>NC_045640.1:58554181-58879181 GCF_009829145.1 Chiroxiphia lanceolata
GCAAACTCTCTCTTGTAGTACCTGTGAGTGAGGAGGGTCCATCTGTCCTGCTGCGTCATGGTGCTGTTTGGAGTAGGTGGTCCATGCTACCACCAAGAATCCCTGGGGAATATGTAGCATGTGTATATGTGTTCATATCTATAGAATTACCTATACATGCCCATACTCATGTGCACATGTTGTTGCCTGTGTTTTCCAGATCAGAGGTTTCATCTTCCCTCTGTCCGGTAACTGGAAGGAGAGCTGGGGTGTTACACTCCCTCCTTGCAGGGGATGAGATGCTCTGTACCCACCTCCATTAATATTTCCCTTCTCCCTTGCCTGTGTGGGCATGAAAATAGACAAAGTCCTTTCCTTCCAGCATGGTTTTGTGCTCAAGGTACACGAAAAGGCTGAGACCTGGCAAGGGAATCATCCCCTGTGGGTTTCAGCACCCTGGCCCGTGACACAGGGCAAACACCATTCCCAAGTGCACGGGTTAGGAGGATGCCATCTCTGGGACAGGGTCCAGTGCTTGGCGTGGGTGACGCCGTAGTTGTTTGTGTTTGTCATGGCGGGAAGTGTGTGAATGGAATAAATTTAGCAGTCAAAACACAGGGTCAGTGCAGTCAGTCATTAACTGCCAGCCCGTCTCGTCATCCTGCAACCACAAGGAGCTTTTTTAGGGCCGACGTCCTGGCGGAGGGCAGAGGAAGCGTGGGAGGCCAGTTCCCGGTGACATCTCCACGCGTGGCACCGCTGCCCGCTGGTGCCATTGGCTGCCCCCTGCCCGGGGCTGACACTGGCCAGCGGTTAAATGCCTGCACGACCACGCTGGGGCACACAGCCCTGAGCATCCCAACACAGGCAGCTGGCTCATCCCACCCCCAGCACCGGAGGAGACGTGGACTTGCACTACACCTTAAGGTAAAAGTTTTGGTTTCTTTGGCTTGATCTGGCGAAAATGCCTGGAGCGAAAATGGCAGTGTTTGGGAATAGGGGCTGTAAATTTCCTCACAAGTTTTGGTAGAAAGCACAAGGCTTGTAAGCTGAGATGTAGGAATTGGTTTGTAAGGGAAGAAATCAGGAGCGTGCCTGTGTTGTGGGCGCAGAGTGATGCACAGTGCAGTTAATGTGGCCCATGGGGATGTGGTGCTGGGCTGCTTAAGGGACTTGGAAAATGACAGCAGAGCTAGAGGAAAGCCCCCACTGCCTTACCTGCCTGCCTGGCAGCAGTGCTGCTGGAATGCTGACCCAGTGGCCTCTGAGGATGCAGTTCTCCCTGGGTTTACCTTACCACGATCCTCCACTTTGGGGTGGTGGGAGATTTTACAGAGTTGTGGGGACCAGTCCAGGTGGGAAGTGCAGCTCTGCAGCCCACAGACTTATGGTGCTGCCTATCTGTGGTGCTGGCTCCTGTCACAGCCACTGAGCTCTCCTGGGTGATGGGTGGACATTACTGGGGGAACAGGACATTCAGGAGAGTTTTCCTGCTCTTTCATGATGCTTAGACAAAAAATCTGCCAGAACATGGCCAAATATTTCAAATCCCAAACTACAGGGAGGTTTCTGCAAAGGAGACGCCAGGAGGTGGCACAAGGACTAGTCCTTGGCTTGTTTGATGACATGCCAGGCTGAGCACCATGTGCCAGGATGACAAGGCTGTATCAGCTGTAAGGGCTTTGTGGGGCCAAGTTACAGCCAGAGGCACGTGCAAATGCTTTGCACTAGTGTGCAATTACTTTATTCCTTGTTGCAGCCACAGGGACCACAGGTGACATGAGGGTGGCTGCATTCCTGGTGCTGCTCCTCTGGGCCGTGGCCAGCGCTCACCCCGTAAGTACACACTGGACTGATACTCACACCCAAACCCCATCGGTTTGGCCCAGCCAGGGTGCACCGATCACTGATCAGATGTCTCCTGGATGTGTTTAGGTGCCTGGCCATGAGTCCACCCATCCCAGCGCCCAGCAGGAGGTAAGCCAGGGGTGCCCCAGTCCCACAGGTAGCAGCCACTCATGGAGCAAGTCTAGGATGGGGAGCCAGCCTTGGGCAGGCATCCTTGGACCAGGGACCTGGGAGGGGAGCTGCTGCTTCTGCAGATCTTTGAGCTTTGCCCATCTACTTGGTCTTTTCAAGCTAGGTTGGTTTCACCTCATTTTAACTTGCCTCCCTGAGCATGTTCCCAGTTTACCTGATGCTTTCTGCTGTGTTGGCCCTGAAAAAGGAGTTTCTGTGCTCTGAACTGTCACAGTTTGGGCTTTTCTGAGTTGTCCTTTTGTTGGTGGCTACTAGGTTTTTTTGTATCAGCAGAAATATCTGAAGGGCTGAGGTGCAAGCAATGAAAAAGTCTTGAGCACTTGCATGGCTTAGGAATGATGTCCTGCAGCAGCAGTAAAAATGTGCTGTAGTTGGTGTTTAATAAACCAAAGCATCATGTCACATTTTGCCTCCAGGACACAGCAAATGAAGAGCACGTCAACAAGCTGGGCAACCTCCTAGATGGTGGAGATGGCAGACATCCTCCTGTTGGTGTGGAGAGGGGGGACAATGCCCTTGCCGGGGACCTGATGGGTGGGAATGCTGTGGATGAGGAGCTTGGTGAGCACAGTGGTCGAGACAAGGGAGACCGAGTTGGGCAGGCTCAGCACGTGAATCAGGTGGATCACGAGGATGCAAGTGCCCGCAATGGGAACGACCTTGGTTTCCTGGTAAGTGGAGAGACGTCTTCTGCTCTGCCAGGAAAGCTCCCTTGGCCTCGAATCTGGCATTGGTCAAGGCTGAGCTTGGCCTGTACGGTGAGCAGTGCTGATAGTGCCTGCCACCTGCAAGCCTTGACATTCATCTCTGTTTGTCACCTCCGCAGGAGGGGGATGCACGTGATACTGATGATGGTGACAACGGAGACCATTACGGCACTGGAGCCAACGGGCTTCCCTCCCACGCCGGTGGGTTCCTGGATGAGGAGGATGACAGTGGGGATGACACCTTCGATGGGAATGGGGAAGAGGAGAGGGGAGAAGGTCCTACTTACGTGGCTGGTGCCGATGGGGCGGGTGAACCCGACCGCGATGCTGGTCGTGGGGATGCTGGGGCTGGCAGAGGGCACGGCGACAGCAGCAGCAGCAGCAGCAGCGAGAGCACTGGGGCAGACCACCGGCGGTACAGGAACTACGTGGGCAGCTGGTATGAGCGGAGCTACAGGCAGGGAGGGGCCAGCAGCAGCAGCCAGGAGGAGGAGAGCTATGACTTCGAGGACGGAGCCATGCAGGGTGATGACCCCTCTGCCTTCGACAGCTGGGGCAGCAGCTACAGGGTGCACCGTGCTGGCCGCCGTGCCCTGGGGAACAGCCGTGAGAGCATCCAGGGGGCTGGCTCTCACCAATGGGAGGAGGGTGATAGCAGGTCCCCAGAGGTGGAGGATGCTGACTCTGGAGAAGACAGCCCATCTGTGGAGGACAACAGTCAGTCAGAAGAGCCTGTTGACAGTGAATCAGAGGAAAAAAGCCCCAGCCGCTCCAGGGAGGATGGGGATGAGGAGGACAGCCCCTCCAGCGAGGATGAGGACAGCAGATCCAGGGAGGGCACTGATGACCAGTCAGATGAAGAACCACAGGAGTTCCCAGATGTAGTGAGCACACTGAACGAGCACAGCAACAGCCGGACCTGGGAAGGGCAAGAGGACTGGGAGTCTGCTGAGGACAGGAGTGTGCCATCCATGCCTGACAGCGAGTCTGAAGAAGAAGAGGGTGACCAGAGCAAGTCCAGGGAAGATGATGAGGACCAGACCCAGTCCATAGAGGACACTGTGGAGGAGTCACGGGAGGACGAGAATGACTCCGACTCTGTGCCAAGCACATCAGGCGAGAGCCAGAGTGCATCCCCAGAGGATGACAGCAGCCCAGAGGACAACACAGGTGAGGACAGCAGGTCCCCAGAGAGCGACAACAGTGAGTCCCAGGAGGAGGATGGCAATGAGGAGAGCCACTCCCAGGAGGATGCCACCCACGAGTCCAGCAGCCATGAGGATGACAGCTCGCTGCAGAGCCTGGAGAGTGGGATTCGCAAGCGGCGGCTGGGCGCTCTCCGCCACAAACCTGCTGCTGACTATGATGACAATGACTGCCAGGATGGATACTGATATGTGCCCCACAGCCTCATCGGTGTGGGGGGTTTGGGGGGAGGAGGGGTTTAATTTATTTGCCATATAGCCTGGTTGACTTCTTCTCAAGAAGATGCTGTGGTTAAAATGGAATTGGGTTCGCCAGGGCTAGACCTGGGCACACTGCACAGGGTGTGAAGAGGTAGGTGATGCCAGGCACAGGGAAAATGCCAAACCACAGCAAGAATTGGCATTTTCTGAACAGCTGTGAATGCCAGCAGGGTGATGCTGCCCACTTGTCCCAAGGGTACAGTGGTGGCTTGGCACTCCTGGGCATGCTGGGCAGAAAGGTCCCTGTGTTCACCCCTTATATTTACCTACCATGGCCCTAAAAACCTCTGCCAAGACTCCAGCTGGAGCTTTCTGTTAGCTCCATGTCCTGCACATAAAAAGGAAAAGCTACAGCTGGTGGGCATATGTGGTTCATGGGTGCAGCAGGGTGTGAAGTACCACTTCAGGATGGGATGTATGTAATATTTTGTAAGAAATGTACAGAAAACATTATATTGTACCCTTTTTGCATTTGTATTTCAAAGCCGAAATGTACCCTGTTGATTTCTTTAATTACCATTAAAACCACCAAAACTCCACAGTGGTGTGGTTTGAGGTGTTGCTGTTCTTCTCTCCCAGGGGACTCGTGCTGCGATTTGGAGCCAGACTAGAGGGAGTGGGGAGCAAAGGGGAGGCTATTTGCATGGGGAGCCACAGCATGCTGGGGTGAGGGGGAAAGCAGAGGTTGAAGGTGTTCCCACACCTGCCATTTCCAGGTACCCCAAAGGCCACCCCTGCCTCTAGGTGACCACGTAGTGGAGTAGAAAATCTGGCCAATGACCCCAACGAGCTGGGCCTGGAGCTTTGCTGTATTATGGCCATCACTGCTGCAATGCGAGCAAGGGTTGTGCTGCTCTTCCTGAGGTGCTGGGAAGATGTTCCAGGGCATGAGGGCTCTCCTGGACCACCAGCTCTGGGTCCCCAGGGTGGCCCCTGGTACGAGGTCCCCTGCAGCAGAAACGCAGGTAAGCAGGGAAAAGATGTTATCACGTACCTTTTATTATTTTTTTCTCCTACCAGCAAGCAAGTAAACAACACATTCTTTATTTAAAATCCCACTCAGGCCCTTCTTCCTTATTCACATGTGTGTGATGAGTTGTGCAACATGGGTATCGATGCTGACAGGTGAAGCCACGGGCTGTTGTGTAGCTGTGCGGTTTTACAGCATGGAGTTGTGGCTCTGCAGAGGACAGTCCCCAAGGGGCCAGCGTGAGTGGATAGATGCCCTTGAGCTGCCCAGGCTCCAGGGTGTCACTCCTGGGCATTGCAATACAGAATTCAAGAACTAGTAATGAAATGAAATAATTTTTTTACTATTTACGGCAGAACCACACCTTGTTTGTAGCCTCTTTCCACCACTACGAAGGCTGGGAGCTAAACAGCTCCTGGTTTTAGCGGAAATTATGTTTTCATTTTCACCCTGTGTAACTTTTTTTCCTTCTGTATGAGGTCAGCTCTGAAAATTGCAGCTCCCCCACGTTGCTGCCCTGGGAGTCTCTTTCCTGACCCTCCCTCCTCCACCCCACTGATCCCCACTTCACGGTGAATACGTCGGTCATGACTTGCCCCTTATTTTTTGGACCCCTTGCACCAGTTATGTGAGGAGTTGGAGATACTGTGATGGTGATGATGCCTGTCAGGGTCTTGGATACCAAAATGCCCAGAAGCGCAAAAAGGGCTGGGTGACAGCTGTCGGTTTGGTTTCAAGCTGTAGTACTGACGTGTTTGGTGCGGGGCGGGGCAGGGCAGGGCAGGGCGCTGCTGTGAAACCTCTGGTGTCCACGAAGCGGTGCTGCTGCTCAGGCAGCGGGCACCTTCTGGGTGCTGGCTCTGCCACAGGGCTGGGCCACATCCCTGGGGCCATCAGAGGTGATGTTTGCGTGGGGACAACCGATGGAGGTGGGAATGGGGACTGGGAGGTTTTTTTCCGGATGCCTCCAGGAAATCGAGGGTGCCACACAGCTCTGCAGTGAGCCCAGACTGAGTAGGACGGTCAAGACGCTGCAGGATTGGGGTTAAGCTGCTTCTTGCAGTTTGTGCATGGCCCTATGTCCGTCCTCACCCTTGTGTGAGCGGTGCTGGGGTGAGCAGCAGCCTAGCACAGCTGGGAAGGGGACTGCTCACCCTCTCCTCTCTGCAAAGGGAGAGAAAAACGGGGTTAACTTGGGTTTAATCTGAACGGGAGGCGCGGGTGCCTTGCAAACAGGGCACGCAGCAGCCCCAGTGCCCCCTGTGCCGAGGGGCAGCCGGCTGTGCTCCCCCCCTGCACGTGGGTCCCCTTCACGTGCCTTCCCAGGGACGTGCTGCAGTCTCTGCCAGCAACGCCCAAAATTTGCCTCCCGCTGCCTGGCTGCTCCTCAAAGGCCAGGGAGTCGGTGCCAGAGCTGACTGCTGCCTGCCGGTCCTGCCAGGACGGCTTCCCACGGAACCATCCATCCCGGGCATTACAGGGTGAGGAAACAGCCCTTCACTAGGGAAACCTGCCCGGCCGCAGGGAAGGAGCCGCTCGTACTGGCTGGCGTCAAGCAGGGATATGCCCAGGACCTGGCATTTTGTCTTCAAGGACAGGCAGGTTTCAGGGGACACTAGTGGCACTGGATTATCCCTACTAAATTCTGTTCATCCCTGTGCAAGCTGGGCCACTCTGCTTGACATCTGGACGGCCTTGATGACGGGCAGTGCTTCACAGGGTGAGGTTTTGGATGAACAGAGTGTGACCAAAATGCTCCCTTGGAGGATTTTAAGGCATTTTTAGCAGTCCATGTGTTTGGTTTTTGTGGCATGTGCCTGTTTATCAGAGGGGAGTGAGCACTGGAAGGGGGTGCTCCTGCTCTCTGCTGTCAGCCAGGCAGGCAAAGCAACAGGGAAGGTTAGCCACAGGCTCTGCCATCACTGGAGATGTTTCTGCCTCCAGTTTTGTGATGGTTATGCAATGAAGTTGTAAGGGACAGTTTACCTGATGGGTTAGGCAAGGATAAAAAGTGTCCACATCAATGTATGCTTTTCTTATCCACCCACATGACATTTTTTGTGCATTGGGGGTGGCCTCTAGAGCTGAATGCAGTGATTTACCCAGGAATCAGCGCTGGGGTTTAAAACAGGTATTTTTGGATGCATTTAGGTTTGAGAAAACATAAGTTTGCATCATCCTAAAAGAAAGGTTTCTTGGTTGGTTTTTTTTTTTGTTCTTTCCAAGAAGAAAAAAGTCTATTTTTAATAAGTAGTTGGTGTGGCTGAAGCAGTGGGAGGCAGCAGTGCTGACGCTGTCTGCAGCAGCTGGACCTGGGGCAGCCATGGCACATAAGCTGCATTTATTCAACACTTATTTTCCTGGGTTGGTGGGTGAAACAGAGATACCCTTGGAGTTCACAGTCTCCCTCTCCCTCCAGCAATGGCTTTTTTGACATCACAGCCAAATGTCCCGGGCTTCTTATGGTGAGCTGAGTGCCACAGTTTCAGCCCCCTGCCAAAGGCAGGGTCACCTGTTGCTAGACGAGGCTGTTCAGAGCCTGCCTGGTCTTGAACACTTCCAGGGATGGGGCATCCATGACTTCTTTGGGCAACCTGCTTCACCACCTGACAATAAATAATTACTTCCTAATATCCAATCTAAACCTACTCTCAGTTTGAAGCCATTCCCCCTTGCCCAGTCACTACATGCCCTTGTGAGAAGTTTCTCGTCATCTTCCTTGTAGGTTCCCTTAAGGTCTGATGGAATTTTCTCTTCTATGCCCGCTGTGATGGAATTCTGTGATGGGAACCACTCCTTGCCAAGTACTCAGTGAGGCCGGGAGAGTTTGATTACATTTCTCTGGCCTTTTTCAACGTGGAGGAAAAACCTCTGACAGAATCACCATGGCCATCAATCTGAGTAAAAGAAATATCTTGGCCATGAGAAAACAGCCCCTGACCTCAGTGAAACACCAAAATATTAAAACCTTTTGAATGCTCTAAAGAAATTTTTCTTCCAGCTGCCTTTACTGCCATGCACTTCAATGGCAAATAACTTTCCCACCCCTGCTGGCTCAGCCATGTCCTGGGAGTTTTGTGGTCCCCCCAGCACTGCCCCAAGGAGTTGGGCACCGCAGGATGATACAAGTAAAGTTCAAGCATTAACATCCACCCGTACTGCAACCCCCTGAACTCATAATGGAGATCTTAAAGCTGCAGAGTGACTAAGTGGTTTGCAGTTCAGGTTTCTTTTGTTTTCACACCCTGAAATGCAAAGCCAAGCCGCAAAGAGGTGGTATTGTGTTTTAGCAGAAGGCATCAGGTTTCCGAACAAAGGAGCTGAACCTGCAACAGGGAAGCACAGGCAACACCTGCCCTTTCTGTCCTAAACCTGATGTTATTTAACCTGCAGAGAAAAAAGTAGGTTCATCATAGGGTGAAAACTTCCAAAGCCATCTTTTTCAAAAATAAAATGGGTGTCTGACTGCTAAGGTACTTTTTTTGCCAGAGACATGTACTTCCCTGTGTATATAGGCCATTTTGGACAGGGCTTTGAGTAACCTGGTCTTGCTGAAGGTGTCCCTGTGTGGCTGGAACTACATGATCATTAAGGGCCCTTCCAACCCAAACCATTCTGTGATCCTATGATATGTGGATACATATACTAGTTTTGTGCAACTCAGGTATGTACGCAGTAACGAATAACCAGTGTAAGTGCAGCAGTTCCTGCTGACACTGTCTCTGCTGCAAATGGCACCATTTTAATCCCAGACTCAGGGTTTTTTCCAGGGAGCACAGTGGCAGGGAGGTCAGCAGCCATCACTAGTGTGGTATGGGAGCAGCGTGCCTCCATGCCATCCAGATGCCTGACTCTTCAGGGACACTGATTTAGCTTTGTTAGAGAGCTCATTTCCTGAGCTGGTGGGCAGGTGGTACCTTTGCAATGAACCCAGGTTATCTGCCTGCTCTCCTTCTGAAAATGGGGCCTCTGAGGGGGTTTATTTGGCTTTTTCTCCTGTGGCTGTGTTTGAGAGCTCTCACATGTGGATGGAGGCAGCAGACAGGTGGTGGGACCAGACCTGGTAACTTATTCTGGCTCATGAGCAGCTTCTTGCTCCTGAAAAAAACAAAACAAGCAAAAAGTCAGAGGAAATCTGATATACATATATTACTCAAACACATGAGGGCCTGGGTGATGGCAAGTGCTGGGATTTGTGATAATGCTGTGACTTTGCCTCAGTGATTTCCTGGGTTTCTGTTCCCAGAGTTTGTGCTGCTTCAAAGTGCTCACATTATAGCTGCTCCTGTCCTGCATTTTGCCAGGCATGTAGATGGAATTAATTTCCTTCACCTGGTTTCTGCTCAAAGAAAAAGGAAAATCATATGAAATGTTCAGTTGCAGAGGGTTAATATATAAAGACTGTGCACTGATAGCCAAGATTGATGTGTGGTGCATTTTAGACATTTTCCCCTCACACTTTTATTCTAAAATCGACTGTTGGCGAAAAGATAACAAGCTGTGTGCCCAGCTGATGCTGATTTGCATTTGGGTTTGTACTGTGGGAGGATAGGGAAAGAGAGAGGCATCCCTTATTCTTACATTTGCTCCCTCTTCTAGCTCATTACTTCTCTCCGCAGTTGGTGGCCATGGCACACATGCTGCTGTCCTTGACAGCACACAGGGAGAGGTGGGAGCCAAGGAAAGCTCTGCCTCAGGTGCCTCTCTGCACAAATTTTGGAGGTGCCTTGGCCACTGAGCTGCATGGCAGGGGTGCCCCTTTCTGTGACTGCAGCAGCACCTTGGTCTTTTCTCATCATGGTCAAAGTGTCCTTCTGGTTTTGTTTTCTTTACTTATTTTTGGCCCTGAGGTTTCCTTCCAGAATAGCTCCAGGGCGTGGAAATAGGATGGTGTAGCCCCAGCCACAGCCTCAGCCCCACAGTGGACCCAGGCAGGACAGGAGCATGCTGCTCTTCTCATTTACTGCCCTGAAAAAATAATAATTAAATTTGGACCTCGGAGCCATGTCAGCCTGTGCCAGACAGGGACACTCTGACCGTGAGGTCCCCACGGGATCAGGAGAGTACACTGAAACCACACACGGTGCCCTTGCCGGGTGCAAGCCCACCCAGCTGCAGCTCAGAGCTGGTGCCAGCAGCTAGTGCCAACCCCACCAGCGTTGGGCATGAGGGGGTGTCAGGGCCTGGGCACAGCAGGTTCATCACCATGGGCTGTGTGAGGGCAGCAGTGTGCCCAGACAGAGTTTGGGAGTGGGCTGTGTGCCTGACCCCCACCCTGCTCATCAGGGTGCATAATGAGCGACATGGCAGCATATTTGTACACTTTAAAAAACTGATGGGAGTGCATTTGCACATGTGGGCTGCATGATGCATGCCTACCTTCTCCCTCCCAAAAAAGGGCTTTTGCTGCTGTTACCTCATCATCTAATTCCAGGCCCCCTGCCACAGGCAGGGACACCTTCTGCTTGTCTAGGTTGGTCAAAGCCCCATCCCCCAGAGGCAGATGAGCCTCCATGAGCTGTTCCATGGTTTTTTTCCCAACTGGTTATCTACAAAGGTGAGATAATTTTCATAAAGCTTTCAGAGCCTACAGTCACTTTTAATAAAAGATACCTTTTTGGGCAAATGGGTTATCTCTCCAAGCCCTGCTCCCTTGGACAGCCAGAGTTCTTGCAAAAGCATTAAGAGACAAAGATGAATGCTCCAGTTCTGAGATGTGAAGCTTTTTAAAGTAATAATAATAAAAAAAATTCAAATGGAAACATTTTGGATGCGTTGGCTGACTTCTCTGCTGGTCTCCCTGCCTGGTGCTGTGAGGTTGATGCTACTGCTGCTGGTGGCCTGCCCAGGGAGCACCCGCTCCAGGAGCTAAACATAGGTGCTGGCTGCACAAGGCACTTGGGTACATGTTAATTATCCTGGTGCTTTTTAGGGATCTTGGGTGAAATATGTGTTTTTATAGTCAGTTTTCTATTTTGTTTTAAGTAGCCTGGAGCAAAAGCCCTTTAATTACATTAAAAATCGCCTCCCACCAGCACTCTCTGTTCCCAAGCCCTGATGAAATTTTAACCTCAAAGCTGGGCACATGCTCACTGCTTTCCTGGGCCAGGCAGCCCAGGACAGCATGGGACAGTCGGAAGCAGGGCTGTCTCTATTCTGAGCCCCCTGCATCACACCCACTAGCTGAGCAGCCCCTCCAGCTGCTCCAACCCCATGGGGTTGGGGGAGCATGGGAACCCTCACAATGCTGGTCTCTCTCTTTAGTGGAGGCTGCTGTGTTGGCATTGGAAAACTGCATGGCTGCTTTTTTTTCCTCCTTTTTTTTTTTTTTTTTTTTTTTTTTGTGCGTGTGTGGGTTTTCCTGGCATGAGGCACCAGCTGAAAGCCACAGCCAGCTCCAGGCCTCCCTTGTAATTAGGGCTCCTCACGTGACACAACAGGTTTTGAAACCCGTGGGGCAGGCACAGCAGGGCTGCTGGACTCCCAGTGGGCTGCAAAGGACCTCTCCCTTCCCGAAAGTGTGTGGTGTGCATGGTGTTCCATAAGCAGTTAGCAACTCCCCATGATGTACCTATTGATGTGGTGATGAGAAAGAAAAAAGGCTTTGTCATTCTGATCATAACCTGGGAATTTGGTCAACTGGTTGTAGGTGAGGCTTTTTGTGACCCTAGTTTTGAGCAGAAACATGAACCTTCAGGTCTTTTGTGGCAAAGTGGATTTTTCTGCCCTAAATAACCATAGTTTTACCACTAGCTAAGATGAATGTCATGGACCTGCTTGAAGGCATGTTTTTTCCAGCACCATTGTTCCACCTCCAAGGGTTGTGGGGCTGAAGGCACTAGGTGGCAGGGGATTTGCAGTTCTCCTTGCCACTGTGGAAAGCAAAGCTGCGTTTGGGGAGGAGTCATTCTCCTGAGCTGCTGCAGCCCAGGTGTGTGAAGGAGCTCAGGGGCCTTTGCTGCGGAGTGCAGAAAAAGTCTGGGAAAGGCTGAGAAAAGGTGCACTGGAGAACTGGGTGGCTGAAATCCCAGCAGGAAATGACAAATATAGCTAAAGGAGAAAGGATGCCCCTGCAGAGGTGGGTGCCAGGGCAGCATCCACGTGCCCCCATCCACTGCCATCAGGTGCAGGGCAGCAGTGGTGGGCTCTGATCACTGGCCGCCAAGTTCCTCACTGAGCTTTGACTGAGCATGGGTGGTATTTTTGCATTTTTTTTTTCTGCTTCGCTGGGGACATACACAGATTTCAGCTGGAGAATGCCTGATTTTGGAGACAGGTAACCAGGCTGGCCCCTGTGTGGGTCTGCATGGTTTGGGGGGCACAAGAAATAAAGCAGACATGCATTTTGTAGTATCACTGTGGAAGAAATGGCTCTTAAGAGGGGACTGGTGACACCTGTATCTGAGTCCCCTTTTTTTTCCCTGCCCTTACCAAGGCCTCTGCAAGCATCCTGGAGGGGGATTTGTTTGGATTTAGCTTTTTTCTGTCTAACGGCTATGCCCAAGTGGCTGTGGAGAGGGGCCTTTGAGGTCGGTCTTTTTGTCTACTTGAAAAAACAGTGACAGAATTTCCCAAAAACGGGAGGTGGACACCCCCTAGGAACAGATTTCCCAATATTTATTTTAATTTAAGCCAAGAGTGTTATTATACCCTCGGCCTCATGGCCGTTCCTCTGAGGCCAGACCCTCAATTAGGCGGTGCAATGCAAACCTCCCCAGGTTTGGCAGCGGCACGGGGCGCTATGTTTGTGCACCAAATCTGCCAGCTCTGAAGTTTTTGGGGTTTTCTGGTGCACGGCGGCGGGCTGGCGTCACTCTGGGCAGGGCGGTGACTTGGCTTGGGGGGAGGCAAAACCAGACCTTATATCCCAGCAGGGCAGCAGCAGGAGGAAATCTGTGCCAGCTGACTCCGCGGGGAGCTGTCGGTGCTGTGGCAGGGTAAGCTTCCTGCGACTTTTCCCAGTCTTTTTGTGTGCTGCTGTCTGCTTTTTGTAGGAGGATGGGGGGGCTCAGCTCACTGTCAGGGTTGGGTGCTGCTTTTTGTCCTTTTCTGGGTCTGTGGCTTCATGAAGCCCTTGGGTGGAGGGGATGAATATCCAGAGCCTTGCTGCGTGGTCAGGGAAGCTTGCGGCCACTTGTTTTCAAGCCTGACTTAAACAAAGAAGAGCAAACTTCAAGCACAGCTGAATTTAACAACAACTCCCCCCAAGCACAGCTGATGGTGGGTTTAGATAGAGGAAGGGTAGGAAAAATGAAGGTTAGTGGGCCTTACTGAGTTTGGGGGGATGCCGGGAGCATCCCTCCCTGGGGCAAGGCTGGGATGCTGCAGGAAGGGTTGGATGTGCTCTTGCTCCTTGATGGGGGAGGGCAGGCTGGGATTTGGTGCTTAGGGTGTGCAGCTCAGACCTGCCCAGAGCCAAGCCCCCTCCCAGATATGCCTACAGGGGGCTCCTTGCCTTGGTGTCTTGCTACTGCTATTTTCGTCAATGGCAGACTGCAGAAGGGAACTATATTAATTTCTTTGTTTGCTCATTTATTTTTCCTCAGAGAGGTTAAACTCTCTATGGTGTAATTCCCAGCAGCAATGCTCCCTGGGCAGAGCCCAAGCAGACCTCACGGTTGTGGGAGGGCAGCCACAGTGGGCAGTGCTCCCAGTTGCTCCTGTCACATCTCTGGTGGGGCTTGGCTTTCTCCCCTCCCTCAAAGGCAATGGGAAAGCAAGAGTGAGTAGTCCTGCTCAGGGAAAGCAGTGCATCTACTACGTGGTGAAACTCACTTTTCTGCTATTTTGTGGCTTCTTGAAAAATGATGTATTCATGGAGAAAAAAAAAAAATAAAGGAAGGATTTGGGTCTGGGGAGGGGTTGGGAGACCCCATCAAGAGGTGGCTGGAGGTCAGCCTTTCTTCTCCCTGCTCATCCATGTGGACACAGACATGGATAGTTTGGGGTAGCTGAAAAGCAAGCTCTCAATGTGTTTCACTGTTCCTAGAGAAAGCAGCCATGAGGACAGTCCTGGTCTTTGTCTGCCTGGTGGGGATGGCGTGTGCCTTCTCGGTGAGTGCCAGGCAGGGGGGGACACCCCATCCCTGCCAGGGCTAGTGTGGGGCTTGTGCCAACCCACCCTTTCCCCCAGGTCAAGAGCTGGCTGCGGCGAGCCAAGCTGGATGACTCGGAAGAAAACGCGGTAGGGTCTCCCCCCACCCTGCGTGCCCAGTCCCACACGGTGCTGGTCTTGAGGAAGAGCATGTTTCGGTCACTCCTGTACCCAAGCCCCCAGACTGATGGGATTTACCCCCTTCTTCTCCCGGTAGGTGTTCAAGAACAGACACCGGCATTACCTGTACAGATACATCTATGTGTATCCCCCGCAGCGACGGTACCAGGTGGGTGCTTCAGAGGGGTTGCTGATGCTTCACCAAATGCAGGGATGTTGGCCCAAATGAGATTGGGAGGCACGGTCTGTGAGGCACGGTCTGTGCCCTCTTTGCCCCTGGCCTGCGGGGCTGGGCACAGAGCCTCGCACTGTGACGCCAGCAGAAACCCACCCACTCGCCTACCACTTGGTTTTCCCTCTTCTTAGGGCAGTGACTCATCTGAGGAAGAGGGGGATGGCTCGGAGGAGGAGGAGGAAGGGGGGGTGAGTATGGCAAACCAACAGCTTGCAAAACAAATACGGGAAATTGGGAACTTTCTTTGGTTTTGTAGTCTCTGCTCATCAGCATTTGTGGCTGCTGACCGCCCACAGCCTTGCACTCTGGATGCAACTGGATTTTCTACTCTGGGGCTTATTTTATTATTTTTTGTGGATTTTTTCCCTTTTTTCTTTCCTTTTTATTCCTGTGGGGGGGATGCACCAAACAACCCTGAGACAAATGCTCCGGGTTTCCATTTTCAGTGGCTCAGAAAGGAGCAAGACAGGCCAAAAGGCAAAAGCAGGGAGGCTCATGCAAGGAAGAAAGCGCTGTTAGGAACTCCTCTTACCGTCCTCTTTCAGGGTGTGCTGCCCCCACAATGCTGACAAAATTGCTATGGAGAACACAGTTACGCTCCGCACTTATGTGTGTGCTGATGAAAATTGGGAAATGCCCATTTGTATCAATCCAGATGGTAATGCTTCTCCTGTCTGCTGGATCAACATGAGCTTGGGCACCTCTGCATTTGTGAGACTCATCCAGGTTCAACATTAAATGCAAAGGATTACAAAGGTCTCTTGTGCCTCACTGAGCTGCAAATGTTCAAAAATAATCCAGCGGTCTCCAGCACATGGGTGCTTTGAAAGAAGGATCTGGTATGCCTGGAAACCGGTGTGTCAGGTCTAATCGCATCTTTTATTATTTTCTTCTTTTTTTATATATAATTTAATGAAAGTCTGGGAGTCTGGTACTAAAACCCCCTTTGGAGGCCTTTTTGGGGCTGGAGTACAGTATGGGGTAGCTCCTGTCCCCCAGACACCTCTGCCAGCACCAGCACCTCCCTGCAATTTGCCCCTTTTTGCGTGTTTCTCTTCCCTACCACGGCAATCTCTAGGGATAACTTTCAGTAGTGGGATTGGGCAGCCTCAGGAAGAAATTAAGAGTTATGCAGGAATGTAGCTGCTGTTTGGGGCTGCCCCTTTCCTTTCCAAGGCACCAGAGCAGTGACTGTTCCCATGCAGGAATACTGACAGGGGCTGGTCCACAAGAGAAATTGTGCTGAAAGGCCCCAAGGTCAGTTACAGGTATGTAAAGACCAATTATATCAGCTACTAGATGGGGAGCATCACTCCCATCGGCACAGCTGGATGTACCGTGCAATTCGATGGCTCTCCCATTGGAGAGGAAAACAGCCTGGATTTTCTCTGGCATCACGTGCACCCGTATTTTAAGGTCTGAGTTTGCCCAAAATGCCAGGGTAAGTGTCCTTGGTCTTGGCTTGTGAGCAGCAGGGATTGCCCAGGGCAGAGATGACCCTGACCTCGTGTCTCCCTGCCACGGCTGGGTTCATTTGCTGGTGGCAACGTGCTCCTCCTCCCAGGCTGGGCACTGGGTGAGCTGCCCCACGAGTGGTTGCTCCAGGCTCTGCTTGCATTTGGGATATTCATTGCCTTTTTTAGCAGAGCACACTGCCATGCACACTGCTGGGAGCCCCACTCTGGTCTCGGGGGCCAAGCAGTGCTCGATGGCTGGTTGCTGGTGGGGTTCGGGCTCATGCCTGGCTTTGGGCCATCATGCTCTCACTAACCATCTCATATGACGTGCAGTGTGTCCATGTGTAGTGTGCCTGTGGCTTTCTTTGTTTACTGGAAACTGGGAGAGATGACTTCAAAAGAAAACCTTTAGATGCTTTGTAAAGCAAAATGTGTAGCCAGAATGGGAACACCCGACTCCAGCCACCACCACTTAATTGCACAGCTCCGGCTGCCCTGCTGCAGCTTCTCCATTTCAGTCTGGAACAAGACCCGTGGGAAAGCAGGAAACTCGGAGCAATGCCCAAATGCTGTGTGGGGATGCTGCGTGCCCACCTCGCTGCTGGGAGGGCTGCGCTCCACTCCTGCTGCTGACCCCCTGCCCTGTCCTCTCCCTGTCCTTGCAGGAGCTGTTTCATGCTGGCACCAAGGTAGCTGGCCATCCTGCTGGAGCAGCCCCTGGGGACTGCCAAGGTGGGCTGGGAGGAGACGCCGCATCTCCCCAGCAGGTGTGGTTTGGGGAGCTGGAGGGGAGCACCCAGGGGGAGGGGTGTGTTCACTGCATGTTTGCTTGCACCTATGGGTGCCCTCCACCACCTTTCTGCCTTGGGGGGCTGCTGTGCAAGACACCCATGGCTGGACCAAGCTCTGGGTATTAAGTTGGGGTTGGAAGGAGTACCCCAAAAAGACAGTCCTGCCATGCAAGGTGTGGGGGGGATGCTCAGCTGTGCCCATGCCTGCCCCTTGTCACATGGAGCTCCAGCCTCCTGACACCCAACTAATGCTGTGCTGTCTTCCCCTGCCAGGGCAAGGACTGCCAAGGGACCCTGAAGGGGGTTAGGCATGGAACTGCCAGCAAGGGGGAAGACTCTGAAAATGAAGACAGTGATGAGAATGAGGAGGAGGAAGAGGAGGAAGAAGAAGTAGATGAGAACGAGAATGGCATCAATGGCACAAGCACTAACACCACTGAGGGGGCTGATGGACCTCATGGCAATGGCACTGCAGTGGCTGAGGAGGGCACTGGTGCAGCTGAGGAAGAGGAGGAAGAGGAGGAGGAGGAAGAAGAAGAAGAGGAGGAAGAGGAGGAGGAGGAAGAGGAGGAAACTGAAGCCACCACCATCGCCAGCACCACCGATGAAGAGGGGCTGACCCAAGCGACCACTGTGGGAGATGGGGGACCCACAGACGCCACCACAGATGCCACCACAGTTGGGGAGCTGTGGGATTACGATGTGACGGCCAGGGACCACAGCCGGGGGGACGAGGGCACCACCGCGGGTGGGTATGAGGAGCAGGACGAGTACGCCCGTGGGGACAGCTACCGGGCCTACGAGGACGAGTACGGCTACTACAAAGGGCACGGCTACGACGTGTATGGCCAGGATTACTACTACAGCCAGTGAGTGGGTCGGGGGGCATCCCTGGTGCTGCCCCCCACCTGCCCCATGCCACTCAGGAAGGTGCATCCGAAGGCTCACTGCAGCCACTGCACGCCAGAGGGGATGCCAGGCAGCTTGCCATGCACACTGGCTCCGTCCCAGGCTTTGTTTTTTTTTTTTGTATCTTACAAAGTGAAATGAAATAAAGCAACCGAACTGAGCTTGTTGGTGATGAAAGGTTTGCTGCCAAATTTGCTGGGATCAGTGGGGCAGCACAGTGCTTGGTGGGCTGACGGGTTACTGGTGCTCGTGCTGCTCAGGGCTGAATCTTTTTATTCCAGCTCAGGTGCACATGAAAGGAGGGAGGAAGGAAAGGCTAACTTGGAAAGCCTCCATAGAGTCCTCTCTGAAAAATGAAAGGACACTTTTTAGCATCACTGCTTTGGGTTTACAGCTATGTTTTATGTAGAGTTGACATGAATTTACAGTGATAACTTTACCACATCCTCCATTCCTCAGTAGCATGCCTCCCACGGCCTGGCCACACAGTAGGCAATGTTAATAGAGGTAAAGACATTGATTTCTCTTTCTGTGCATCACTAGCTGTAGATGTATGCCCCTGCAATGAGGGCTTTGCTTCTGTGTCCCTGGACCAGGCACGCAGGTAAAAGGCTGGGCACCTTCGATGTGTGTGTTAAACACCAGTACTGCAGCCCAAAATGTCCCTGTCACACAGTCTCATCCCCAGGGCAAGGTAGGGCTGTCCTAGTGACAGCAATGCATGCACTTGCCTCCTGCATCAGGGATGGGCATGCCTGGCTTGCAGTCCCCAGGATCCCTGCTCACAGTTACTTCCCAACAGGAGCATGTCCCTGTGTAGCTAGGGATCAGCACTACAGATAGGGATAGAATGACTTTGCCTGGGATCCAGACAGGTGCCACCATTTGGGAATAATGATGGCAGGTTTACGGCAGGTACCATGCTGCTCTCACACTCCTAGAAAGGAAACCTGTGTTCAGCTCCCAGTGAAGGTCTGACTGCAAAATGAGTCCAGTTTCACAGCAGCAAACTGCTGGGCATTGTACAAAACTGCCTCTCTGTACCAAAGCCAGGCTGCAGATGCTGGGGAGGCAGGAGGTGCTGCCTGCAGGGTGGGCACCCCTGGAGCCAAATCCCTATGGTGGCACTGGGGAGCCCTGCATGCCCTCATGGCTGGTGGGAGGGACACGAGAGCCCCATCATCCACATCCCCAGGGGGTGCCCAAAGACGTCAGGGAACCAGCATGGACAAAGGGCCCTGGCACTGCCAGGGGCCGGGTCCCACTCCCACAGGGCACGTAGCCCAGTCCCGTGTGCGTCAGCCCCCCAGGCACCTGGCAAAAGCTCTCCTCCCTGAGCCAAGGCACATGGGCTGGCTGCTCTGGTACCTGTGGGACAGCATCTGGCTGCAGCTCCCAGGGCAAGGGCAAGTTTCAAGCTAGCTCTGAGATTTGCTCCTGCCTGGGGCTGGATGCTGATGGTTTAAGCGTTTCTAGTGTTAATCCAGCTGTCATGCAAGCTCCCAGGATTTGGGCTGGGGCAGAGTGGGATGAGAGCTGCTGTCACCATCATCACATTGAGCAGCTGAGCCAGGCTGGCTGCAGCAGGGGGAACCCTTCTTGGCAAGGGTATAGGTGACCAGCAATGCCACCAAAACTTGAGGTGGGGAGAAGAAAGGGTATGTACATCATGCACATCTTTGTAGTACCTTTCCATAGCAAAGGTGGGCTCGAAGGGACCTGCGCAAGAAGTGCATGGAAAAATACCTTTTTTTTCATTTTTTGCCACTCTGCTATTTTGTACTTGCACAGGTTTAGCTCAGAGGTATTGAGGTTGAAACCCAAAAACAAGTGTCAGAAGCTATGGCGTGGTGGTAGCTCTTGGCTTGGTCAATGCTGCCCTGCAATGTACAGTCATGCCCAGGACCAGGCCTGGCTCAGGATATTGCCCTTCCCTTTCTGCAGCCCTGCTGGCTTTCCCATGTCGGTCACAGTGAGCACGCCAAGACCCACTGCACACCCTCTTATCAATAACCAAGCTGGCTGTGTGCCACACTAAGATCTACGCTAATGATCGAGCAATTTCGCCTTCAGAACAGATATTTATAAACTGTGCTTTCTGTTTATCCAGCCAGGTGGAACATTTGATAGCTGTCTTTCACCACAAACACATTTTTAGCTGGAAATTACTCCCCCTGGTTATCTGCGGGTGCTGCCAGTGCTGACAAATGTCCCTGGGCAGGAGCTGATTGGCTCTGCGCACCTGGGGCCAACTTTAAATTTCAGCAAAGTGGGCATACACTCCATGGTCTGCCACTGGGATCTGCCTCTGACAGGGAAAGGTAATCTTCTTACCTAGTTTCCTGCCCTCTCTCTCCCTAGCCCTTCACCTCTGCTTTCCCTGAACAGGGCTTCTTCTCCTGCTTTCACTCCAGGCAAGCCACAGTGGGGACGGGAACATCCCAGTCCTCGGCTGTGCATATCTCTTGAGCCTACACTGCTTTGTACTGCTGATCCTTGTGCATGAATTTCCTTCTGGTGTTTCCTGTAGCAATGCTTGTATGGCTGAATATAGAGTCTGGGATGGACCTGCAAGCCCAAGCCAGGCTGGTTGGGTGAAATGAGAATTACTGGCCAACAGAGCTATTGCTTCCTGCCATTTATCAGTGTCCTTGAAAAGAGCCTGCAAGTTTCTTAATTCAGACTTATGACTGAACAGCTTAGCCTGCAGTGGCTTTGGGGATCATTTATTGCAAATACCCACCCAAGCTGCTTTGACAGAGGGAGTTAGGAAGTACCTGATATCAGAGAACCCACTCGGTGCTGCTGGTCCTGCCCTCTGCACATGGTGAGAGCATCACCTTTGCTGCAAGGAATGCAGAGGGGCAGGGTGATGTCAGAGGCCACCACAAAGCTGGGGAAAGCAGGGTTTGCTGGAAAACCTTGCTGCCACGAGGACTTTGGGATATCAGGAGCTTTTAGGTTGCTGCTACCCGGGATCATTGGGGACCACAAGTCCTAGGAAGACACACTCCAGTGATGCTTCGCTTTGTGCCCCCAGGAGCAGCCCAAGATGAAAACAGCCCTGGTCTGCCTGTGCCTGTGCCTGCTCAGCACAGCCCTCTCAACACCTGTAAGTATGGCTCTCCCTGGATTGCCAGCATGCTGCTGAATCCAGTGCAACCCAGCATGCTTTCAGCATCAGGAAAACATGAGTTGTACTTGCGTGTAACACCTCTAGTTCTTGGGGAGGGACTGAGGTGCTACCGCAGAGGTGAACCAGCAGGAAAAATATGTATTAGCATTGATATGGCTGAGCATGTCCCTTCAGCTTAGCATTGTGCAAGAGCCAGTCTGGGTGGCTATAACTCTTTGCCTTGATTTGTGTGGATTTTGGATCTGCCAGGTGCTTTTGGCTTGGAAGTAGCCTGAGTGGAGCCACAAAACTGAGGTGCAGAAAGGATGCTTATCTTACCCATGTGGGTAACAGGGGTCAGAGGGGCACCTGCAGTTACTTTCCAGGTTTCCTAATGTGAAAATTTGACTGATATAACTAAAACAAAGGGCAAACTAAGATAAATAAAACAGCAGCCATTTTAGTCCTGCACAATCGTTGCTCAACACACTAAATACACAGCTAGAGTGAAAGTCTGCTCCTAGAAAAGGCTTGCTTTTTTGGCAGGTAAGGAGGAGGGAAATCACATCTTCTCTGAGGGCTGGACCCCAGCTGTGTGTCTTTTAGCCCCCAGGGCAAGCTTGCACGACCAGGTCTGTAGTAGGGCAGCACAGGGGAAGGCAATAAATCAGTGTAGATTTGCTTTTCAGATAGGGGCACAGAAGTTAATACTCTGCTACTTAATCAGGGCTGTAATCCAGTCTTTGATACTGTTCACAAACAATGGAATAACCTGGGATTATTTAACACCCTGGGGCATGTTTCTACCCCTTTCAGCTGGATTTGGGATGTTTCAGTGACTAATTTTGCTGAGATCAAAGGGAACTCCCCTCCATGGGACTGTCTCCCTCTCTGGCATGTAGGGAAGACCTGAAATGGCTTGGTGGGACTCACAGGATGCTCCCATCACCAAGTGCCCCAAACCTGAGGGATGCAGGGATGGCCAATATGTTCCAAAAGATGACAGGATAATCAGGGAGAGCTGTAAGCCTGCAAGCATGTACAGAAACCTGGCTTTGAGAGCACAGAGGTTGCTGCTCAGTTGGCAAGTAAACACTGGGAAACACCACCAGCTAATGAGCTCCAGGCTCCCATCACAGATGGCAGCAGTGAGTTGGTGCACTGTGGTGTGAGCAGTGGTGCCGTGTATTAAAACTGCTCTGCAATAAAATACTCTGCAGCAGACTTACAGAAAAGGGTATTTGCAGACCAAGAATACCCTATGAAAAGTAGTGTGCAATGCTACTAATGCTACTAATCATGCTGTAGCAGAATTTGCAATACTTTTCAGACCCTGGAAATGGGGTTTAGACCTTTCCTATTATTGCTGCCTTTAAGCCAGCACCCCAAGTAGTGCCTGGGAATTTTTGGCTTATCAATACAGTTCTCCCACCCTTCCCTGAACACTGTGGCATGTCTATCATGCTGGGCAGGGTGGGTGGTCAGCAGTGGGCATTGGGAGCCACCTGAATGCTGGGGCAGTGTTTGATGCCTCAGCTCTTGCCTGTGTTTTGCTGCCCACAGGTGCCGCCCCCGCTGTCTGGGAGAGCTTCTGGGAACTGTGTGGGACAGCACCGGGTATGTACCTCCCTGCCTCATCCGGACCCCATGGGGTGCCCTGCACCAGAGGTGCAGGGAGAAACAGTTGCTTTTGGAGGGTAGCCCCAGTGATCCATGGAGAAAGAGACCAGCAGTGCCTTTGCATCTGAACAGCTCTTACCAAGAGCAGGGGTGGGGAAAGGTGTGACGTGCTCAGGTGAGAGAAGGGCTTCCTCCCTAAGGGGCTCCTCTACCCCTGCCCAGCCCCAGAACACAAATGCTTGGTGTACCCACAGGTGAGGGTGTAAAAGTCTCAGGCCCAGTTGCTACAGGGTTTTTTCAAATTGTTTTGATGTATCAGTATCATAATTCAAATGAGTAGTATGGGAGAAAATGCCTGGCTTTCCCTATTGGAAACCAGTTGCCGTCCTTCCAGTAACTTGATTGCCATCAGTCCCTTAACTCATGTCTGATGGGACCATCAACAAGGTTGTTTATTCAAGCTTTAAGCCACATTGCAAAAAAATCCAAACTCATAGCTCCTGAAAGCAAGCACAGGCAGAAAATGAGCCCAAGGGAAAACAAAACTGCCAGAGCCCAGGATATGAGAACATGCATCCTGCCCAGATCTCTGCCTATGCTGGTGGCCATGAGGTGGTGAGAGCTCCTGCCTGTCCTGGGGTCTCAGTGGGTACTGTTGGGACGCTACTTCAATGCCACGCACAGCAAGGGAAGATCTGCCAATCCATTTCATAAGAAAACTGTGACGTTTGGTTATTTTCTTCCCCACCAGATACTTCTGAAAGGCTGCAATGCAAAGCATGGCTTCTACGTTTTCAAATACGTCTACTCGTTCTCAACACGGAGGAACCAGACGCAGATAAAGGTGAGGAGGTGCCCAGGTGGCACGGCAGGACCCTGGCTTGGCTGTGGGGCCCCAAGCAGCTGTCTGTCACCAGGGCTGGCCCTGACCTCTCCCTTGTGTGTACTGCACAGAAAGAAGAGGCTGACCGCCAGAGTATCATCCCCAGCCGCCGGCTGGATGAGGACAATGCCAAGCGGGAGCTGCCAGAGGCCAGGACGACCCCGGAGCACAGTGACAATAGCAGCACTGAAGCAATAGAGAATGTGATTGTCCTCAGGCCTGAAAACCGCAGCACCCCAGGTGCTGGCAGGGATGCTCACAGTCCTCGCCCTGGCACTAGCACGCGAGGGCGCGGCGGTGTCGGCGTTGCAGGTCCCACCCCGTCCAGCTCAGAGGGCAGCGGTGATCTGGATTTGGTGGTTGAAGTTGATGGTGATGTTCCCATTATCCCTCAGGGTGAACAGCCCAGTGAGGTTGTGGTGGGGAACAGGTCACGTATCAGGAGTGAGGACAAGGATGTTGGTGCCCCCAGAGTGGTTCCTGCAGAGGGAGCGATGACAGACGGGAGGGAGAGGGCCCCTGTCACTGGAGGGGCAGGGGATGAGGGCAGCGGTGAGTCCACTGTCTCTGGCCAAGGGCAGGAGAGTGTCATGCGAGGCACAGGAACAGGAGGTGCTGCTCTTGCCTCTGTCACTGAGAAGACAGAGGACGTCCAAGTTGATGCCACAGGTGTGGATGAATACACTTACATCCCCGACTCGGGCAGTGTCACCATCACCCGTGGGAACCTGGGCAGCACAGCGAGGACCACCAGCTTCACCGAAGTCTCTCCAGGCAAGGATGATGAGGTCAACATCTTCATTGGGAGGGCCAATATCCATGTGGGGGAGCAAGAAACCACCCAGGCCGGTGCCACTGTGGGCAGTGAGGATGACAGCCCCACCACTGCAGGAACCAGCAGGCCCCTCCCCAGGCTGGGTGTCACGGCAGCACCTGATGGTGGTGATGATGACAGCACCCCTGCTCACAGGCAGCCTGAAGGACTGGCCACCACAGCCACCCCAAGCCATGGGGACAGCGTCACCAGCAGACCCAGGGATGCACGTCCCACAGGAGAGGATGAGGAAGGTGCCACCACCATTGGTGGCTATGGGGAAGGACTGGTGACCCCTGTCCCCTGGAGAGTCACTGGTGGTGTCGTCACTGTCCCCACAGTTGCCAGCATCCGTGGGAAAGATGATGATGAGGTGAGAGGTGAGGGGCAGACGTTCAAGGGGAAACCAGATCATCTGGCTACCACAACCCCCCAACAGGAGTATGATGAGGAGGCCACTGCCACTGTCCCAGCTGAAAGAGCCAGCATCCATCTGGCCACTGTCCCAGCTGAAGGAGCCAGTGTCCGCCTAGCCACTACCACGGCCTCCCCTGGGGTGAGTGAGGGGGACTGCACCACCTCCTCAGTGACAGCCAGCAGCCGTGAGGCAGGCAGGAGCACCGTGGTGGGGAAAGGAGGGAGTCGGGAAGTGAGACCAGCCACCCCAAAGCCCCGTGGGGAGGGACGGCCTGGGGCAGGGGTGAGGGTCTGGCCAGGGGGAGCAGGACTGGACAAGACACCCAGGACAGACAAACCACCATCCCCAAGCGGGAAAGCCAGCAGCCAGACACCAAGCAGGGCCCAAACAAAGGCTGGCAGCCGTGGTGGCGATGCTGGGGGCAGGTCGCATGCCACCAAAGCAGGGGGCAGCCCCACTCCGCAGGCACGGCAAGAAGTGGGCAGCATGGCAGCAGGCAAGGGCCGGGAGAGGGGGCGAGGTGGCGAGACTGGGGCAGCAGTGTCGGGAGCTGGGGGTGGCCGCCTCCCCGGGCACCGTGGCAGAAAGCTGGGGACAGGGGCACCGGGGACGTTTGCAGCGCTGGGCCACAGCAGACAGGTGGACCAGCTGAAGCGCGCCGATGAGCTTCACGTCCGCGAGCGGGCTTTTTACACCCTCGGCAGGGCGGAGGGTGGCCCCCACGGCCCCTACGCCGGCTTTGGGGGTGCTGACAGCAGCCAGTCCTCCGAGGGGGAGCAGGACACCCATAGTGACAGTGGACAAACAGGACTTCGGCCATCAGGGTGGGGATCCCCAGGGCAGCCCTATGGCCGCTGGATCCAGGGATCTCTCTGAGAGGCTGCCGGTATTCACCCCGGCGAGCTCCAGCGGTAGAGCTGGGGGGTCCCACATGTTGTGTTCCCTCCCTTGGCATCCCCACTGTGGCCTCTGCTCTTGCCTGGGTGAGGGGCACATTGCTGGGGGGCAAGTGGTGCTTCACAGCCCAGGAGCCAAAAATCACTGTTCATGTAATCTGTTAATTTGAGGGAGGCTGCATGTGGTGCTGCAGCAGGGATGCATGGGTTTGCTGTGCTAGACAGCTATGTAACAGCAGTCATGTTACACGGCATAGGGTAGCCCTGTTTGTGCACTGATGTGAAGCAAGTAAAGAAACAGTGAGAAAAAGCCTCTGTCCTCGCGGTTTCACTTCCAGCCTACTGGAGAAATAAAGGCATTTCTGTACCCGAGGATCTGCTAACTCTGGTCTTTGCAGCAGGACTTCAGGCAGCTACTCTGCCACAAGAAAAATGCTGGAGGTGGGGTTGGTCCCTGGGCATAAGGAGATTTCTGGCCACAGCACATCCCTGGCCCAGCCATCACCTTTGGGACTGCAACCTGGCCAACAAGCCCTACACATCCCTCCCTTGGGGTATCAAACCCCACTGGATCCTGCCAAGGGCCACTTGCCTCTCTGGGCAGTTAGGGCTTGCTGGGGAGCCCCACAAGAGCATCACCCCCCCGGGCTCGTCCATCTCCTGCAGTGAGAAATCCCCATTGAGCCCTCTGGAACACTGACCATTTGCTGGCCACACCATCCTTCCAGCAGCAGTGTAACGCTCTGGCCGTGACGCTGCCATTCCTGCCGCCATTCCCACCGCTGGCCCCCACACGCAAGCCGGGCTGGGCTTCGACTTGCTGGAGCCATGCCGTCGGTGGTGCCTGAAGTTAATCACTGTTTATGCAATTGCAGGTTGCTTTTTCTGTCCAAGAAGCTGCTAAAACAGGCATGTTCGGCAGTGCGCTGGAGTGAGTGGCACAGTGGGACTGGTGCTGAGCCTCGAGGGGGAGAGATGCTGCCTCAGCACGTGCTGAGGGGACTCCCCACCACTGCTGTGCCCATGCCGGGAGGGAGTGGGAGCAGCCACGATGCAAGTGAGGTACCCACAGAGTGCCTGCTCCCCTGCCCTCTGCACAACTGCACACAGGGAAGTGGCAGATCCTATTTTGGGCCGTAGAATAACAGAATAGTTTAGGTTAGAAGGGACCTTAAAGATCATCTGGTTCTAACTCCCCTGCCATAGGCAGGGATGCCAACCACTAGATCAGGTTACTCAGGGCTCCATCTGGACTTGAATGCTTACAGGAATGGAGCGTCCACAGCTTCTCTGAGCCACTTGGGTCTCAGGGATCATGCACGGTTGATTGATGCTGGAACCATCAGGACCAGGATAACACTGTGTATCTCACTGGTGCTGTCAGTTAGCATCAGCTCTCGGGGCTCTGTTTTGCTACAGCTCATGGTCTCCAGCAGAAAGGATCAAAAATTGCATGTGCCCACTCTGCTCCCACCAGGGCACCAGGCCCTGGTGCCCCCAGGGGAGCCAGCCCAGGTAGCCTGGTGGCAGGCTGCAGGGACATGGAGATCGAGGCAGTCTGTGGCAGGGGTTTGCCTGAAGCTTCCCAGGTTCAGGGCAGCATCCAGAAGACCTCCAAAGGCTCAGGGACCCTCTGTGCTGGCCCATCTGGCTCACAGGGCTGCTGATAAACTGGGCTGGGTGACTCACCCCCGGAATTGCCACAGTGCATCACACCCCTAGTCTGATGGGCTATGGCAATGTTCTGGGAAGCTCAGGCTCAGCAGGATTGCCTGGCATATGAAGAGGGTGGGTTTGGGGTCTTACCACTGGCAGGGCTGGAACTGGTGGGTTTGCAGCCCCATGGGGACCCCGGCGTAGTGCCCAGTCACCTCCATCATCAGTCCACACGATTAAGCAATATCCCTAAGCAAGGACTGGGCACCATCTAGTGGAATAAAAAGCCTATTGGTGGGAATGTTTTGTGCCTGTTGAATGATGCCCAGCTCTGCCTGATGGGCATTGCTGCTCTCTTGCCCCATTGCTTCCCTGAGCTCCCAGGGAGACCTGCCTGAATGGCATGGTCAAGCATAAAACAGGCTAGTTCAGGTATAAATGGCATACAGTTATAAACCAGCATTACCTCCTCGCACAGTTACTGTTAAAGCACCTGGAATTTCTGTGCCTGAATTTCTGGCTCTACACCCGGGGGCACACAGCATTTTGGCATGCTCACCCTGGACCCTCTCCTCACCACCACCAAGGTGCCTGGCTCTGCTCTTCCAAACTCACCTGCCAAATAGCACAAGTGGCCACTGAACAGAAAAAACTGTGAGTTTCCCAGGGAAAAGGTTTTCCTGGAGTATTGGATCAAAATGGAGAGTGAAGAGTGATAAGTACTTTCTGTGGGTACAGAGCAAAAAAGATATTGTCCCTAAAAATCCCAGCTACTCTTACAAATGCTAATTGTAGGGGTGTGGCCAGGTGAGTATGGGTGGTTGTTTATTCACTTAAATGTCATGCTTAGAGAAGAAACATCCATTATTGTGTGCTATCTCTGCTTTCTGGAGCCTAAAAGCCCTCACACATGAGGTGCTGAGGGTTTTCTTCAGCACCTGTGGCAGTGAAAACCCCTCAGATTTTGCAAAAGTGGATTTCTGTTAACGTTGGTTTTGCACGTGTGCCAGCACATGCAGCAGTACTAGAAAAAGCAGGTGCTGGATGAAAAAGGCATCAGGTCTCCCGTGAGTCAAGTGAGCCAGATGATCTGTGACCCCTGCTTGGGGATTGCCACAGCAGGCCAGCTGGGTAAGGCTCAGGTCGGGTCCTTTGCCCAAAGCACACACAGATGCACAGCTTTTCCAGTGATGTATCTCGAAGCAGCATCGTCATTGAGGAAACCTGCTGAACTCAGCCTCTGGGTATTAAACCCCTCGAGGAAGCCTTCTTACCTCTTCCAGGGTTGTGATCTCCTCCTGCCCAATTTCACTATCATGCTACTGCTTCAGACCAATGAAGTTGCAAAGAACTGCTAAAATGCTTCTTAAAAGAAGTCTAAAAAACAATTATGAGCTTTGAGGAACCATTTGAAGGGGTAAGCATCAGTCCAAATGGCATCTTTTACAGGTTTAGAATCTGGGTACTGCAAACAGGGTATTGGGCACCAACCTTTAGCACTGAGCTTAAAAAGGAGTTTTGAACTGTATGTTTTTAGGTACAGAGCTCGACACTGACTGTGCAGAGCAGGCCAAGTGGTGCCCATCACCAGTAACTCTGCTCGTGCACAGATACTTTCGTGGCTGTGCAGGGACAGCGGGGGCAGCCCGGAGAGACACAAGTCCCCCTTATAACACCATGTTTTTTCAGAAGAGGGCAAAAGCAGACTGCCTGGCAGAGCAGCTGAAAGCAGTACCTCTCAAAAGAAGAGGAACACGGCCATAGAAGAATAATGATTTTTCCCCTCACCTCCTGTAGTTACTCAGTGCCATCATCCTGTGCCAAGGAGCAGGGACTGAGATGGACTGAAATACCACTCAGACCTCAGCAAACCCCTCCTCCCAGTGCTCAGCCTTCCTGCTAAGCTGACAGCCAAACCTGGGCAACTGGAGGGGCCCTGAGCACATCCAGATTTTTGGAGGATGGAAGATGCTCCAAAGCCTCCATCCTTTGCCAAGAGAAGCACTTAGTGCCATTGAGAAGGGTGCAAATCAGTCCCAGCAATAAGAAACCTACCCGAGATTTTCTTCTGCAGAACAAGCCACTCACTACTGCCTCCCATCAAGGGCTTCAAAAATGTTTTTACTTAATTTAAACTGTCTCAATATGTATTTCTCTAATAGACCATCCACCAGCACTTCCCCGTGAAGAGACTGGGAAATGTATTCTGAGGTCACAACCATTGCTATAGTCAAGCAAAGGCACAATTTGACACATGAATTGCAATACAATTCTCAGTGGGACTAGTAAAAATTATTGTAAGTCAATATTATCATCTTTTTGTGGCTTCTTTTGGTAATCTTTGTCTATTTCCCTGCATCCTTATGGTGGATTTAGAAGGACTGCTATACAGGGTTGCTTTCCTGTGCTGAGCTGTGTGGGAAGCCAAGTGTCACACTCCCTCTCATCAATAACCCAGCAGCCCTCTTTCACTTGGGTCCCCCTGGCAGCAAAACCAACTTGCCCACGGGCAGGCCCTTGTGGGCAAACACAGCCGTGGTCATGGGGATGAAGGACCGAGCTAGTTGCTGGACCTCTGCTGCCTTGTGGAGTCCAGTTGTTTGTCCACCCACAGCTCAAAATCATTTCTGTTATTAGTGACTCAAAGAGTGAGAAGCAGTACCAACCCAGCTGGGGTGGCAAGTGGGTTTTCTCATGTCATTGTACATTTTCTTTTCATCAGTGATCACTCTGCAGCAGGCTATGTCTGTATATGACATCTTATACTACATTCACCCTTCTTAAATTATTTTATGACCCTTGCTCTGATCTCCAGGGTACCCCTGATTTGGGAGAGTACAGAGCTGAAAACCTCTGGCCAGTGAACCATGCATTTCTCACTTATGAGTTGCTTTCTCCTGACAAAAAATGGTGGCAAACCATAGCCATCAGTGAAAATCCCAATGCTGTTTTTCCGGGGTGATTAATATAGAAGCCAGCTCAATCTGGGTTTAGTTTACACTGTTGGCTATAATTAACCTTTTATTTTTGGAAGTTAATAGATGTAAACTTCTTCCTTCATGAAATGGAAAGGCAAGGGGTATTTCAGAGGTCTTACACCTTGCTTTAAAGCTGGTCCACATGGAAGGAGACAGAACAGGTATGTGGCCTTTTCATTTTTTGTGGGATGCACAGAGAAGGGACAAGAGATTTCCCTCCCTTCCACCACTGAGTGATGAGTATTTTCAATAGTGGCTTCAGTTAAAAAGTGTTGGGTCTTACAATAAACATTTTTTCAGCCCCCTGCTATGATCATTAGCAGCATTGAGGAACATCAAGCCTGATAGCCTTCAAATGTTCAACTTATTAAAAGCTACCCCTCCTTTTCCTCAGTGCTCTCTCCTCCCTTACCCCTAATAACACATTCCTGCTAAAAGCCATCCAGTCCCACCCTGAAATACAAGTGGTGCTGGTTCCACTCAGCCAACCTCAGCTGCACCTGGAGTGTGAGTGGACAGGGTCCCTGCCTTAATACATGGGATGTTTCATACTCCAGTAAATCCAGTTTAAACACTCTTGCTTTCCAAAAATCTTGGATCCAAAGGGCAGAGGCTTAGATAAAAAAAAAAATCCTAAAGGAGATTTAATGTTTGATATACAAATGTTAAGATGCTAGAGCAATTCCAAATATATATTTAATATATGAATAATTAAGTACCTCAAACCAGCAACAAATATGAGGAATGAAGGATGTGAATATGATGACTGAAATGAGTTTCCTTCAATTCCCAGACACAGGACTGAGAAAAATGGGGGAGTCATCCCCAACCATCCTTAAACTCTCAACATTTTGACCTAAAAGCAACAGTTGTAATAACAGAGAAATTTTTGTAAGAAATGAACCTCCTCACATAGAGCATGATCTGAAAATATCCTTATGCTATCTGCAGTGTTGGATAAATTGCCACCATCCTCCCCACACCCGAGAGTGCCCATGGGATTGGAAGCTGAGGAGCATCCCGCATCCAGCAGGGCTGAGACAGGGTTGCTGCCACTCTCAAGAGCTCCAGCCAACCCCTTTGAATGCAGGTCCAGTGGCAGACTGGCTAGAAGGAAAATGGAATTTTAATTTCACTTTTTTTCCTGTGTCACCTTTCATAGCAGAGCAGGGCCTTGGGGGAGGAGGTGCTGTCCCCAGAAGTAGAGCAAACCTCCTCCTAACCCTGTTGTGAAATGCTCAGCAGAGGAACAGTTGAACACCTGAAAACTTTGAAAACCTCAAGACTTTAGAGACTTGAAATAAGGATCTAAATTGTTAGATTTTCACCAGTTTGGGGGGGGGGGGAGGGAAGTTTGGTGTCATTTTAATTGCTTTTAATTAGGGTTAAATTTAAAACGAGTCTTTTCAACAACAGAGTAATAAACACGGAGGAAGAAGGTTAAGAAACGGTTTAATTTTCTCACGGGGGAGGGGAGGTTTTGGTGGGGTTTCTTTAGCCACCGAAAGGCTGCAGCGTTACTCGGGCCGCAGGCGGAGGGGGGTGGACGTGTCTCTCTGCTCTGCCCTCGTGAGGCCTCGCCCGGAGGCTGCGCCCGGCTCCGACCCGGCACAAGCAGGATGTGCCCGCCGGGGCGGCACGAAGGGGCAAGGAAACAGCGGGCACAAAGATGCTCAGAGGGCCGGAGCACCTCTCCTATGGAGCCAGGCTGGGAGAGCCGGGGATGTCCAGCCTGGAGAGGAACGGGCTCCGGGGGAGGCCTCACTGCGGCCCTCCAGTGGCTGAAGAGGCCTATAGCAAAGGCAGAGAGCGATTTCTTCACATGGGCAGTGAGTGAGACGAAAAGGGGGAACGGTTTTAAACCAGAAGAGGGAAGATTTAGATTAGATGTTAGGAAGAGCTGTGAGGGTGTCGAGACACTGGAACAGGCTGCCCAGAGAAGCTGTGGATGCCCCATCCCTGGAAGGCACTATTCCAGGCCAGGCTAGATGGGGCCCTGAGCACCCTGATCTAGTGGATGGTGTCCCTATCCTTGGTCGGGGAGTTACAACCAGATCATCTTTAAGGTCCCTTCCAAACCAAAGCATTCTGGGCCTCCACGAGGGTGCAAGGAGGACACCGGCTACCGGACCATGGAATGTTACCAAACGGTTGCCAAGTGGGCACCTGCACGGAGGGGTCAGGAGCCCAACACTCCATCGACAGTTGGCAGTTGGCGGATTCTCTGCTGGGAAGCAGCTGCAGAGCCTCTGTCTTCTCTGTCCCAGGTGGGAACAGAAGGCGATTTGCTGATAATTTTCAAGAAAAATTCTCAACTACCTGTACAGGTGAGTGTAGATGATCTCTGAAAATGTTTCTGATGATGTGGGGCTGTTCTGGGCTTCAGGTCCAGCTGCAGGTGTCTGGGACTCAAGTACCAGACGCGTAGATTTCCCCTCTAGCTTTGGGCAGAAACTTGTGACTCGTGAAAGGGAATCTTAGAGTATGTGTGGGTATTTAAGAGAACAGGCATTCCAGATAGGTAATCTCCTCTCTTCTTTTCTGATAGGTTTGGAAGAACATTGTTCTCTGATTCCTAGAAATCGGGACTTTGTAGACTGTTCTACCTAAGGAATATAAGGGATCGATTGCTCTAACTTCCCTGAAATTCCTTTTTCGGTGCTTGTCCCACTGACTTTTCCGGTGGTTTTAGATCACAAAACACCATGAGCACAGTAAGTACTTTACTACTCAATGCAAATCTGATTTCTGAAACATATTTTCTGGGGTACTTCTAGAAAGGATTTCAAGAGTTCTTAGCGAGTGCACGGGAAGATAAGCCTGTTAAAACTTAACGTAACTTCATGTTCTGGGATACTGAAGATTTTGAATCTTTCGGGGTGCTAGCAATAGCTCAGAAATGTTTACAGTGTGAGCAACAACCTGATAGAACTGTGAACTAGTCTTCTTATTTGCAAGCCACTGGGATAGGCTTTTTCCTGGTGAGGCAACTGGTAAGAGATCAGGGGTGATGTCTTTTCCTTGATGCAGTGGGCTCAGGTAGGAATGAACCAGAGCACCATTCGACGTGTATTCCAGCCTTTGTGGAGTTGTTTTCTGTATCCTCGTGTACTTTCACTGGTGTTGTAAAAATGAGGGCCCCGTTAATATTACTCCCACACAAAATGCTAAGGCTTTGTTCTCTCTTAGAATCGGCGAAAGCGCCGTGGAGGAGCCGTTAATTCCGGACAAGCTTCGAAACGAAGCAGGCTGCTGGCTTCTGGTGCAGGTGAAGCTTCAGCAGCAGAGCCAATAGACCTCGAAGAAAGTCCTGTGCTTTCTTTTGATCTTGGTAAGAACAGAAACTGCTTCTAGAGGTTTGGCATACAACTGAACATATGCTTTTGCCAGTTTCTAGGCCCTTTACTGGGAAGGAAGGGAAACATGGGAGTTTAGGAAGTGCCTAGTACGGCATCTCTAAACAACAAGCCTTCTCACAACCATTTGGGTTTGTTACTGAGCTGTGATACATTTTCCACTAAAATGAGAGAGATTCCATGCTCTCATTTGAAAGAGAATGAGAGAGAATTTCCACTAAAATGAGGGAGATGAACTGTGTAGCAAAGGTCCTCAAGTGCTGCTCAGACATCTGAATGAACTCCGATGAGCTGGGAGGTGCAACAGCTGCCACTACAGAGGGTGGCAAACTAAGTATGAAATCTCTGAAGCTGGAAGAAGATAAGGAAAAGCTAGCTGTGCCCCATCCCTCAGGGGAACATGTACAGCATGATGCTGTAAAATTAGGATACCCTCTATGATTCTGGTTTTGCTTTGGGTTTTGTTTTGGGGTTTTTTTCTGTCTGATAAACATTACCCTATGTTAGATGAATCATCTCTTGGTGTGTACCTCCCACAAGATATTGTTATCCAACAGAACTGTGTGAGGAGTTCAGCTGCTGCTCCTCTTGCGCTGCCACCTGTGAAAAAACAGGGCTGGTAATGGTCTCTGTGGACTGTTGAGGGCAAAGCTTGAGTAAAATTTTGGCCACATTCCTGAAGAGAAGAGACCCAAGGCACAATTGAATCTACCTCAGCCTGTTCCACAGTGACAGCTCATTTCTTTTTTTCAGCTGTTGACGAAATCATAGATCTCACAGACGAATCTGCTGAGCCTGAAGTCATTGATCTAACTGGTGATGATTCTGTTGTAGTAAGTAATGAATGGCACACTTCTGTCCATCTTGCAGTCAAATTAGTTTTCTCTTCTGCTCCTGGGCCTATCTTCTGGCATCTAGGTAGCCTGACCTCCAGGGTTGAAACACAGCTCTGATTTACCACTTTAGACAGAGTTACCAGTCAAATGCACCTGTGAACACATTAGCACCTCCAAGTATCCCTTGTAGTGAAAAAGTAACTTAAAAGAGCCTGTTGCTCCAGAACTTGGGCACAACATTTACCAGTCATTGGTAATGTATCAGAAGGAGATGCAATTTAAAAGTGAAGTTATTCTAGAGATACTCATCATACAGGCCAGTGATTTAAAGAATAAGAAAAGGAGAGGACAGGAAGACTTTGACTTCTCAAATATTAAGTGTTTACCAGCAACATCCATTTAAGGTACTCCTGGTCACTGAGGTGTTCATCTAACATGAAGTGTTTATGGCTATCACTAATGAATTTGCCTCTTTGGGGCAGAAAGAGGGAAAGAAACACCTCCAGCCTAAATCCAATTAGGGAACTGAAAGAGGGAAGCTACATGGGGAGCTACATGTGGTAGGGGAGAAGGGGCTAAATGTGGTCCCTAAGCTGCCTCCATTTCGACCCCATTGCAGCAGTGGGAGCAGAACCAGGAGCACCCACTTGTTTCCAGTGCAGCAGATAATTCAGTTGTGCTACTGGTGAATGATGATGAAGAGGAACCAAGAGATAATGATGGGTATGTGACAGATAAAGTAACTTTCTAAAGTCTAATTTCTGACATAGGGTAGAAAGAGGTTTTTGCCAAGGCTTTGAGTTCTGCTTGATTCTATGTGAAAACTTCAGACCTGGAATATAGTGGCCTGTCTATTTTTAAAAGCCCATCCAAAAAAACGATAAAATCCAGCAGAAACATCTTTTATCTCATTAAAGAATTAAGGAATGGATCTTACACTGTGGCTTGAGACACACTGAAATGCTTGAAGTACATAAAAGCTCTTGAAATGATTGTGTTGCTGGGCTGGGATGTAGCTAGATCAGAATAAGGGGATGTTTTAATTTCTGACACTTTATGTGTTGGTAACCCTCCATGCACAGTGAAATTAATGGCTGCATATTCTTTCAAGTTCTCTTCTCTCTAGCACACAGCCAGCAGTTACTGTAAGCTCTCCTATTTGGATAGAGGACAACTCACAGGTAAGGATGCACATGTGGTTATCCCTTCAGCTTTATGGGAGGGCAAAGAGGACAGAGGGGGATCTGCACAGCTCAGCTGGCTGATGTGGGGTGCTACAGGCAGCTGGCTTGAGCACAGACCTTGCTTTGCAGCTCCAACTAGCACCTCCCTCCAAGTCACTTCTCACTGGTGTACACACAGGGTGTACACACCCTTGCCAAGATGGCACTGGCAGATCTGTGGGTTCCTTATTATTCTGGCAGATACTGACTGATTGCACATACTCCAAGTCCTATTTGCCTGGTGCCAATGCAGCATCAAACTTGAATTCTTTACTCCAAGCCCTCTCGTGGCTTCCTTTCTTCAGCAGCTGTTCATGTAATACGAGTATTTACATATATCACCCTTGAGTTTGACTGTTTAGGGCAGAAAGAGGGAAAGAAACACCTCCAGCCTAAATCCAGTTACGGAACTGAAAGAGGGGAGCAGGGAGGAGAGGCTAAAAGTAGTTCCTAAGCTGCCTCCATTTCAACCCCATTGCAGCAGTGGGAGCAGAACCAGCAGCACCCAGCTGGAAACCCACTTGTTTCCAGTGCAGCAGATAATTCAATTGTGCTACTGACAAGTGATGATGAAGAGGAACCAAGAGATAATGATGGGTATGTGACAGATAAAGTAACTTTCTAAAAGTCCAATTTCTGACACAGGGTAGAAAGAGGTTTTTGCCAAGGCTTTGAGTTCTGCTTGATTCTGTGTAAAACTCCAGACCTGGGATGTAGTGGCCTGTCTGGAAGAGAACTAACTAAAAAAAAAAATATTTGTGTATCACTAACAACTGATGAGTGGTGCAATTAACAGCTGAATTTTTTTCTTGCTCTCTTCACTCTACCACAAGGCCCATTGCTACCCTTACAAATGTGCTGTACCAGGATTGCTTCCTAGGGGTAAGAATCCACATGTTGCCACCTTTTCATTTTCTGTGGGAGTGGGAATGGAGCAGGGGAGGAGCTGCGTAACTCAGCTGGCTGACACGGGATGCTAGAGGCAGCTGGCTTGAAGCACAGACCTTGCTTTGAAGTTACAAGTAGCACATCCCTACAAGTCACTTCTCAGGGGTGCCTGTAGAGGGGGATCCCTCACCAAGATGGCACTGGAAGATCTGTGGGTTCCCGAGAATTATAGCAGTAATGGACTGAATGCTGACATCTGAGTCCTATTTGCCTGGCGCCAACGCAGCAGCCAGGCTTGAATGCTTTACTCCAAGCCCTCTCATGGCTTCCTTTCTTCAGCAGCTGTTCATGTAATACAAGTATTTACAGATATCACCCTTGAGTTTGACTGTTTAGGGCAGAAAGAGGGATAGAAACACCTCCAGCCTAAATCCCATTAGGGAACTGAAAGAGGGGAGCAGGGAGGAGAGGCTAAAGGTAGTTCCTAAGCTGCCTCCATTTCGACCCCATTGCAGCAGTGGGAGCAGAACCAGCAGCACCCAGCTGGAAACCCACTTGTTTCCAGTGCAGCAGATAATTCAATTGTGCTACTGACAAGTGATGATGAAGAGGAACCAAGAGAGAATGATGGGTATGTGACAGATGAAGTGTCTTTCTACAGTCTGATTTCTGACATAGGGTTGAAAGAGGGTTTTGCCCACAAAATCTGCTGCAAAATCCAGCAGAAACCTTTCTTCTCTGTTCGTGAAGTCATTAACAAATGGATCTTACACTGTGGCTTGAGACACACTGAAATGCTTGAAGTAAATAAAAGTTCTTGGAATGATTGTGTTGCTGGGCTGGGATGTAGCTAGATCAGAATAAGGGATGTTTTAATTTCTGGCACTTTATGTGTTGGTAATCCTCCATGCACAGTGAAATTAATGGCTGTGTGTCCTTTCTGGTTCTGTTCTTCTAGCACATGGCCAGCAGGTACTGTAAGCTCTCCAGTTTGGATAGAGGACAACTCACAGGTAAGGATCCACATGTTGTCATCCTTTCAGCTTTATGGGAGGGCAAACAGGACAGAGGGGGATCTGCACAGCTCAGCTGGCTGATGTGGGGTGCTACAGGCAGCTGGCTTGAGCACAGACCTTGCTTTGGAGCTCCAACTAGCACCTCCCTCCAAGTCACTTCTCACTGGTATACACACAGGGAGGAACCCTTGCCAAGATGGCACTGGCAGATCTGTGGGTTCCTTATTATTCTAGCAGATACTGACTGATTGCACATACTCCAAGTCCTATTAGCCTGGTGCCAATGCAGCATCAAACTTGAATTCTTTACCCCAAACCCCCTATTGTGGTTTCCCTTCTTCAGCAGCTGTTCATCTAACATGAAGTGTTTATGGCTATCACTGCTGAATTTGCCTCTTTGGGGCAGGAAAAGGAAAATATTTGGCTGCAGCCTACATCCAATTAGGGATCTGAAAGAGGGGAGCAGGGAGGAGGGGCTTCAGATGGTTCCTAAACTGCCTTTGTTTCTACCTTGTTCCATCAGTGGGAGCAGAACCAGGAGCACCCACTTGTTTCCAGTGCAGCAGATAATTCAGTTGTGCCATTGGTGAATGATGATGAAGAGGAACCAAGAGATAATGATGAGTATGTGACAGATAAAGTAACTTTCTAAAAGTCTAATTTCTGACATAGGGTAGAAAGAGGTTTTTGCCAAGGCTTTGAGTTCTGCTTGATTCTGTGTTAAAACTTCAGACCTGGGATGTAGTGGCCTGTCTGGAACAGAACTAACTAAAAAAAAAAAAACAAAACCTCACTAAAACTCAGAAGAAATCTTTCTTCTCTCTTCATGAAGTCATTAACAAATGGATCTTAAACTATGGCTTGAGACACACTGAAATGCTTGAAGTACATAAAAGCTCTTGAAATGATTGTGTTGCTGGGCTGGGATGTAGCTAGATCAGAATAAGGGATGTTTTGATTTCTGACACTTTATATGTTGGTAACCCTCCATGCACAGTGAAATTAATGGCTGTGTGTTCTTTCTGGTTCTGTTCTTCTAGCACACGGCCAGCAGTTACTGTAAGCTCTCCAGTTTGGATAGAGGACAACTCACAGGTAAGGATGCACATGTTGTCATACTTTCGGGTATATGGGAAGGTAAACAGGACAGAGGGGGATCTGCACAGCTCAGCTGGCTGATGTGGGGTGCTACAGGCAGCTGGCTTGAGCACAGACCTTGCTTTGGAGCTCCAACTAGCACCTCCCTCCAAGTCACTTCTCACTGGTGTACACACAGGGTGTACACACCCTTGCCAAGATGGCACTGGCAGATCTGTGGGTTCCTTATTATTCTAGCAGATACTGACTGATTGCACATACTCCAAGTCCTATTAGCCTGGTGCCAATGCAGCATCAAACTTGAATTCTTTACCCCAAACCCCTATTGTGGTTTCCTTTCTTCAGCAGCTGTTCATCTAACATGAAGTGTTTATGGCTATCACTGCTGAATTTGCCTCTTTGGGGCAGAAAAAAGAAAATATTTGGCTGCAGCTTACATCCAATTAGGGATCTGAAAGAGGGGAGCAGGGAGGAGGGGCTTCAGATGGTTCCTAAACTGCCTTTGTTTCTACCTTGTTCCATCAGTGGGAGCAGAACCAGGAGTACCCACTTGTTTCCAGTGCAGCAGATAATTCAGTTGTGCCACTGGTGAATGATGATGAAGAGGAACCAAGAGATAATGATGGGTATGTGACAGATAAAGTAACTTTCTAAAAGTCCAATTTCTGACACAGGGTAGAAAGAGGTTTTTGCCAAGGCTTTGAGTTCTGCTTGATTCTGTGTGAAACTCCAGACCTGGGATGTAGTGGCCTGTCTGGAAGAGAACTAACAAAAAAAAAAAATATTTGTGTATCACTAACCCCTGATGAGTGGTGTAATTAACAGCTGAATTTTTTTCTTGCTCTCTTCACTCTACCACAAGGCCCACTGCTACCCTTACAAATGTGCTGTACCAGGATTGCTTCCTAGGGGTAAGAATCCACATGTTGCCACCTTTTCATTTTCTGTGGGAGTGGGAATGGAGCAGGGGAGGAGCTGCGTAACTCAGCTGGCTGACACGGGATGCTAGAGGCAGCTGGCTTGAAGCACAGACCTTGCTTTGAAGTTACAAGTAGCACATCCCTACAAGTCACTTCTCAGGGGTGCCTGTAGAGGGGGATCCCTCACCAAGATGGCACTGGAAGATCTGTGGGTTCCCGAGAATTATAGCAGTAATGGACTGAATGCTGACATCTGAGTCCTATTTGCCTGGCGCCAACGCAGCAGCCAGGCTTGAATGCTTTACTCCAAGCCCTCTCATGGCTTCCTTTCTTCAGCAGCTGTTCATGTAATACAAGTATTTACAGATATCACCCTTGAGTTTGACTGTTTAGGGCAGAAAGAGGGATAGAAACACCTCCAGCCTAAATCCAATTAGGGAACTGAAAGAGGGGAGCAGGGAGGAGAGGCTAAAGGTAGTTCCTAAGCTGCCTCCATTTCGACCCCATTGCAGCAGTGGGAGCAGAACCAGCAGCACCCAGCTGGAAACCCACTTGTTTCCAGTGCAGCAGATAATTCAATTGTGCTACTGACAAGTGATGATGAAGAGGAACCAAGAGAGAATGATGGGTATGTGACAGATGAAGTGTCTTTCTACAGTCTGATTTCTGACATAGGGTTGAAAGAGGGTTTTGCCCACAAAATCTGCTGCAAAATCCAGCAGAAACCTTTCTTCTCTGTTCGTGAAGTCATTAACAAATGGATCTTACACTGTGGCTTGAGACACACTGAAATGCTTGAAGTAAATAAAAGTTCTTGGAATGATTGTGTTGCTGGGCTGGGATGTAGCTAGATCAGAATAAGGGATGTTTTAATTTCTGGCACTTTATGTGTTGGTAATCCTCCATGCACAGTGAAATTAATGGCTGTGTGTCCTTTCTGGTTCTGTTCTTCTAGCACATGGCTAGTAGGTACTGTTAGCTCTCCAGTTTGGATAGATGAATACTCAGAGGTAAGGATCCACATGTGGTTATCCCTTCAGCTTTATGGGAGGGCAAACAGGACAGAGGGGGATCTGCACAGCTCAGCTGGCTGATGTGGGGTGCTACAGGCAGCTGGCTTGAGCACAGACCTTGCTTTGGAGCTCCAACTAGCACCTCCCTCCAAGTCACTTCTCACTGGTATACACACAGGGAGGAACCCTTGCCAAGATGGCACTGGCAGATCTGTGGGTTCCTTATTATTCTAGCAGATACTGACTGATTGCACATACTCCAAGTCCTATTAGCCTGGTGCCAATGCAGCATCAAACTTGAATTCTTTACCCCAAACCCCTATTGTGGTTTCCTTTCTTCAGCAGCTGTTCATCTAACATGAAGTGTTTATGGCTATCACTGCTGAATTTGCCTCTTTGGGGCAGGAAAAGGAAAATATTTGGCTGCAGCCTACATCCAATTAGGGATCTGAAAGAGGGGAGCAGGGAGGAGGGGCTTCAGATGGTTCCTAAACTGCCTTTGTTTCTACCTTGTTCCATCAGTGGGAGCAGAACCAGGAGTACCCACTTGTTTCCAGTGCAGCAGATAATTCAGTTGTGCCACTGGTGAATGATGATGAAGAGGAACCAAGAGATAATGATGAGTATGTGACAGATAAAGTAACTTTCTAAAAGTCCAGTTTCCGACACAGGGTAGAAAGAGGTTTTTGCCAAGGCTTTGAGTTCTGCTTGATTCTGTGTGAAACTCCAGACCTGGGATGTAGTGGCCTGTCTGGAAGAGAACTAAGTAAAAAAAAATAAAACTCCAGTAAACGTCGGAAAAAAATCTTTCTTCTCTGTTCATGAAGTCATTAACAAATGGATCTTACACTGTGACTTGAGGCACACTGAAATGCTTGAAGTACATAAAAGTTCGTGGAATGATTGTGTTGCTGGGCTGGGATGTAGCTAGACCACAATAAGGGATGTTTTGATTTCTGACAATTTGTGTATCACTAACAACTGATGAGTGGTGCAATTAACAGCTGAATTTTTTTCTTGCTCTCTTCACTCTACCACAAGGCCCACTGCTACCCTTACAAATGTGCTGTACCAGGATTGCTTCCTAGGGGTAAGAATCCACATGTTGCCACCTTTTCATTTTCTGTGGGAGTGGGAATGGAGCAGGGGAGGAGCTGCGTAACTCAGCTGGCTGACACGGGATGCTAGAGGCAGCTGGCTTGAAGCACAGACCTTGCTTTGAAGTTACAAGTAGCACATCCCTACAAGTCACTTCTCAGGGGTGCCTGTAGAGGGGGATCCCTCACCAAGATGGCACTGGAAGATCTGTGGGTTCCCGAGAATTATAGCAGTAATGGACTGAATGCTGACATCTGAGTCCTATTTGCCTGGCGCCAACGCAGCAGCCAGGCTTGAATGCTTTACTCCAAGCCCTCTCGTGGCTTCCTTTCTTCAGCAGCTGTTCATGTAATACAAGTATTTACAGATATCACCCTTGAGTTTGACTGTTTAGGGCAGAAAGAGGGAAAGAAACACCTCCAGCCTAAATCCCATTAGGGAACTGAAAGAGGGGAGCAGGGAGGAGAGGCTAAAGGTAGTTCCTAAGCTGCCTCCATTTCGACCCCATTGCAGCAGTGGGAGCAGAACCAGCAGCACCCAGCTGGAAACCCACTTGTTTCCAGTGCAGCAGATAATTCAATTGTGCTACTGACAAGTGATGATGAAGAGGAACCAAGAGAGAATGATGGGTATGTGACAGATGAAGTGTCTTTCTACAGTCTGATTTCTGACATAGGGTTGAAAGAGGGTTTTGCCCACAAAATCTGCTGCAAAATCCAGCAGAAACCTTTCTTCTCTGTTCGTGAAGTCATTAACAAATGGATCTTACACTGTGGCTTGAGACACACTGAAATGCTTGAAGTAAATAAAAGTTCTTAGAATGATTGTGTTGCTGGGCTGGGATGTAGCTAGATCAGAGAAGGGGATGTTTTAATTCTGACATTTATATGTTGGTAACCCTCCATGCACAGTGAAATTAATGGCTGTGTGTCCTTTCTGGTTCTGTTCTTCTAGCACATGGCCAGCAGTTACTGTAAGCTCTCCAGTTTGGATAGAGGACAACTCACAGGTAAGGATCCACATGTTGTCATCCTTTCAGCTTTATGGGAGGGCAAACAGGACAGAGGGGGATCTGCACAGCTCAGCTGGCTGATGTGGGGTGCTACAGGCAGCTGGCTTGAGCACAGACCTTGCTTTGGAGCTCCAACTAGCACCTCCCTCCAAGTCACTTCTCACTGGTATACACACAGGGAGGAACCCTTGCCAAGATGGCACTGGCAGATCTGTGGGTTCCTTATTATTCTAGCAGATACTGACTGATTGCACATACTCCAAGTCCTATTAGCCTGGTGCCAATGCAGCATCAAACTTGAATTCTTTACCCCAAACCCCCTATTGTGGTTTCCTTTCTTCAGCAGCTGTTCATCTAACATGAAGTGTTTATGGCTATCACTGCTGAATTTTCCTATTTGGTAGAGAAAGAGGGAAAGTTACACCTCTGGGTCAAATACAATTAGAGATCTGAAACAGAGGAGGTGGCAGAAGGGTGTTCAGATGTTTTTAAGCTGTCTCTGATTTTACCCCATTCCATCAGTGGGAGCAGAACTATCAGCACCCTCTTGCTTGTTTTCAGGGCAACAGCTAACTGACTATTACTTTGAATGTTCTTAACCAAAATAAGTCTATAACCTACCATTATTTGCCTGTTCTGTCATAACTGCTTCACTGAGCTGGTGTTAGTATAGAATACCAGGCATGCACACCAGATTCTAATTGTATTTTCTTTTCTCTCCCTTCCCATATGCCTTGGTGAAGCTTCTTGAAGGTGAGTTGACTTTTTCCAGTTGCAAATGGAATTGTCCTAAATGTAATCATTATTTTTTATTTGTCTTTTCCAACAATCTCTAGTACCAGGGATTGAAACTGCATTTAGCAGAAGGCAAAGGACAGTGCTAAAGCCTCTGGCCAATGTCTTAGAGAATGGATCCCATCTGTGTCTGCTAGCTTCTATCAGACACAGTGGAACACCCCTGCAACAGAAGTTGTAGCTGAATACTCTTGCAGGAGAGAACTTTAATTTGGTGACATTTTCTGTAATTTTAATTGATTAGTGCTTGATTATTGTTACATGGACACTGGAGTTGCAGAGATCATTGTTGCATGCGGTTTCTGAGAATTAAAAAGCGAACAGCAGGTCTTGATCCTTCAGATGTTACAGACTAGGCCACTAAAAATTGATCTCCTTTGAACTTGGGTGATAAAACTCCATTTTCAAGTTACCTTAACTGAGGAGGGAGATGATGGCAATTTCTAGGGAGACACTGCTTCAAGTCTTTTTATAATTTCCAAGGACTGTACTTAATAAGACTCGTTTGATAGAAAGTGCCTTTGGGTGGGGAGGTTTCATTTAACACAGACAAAAAGAGGGCAACAGTTTAGCACCATACAGCAACAAGGAAGCACAGCAGCTCCAGAATGTACAGTTTTAGATTTAAGCATTTCTTCCATCCCTTCTGAAACTTTCGGAACAAAGCACTCTGTGTTTTGCCAAGCCTTTTTCTTGTGTATGTGCTACGTCACCATGCTCCTTGGAAACTTCACTGCAGTCCTCTCTCCCCTATCACACAGCAATTGTTGCCATTCCTTACCACAGGATCACAGCAGACCGTATTAGTAAGAATAGTGTGAGGGACCTTCCCTTTACAGGGCAGATTTATTCACAGGTAGTGTATCTCAGTGGACACTGAGAATCTCTCAGGTCACGTTTTACCTGTTCGTAGGGTGATTATAGCAAATGTTTTGTTTCCGTAGCAGAATAGTCTCAATGTGTGGAAGGGTTCAGCCTTAATATTTAGGAAACTACTTTGTTTGAGATTGCTTGTAACCCAGCTGAATAGTGTCCATTTCAAATAGGAGCCATTACAAACTATTTATAATAACATGTTTGAAGGAAGTAAATACTATTTTGTCATGGTAGAGATAGTTAAGATTGTGTAATGTATTGTAGTATTTATATTTGTACAGTCATTGTAATATATAACCCTTTCCCCCCATTTTGAGTCTTGTGTGGTGTCTGGAAAACCCATCTCACACTGGGTTGAGATGAGGGAGGGGGGGCTTGGACTAGAGAACTGGATTTTGGGGATCTCGAACCATGACAGTTCCAGGGAAAAAGAGAGTACATGAAGATCTGACTTAGCAAAAATTAACTTACAGGGTATGAACAACAAAGAAGAACATCTTACGCCAAGAAGCCAGCAACTGTTGGACAAGCCCCGTACTGCCCAGTTATGATGATATGAAACAGCAGATGAGATGTGACTGACGTAAGAATCTGAAGTGACTGACGTAGAGTCTGAAGTGACTGACGTAGAATCTGAAGTGACTGACAGAGAGTCTGCAGTGACTGACGTAGAATCTGAAGTGATGACATAGAATCTGAAGTGATTGACGAAGAGTTTGCAGCGGCTGATGTAGAGCCTGAAGTACGGAGATCATTGGACGACGAAACTGTGAATTCAGAGTACGTACGCCTCATAACCTACCAAAGAGTGATTTTTGCTTCTTTGAAGCCTTCACTTTACTTATTTCCCTCTTTCAATGAGGATTGCATCCTGTGCTGCATGATGATGAAATGGTAATGTTTGCACTTTGGGAGAAAAAGGCAGCCCAAGGCAGATGAGCAACTTTCCATACAACCTTAAAGACGAGTTTGGGGGTATGGCAAGAAAGGGTGATTAGTCACAGGCTCTTGCTCATAATGTGTTGCATTTACTTTTCATGTTAGCCTCTAGTAGTGATCTTGGATATGGAAATATTTTCATTAGTGTGGATGGTTTGGCATCACAAGACTGGCAGGCAGCAGCCAGGCAAATTCTATGCAAGTGTTAATAAAGCTGGTATGCTTTGAACCTTTGAGATTACTGAAAGGCAACATAATAGAGAACTTAATACAAAAAAAGAATATTTTTTCCTTCAGTCTTAAGCTTCTCTGTTACAGAATGTGCCTTCCTGCTGGAAGAGCTCAGAGCTGCAGAACATTGACCAGAGGGTTCTTCCTGAGGCTGGAGCTTGCCAGAGCCATCTGCAGTGTTACTCTGTAGTGTCAGACCTCATTCCATTCTAGAATGAATACTTTCCAGAGGACAGCTTGATGCTTTGGTTGCAAAGCTGTTATTGATGACCTATTGGAGATAAATGCTTGCCATATATAGACCTTCCCAGTGCTAGAGATGCTGTTACTTCAAATCCTAGAGCAGGGTGGCTGACTTCATCTTTCTCCCAGTGAAAAACAAGACCACTGTTCCTTTAGGACAGGGAGATCTGAACTCTTCATTACATGCAAGCAAACCGAGAGAGTTAAAGACATGCAGGGTTCTTCAAAAGAAAATGCGTCGTGGCTACTCAGTGCAGTCAGATAGTTATGTGACATTTTATATATGAGTAACCCTCGATGCCCAGTGGTATAATGGCTGCTCTTTCTGGGTCTGTTCTCTATAGGGAATGGCAACCAGCGTAAGGTGGCCCGATTTGCATGGATTATTATTCACGGGTAAGGATCCACATGTTGTCATCCTTTCAGCTTTGTGGGAGGGGTAACGGGGCAGAGGGGGAGCTGTGCAATGTTTATTTGCTGACTATTGTGGGGTGCTATGGGCAGCTGGCTTGAAGCCCAGACCTTGTTGTGAAGTTCCACAAGTCACTTCTTGGTGGTGCATGTAGAGGGAGAAACCCTTGCCAAGATGGCCCTGGCAGATCTGGGGGTTCCTATTCTAGTAATGACTGATTCCAGATATTCCAAGTCCTATTCTTCTGGTGCCAGTAGAGCAGCAAACTCGAATCCTTGCCTCCCAACACATGTTGTGGTTTCCTTTCTTCCAGATTATACGAAGTGACCGACACGTTGTGTCAACCCAGTGTGGCCATCTCTTCTGCAGTCGGTGCATCGCTGTTGCCCTTGAGAATTCCAGAGCTTGTCCAGCCTGCAGAACAGAACTCCCTCCCAGAGACTATCACCCCATTTATTCTGAGTACTTCTGTTTCTCAGGACAGACTCAGATGGATTTTGGGGGATAGGTGGCAGAAAGATTTTTTCTTCATGTACATAGTTCTTGTTGTATACAGTTCCATTTTTCATGAGTTTAATTATAAATAAACTATTAATTTACTTAAATATAGTCAAGTTTGTCTGCTCGTCTATGTTGGACTCTGCTGGTAGACAGAGACTTCTTTTAACAGGTGGAAATAAAATTCTTGGTTTGATCAGTCAGAAGCACTCGTTCTTTTCATCACACTGTAGTTTTTGATTTTGGGGGAAAAATGCTAAAGGCATAAGCTTTGTAGTTCTTGGGGTAGTGTGTGTCGTATGGTAAAAGGAAACGGGCAGTGCTTGGGGTGTGAGGGCTTCTGTTTCTCAGGAAAGACTCAGCTGAATGTTTTGGTGAAAATGTCCTGATTTCAGTACTTTGAGGATTGAAAGAGCAGCAGATTGTGCACACATCCAAAGAAAAATATTTTCTTTGAGAATATAGCTGTGTAAACTGCTGTGTTCAACATTTAGCCTGCAAAATATGTCTTTACCTGTGAGGTAAAGACATAAAGCAACCGCTGGGGAGCGCATCACCACCATGATCACTACCATCACTATCATCATCACCATCACCATTTACCTTTCCCACTCTAAAACCCAATTGTCTGCAGAGGGAACAAGGAGCCAGCAGCAGCTCCTAGACCCTGGCTGCTGACGTGGTCTGGCAGCAGGTGTCCGTATCAGTGACAGGGAGATACACTGGACATCACCAGCCAGTGCTGATGGCATGTACCTGTCCAGATTTTAGGAGAAAGCATCCTGCTGAGCACACGAGTTGTTTCTCTAACTGCCTGCAGGCCTAAGCAAGACCTACACTTCCCAAGCTCTGGTTTCAGTGCTTGCAAACATCTCCATCTGCCAGCTGAAGGTGGTACTTCACAGCTCAGGGGCTGTTGCTGCTGAAACATCCTACCCTGCATGTGAGTCTTCCACAAGGGCTCGTCCTGCATTTCCCCTTGAAAAATTCAATTTCATCAGTGGAGTTTTCAGATCCCAGGGATGGAAACCTCAGGGAAAAATAAACTGTCACGGACTTCAGGTGCCATTACCTACCCAACCACCACTGGATGTGGCACACTAAGGGTTGACTTAAGGGCATTTGCAATCAGAATGCCAAATTCCTTGCTGCTTGGAGAGGAATAAAAAATAAAGACAGTTGCATGGTTACACTGACATTTCTGGTCTATGTGGATTGAAAATAAAGTTTGCTGCAAGTTGTCATATCTGAAAAGCACTGCTTCCTTCTGTAAAGGAACTTTTTAATAGGTATTTTAGGATAGGAATTCTTTAGTCCTCTATGCATTTTATGGATTTATAGGTTGCATATTTGGGAAGATGTACTTTTACTTCTTCCAACAAATCTCACACAAGTTTCAGTTCAAACCTCTGCTTTGATTTTTGTTTGCTTGTTTTACACCTGCTCCATCAGCAGCCAACGGGCCTTTGCCAAACCTGTTAAACCAAACGTAAAGCTGATATGAACAGGATTCCACCTACAGAGGGGGGGGCTGGCAACCAAGACAGAACACATCTCTAGGCTGAGAAATGCATATATTACCTTCTCAGTAACCATCCTGTTTTCACAAGACAGCAAAAAAATTTTTTTCTTTTCAAGTGAAAGTCCAGCCAACAGTCTAGAAAAAACCCCCAAACAAAAAGCAAACAAACAAACAACAACCCCTTCCCCAAACCAAACCCAAACCAAAAAAACCCCCAAAACCACACCCATGAGACAGCTGTGGTGGAAATACAGGTTAAGAGCTACTCCACAGAGCACTTTCCCCAGGGAAATGACATAAGGAAAAAGCCCCCCAAAGCCCCACCAAGAATCAGTGGGTTGGAGTCAAGACACCAAACTGCCTTAAGAAAGGAGAGCAAAAGCTGAGAGTATTATGGTTTAGGTTGGCATGTTATTGTCAATACAAATAGTTGTAACCTAGCTCATTTCACATCTGTGTTAGGAGGTAGCTGTGATAAAATGGATGATGCAACATTTTGTCAAGCCCAGTTGTTTTTGGGAAGATTATCTGCATGGCAGTAAATTTATAAATGTGATGTGGGACCTATATTCTCTCCTCAGCACCTTTTTGTCTCCAGGCTCATTTTAGGCAGGGAAAGCAGTTCCAGATTTCCAGCTAACCAGCCCAGGATTATCTCATGCCCAGTAGCCTTTTTATGCATATGAAGTGACTGGGGCTAATTTTCTTAGTTCTGTGTCGGATATTTTGTGTAGTTTCATAGTATTGCTTAACACAACAGACATAATCAAGAAAATTAACATGATTGAGAGCCCAGACCTGGTATGCTGTAGGCTCACCTGTCAGAGGTTTGGGGTCATCATTTTTAGATGCTGACAGGGACGTGTTTTTCCCACGCAAGTGCACAGAGATTGTCAAAGACCACTTCTATTAGCCGCCTCGAAAGAGAGGGAGGATTTGCTCCAGAAGTTTTCAGTATTTCTCTGGCACTTTGCTATGAAGTGCTGGAAATTGCAGGTCAGTTTAGCTAAACACAGACCAGTTTTGATTAATATGAGAGATGAATGCAAATGGCATGGGAGCAGCCCACTGACGGGGCAGTGATGCTCAGAGGTGGCGAGAGGCAGTTTTGGAGGGTGATGCAACAAGTTTGTCTGGCAAATATTTCTGGTAAGGCAGCTGCTGGCAAATAGTTTCTGATAAGCCAGAAACACCATACAGTGGTGAACAATCAAAAAATAAAAATTAAAGGGGAGAAGTTAACATTATCCCAATATTAGCCTCTAAAAAGATGACCAGCAGTTACAACTTCTCATGGTTTCCTGTGCAGCCCAAGGACGCAGCAACCCCACTGACTTTTTCAGCGTCAGGATTTCTCCTCCTTATACTTTGGGTTTAATTTAAGATCTGTGTAGAGATAGAAAACTGAGCATGTGGGCATCACACCTGACCCAGTCCTGCTCTGTCAAAACAGATTGTTGTCAGCAAAGCCACAAGGAGAAAGGCAGGGGTGTGTTTTCCAGATGCTGTAACCTGCTGCCCTGGAGCCACAGGTTAGAGGGCTTTGACCCCTTGCACAAACAGTGCAAATCAATGTTGGTGGGGTTTTGGGAAATGGTTATTAATGTTCATGCTGTTTCCCCTCTTAAAGAACACAGAATTGTTTTTAGAAAATTGAGGACTTTCACCTGCCTTGCATTGTGACTTGTGCCCTGCTGAAGTAGAATTAAACTCTCTCTTCTTCTGGAGGTCAGGGACGTTTACAGTTTATAGTTTTTGTGAAACTGTAAAAAGCTAGCAGAGGCTTCAGTATGCAACTCCAGGTACTAATATCAAGTTCCCCAGCCTTTAGAGAAAATTCTCCTCTTTGGACCGTTTATGCCACCACTTTCCTCCCCTTGGTAGTCTTCACAGTCCTGGGACCATTCCAGTTCAAAACTTGGAAGTGCTGCCAAGGAATTCAGGGGGTGCTGACCCTGTTTAAAGCAGTGCTGTGGCCTGTGGACCATGGAGTGCAGGGCAGCTGTGTGAAGTTGCAAAGTCCCTGGAAAGGTGTTTTCTTCTATAGTGACCACTGATGTCCCCCAGGAGAGATGATGGGGGTACCCTCTGGGAGGAAAAGCACAGCACAGGTTGTAGCAGCACGCTCTGTGTAAGTGGAAATACAGCAGCTCAAAATTTGTCTTACAAGTTTATCAGTGATGACCTCAGCAAAGAGAGTCACCTGATCATTGATAAGCTCAATTTAGGAAGGTCTGCTGGTTTTAGTGTTGAAGAGTGCTCAGACCAGCTTGACCAAACTATCTGACCCCACCACAAGGACATGCAAGACAGAGGCTCCCTAACTAAGACTGGGAGCAGCAAGGATGTGCAGGCCCTGATACAAAACTGAGAGTCAGAGTGTCAAGCAGAAGAAACTAATGAGTGGCTAACACCTTTGTCAGCAACAAAACATATTTTGCTGAGTAAGGTGACAACATATAATCTAAAAAAATTACATATGACTGACAGTCAATCACTTTATACTATAAAGCCCAGACTTTTTAACGGTAGGGTCTCCTAACAAACCCCTTCTCCGAATGTGTGTGGAGATTTCTCCCTTGAGTGGGAACGCCCCTCAAGGTTAGTCCTCGAGACTGAGCAAAAGAGATTTGCCCCTGGTCATTGCTATGAATGAGTAACACCAACCTCTACTTAGTAATTGTTTTGCTAGCTTTAATATAATTACTTCAATTGTTTTATTACAATTACTTCAATATTGCTTGAAAAATCGTGCGCTATACTAATAGTTATAGCTATCCATCCATATTGTGTGGTAAGTATTCTGACAAAACTCCTTTTTTCTATCGTTATCATTATTGTAACCCATTTCATAAATCACTCCTTTTATTTGTATAAATATATTTGGTTTGCCATCCTTAATCCTGCAGGACAAAGTTGTATAAAGGTAGATGTAAACCACTGAAAAGTCTAGGGCTAAGACTGGATCCAGGTGCATGTAGGCTCCTCTCTGAGAAGGAGTTTAGAAAGCAATGGGGTTCTTTCCCCACTTCGTAACTCAGTGGGAGGGCTTCTCTAATAGTACACTTTATCTAATAAACTTCGTCTGAAGCTCCCACTCTGCCTGTGACAGAGGTGCTGAAAACCCACCGTTGTCTCAGGTATCTCAGGGCCCACAGCAGCTGTGGTCAAGCCCTTGACACCTGCGTTTCACCTCTTGGAAGATGGGCTGGAGAAGCCTGCTTACTGCAGGTCCTGCACACATGGCTTGCTTTACACCTCCTCCCATCAGAAACTTGATCCAGGGACAATTTCTGGGCATGAAAGTACACGTTTAAGGAGGGATGGCAGTCGGACTTGGCTTGCTTTGTAAATAAACACCGGGGGTGTGTAATGCGATAGCACGTATACTTGGCTCCAGCTGGGCTGTTTCTCTATAGTGTGTTGTTTTGGTGTTCTGGACCAGAAATCTGTAGGTTTGTTTTTGTACCAGTGACTCAACCACTAAACTGCTTAACCTTCTCCACAGTCAGTGTCTCGGAAAGCCAAACACAAGCAATTCAGACTGCATGAAAACATGAGCTGCAGACTGGCCTGAAAGCCAAAAGAAAACTATAATTTACTGGAAGGGAAGGTCCTCTTTAAATTTACAGAAAAGAGCATATATAGAAATCTAACAAAAGCATGTAATGATTGTCTGGCAGGGACCAGGGAATGCTGCTGCAAGAAGTGGTGATGTGGATCAGCCATCAGATGTTAAACACAGTTTGTCTTGGTCAGGTCATAATCCCACGTCCTTGATGAGGAGCATCTCTTCTTACTACTAAACTGCAGAGATGCAGCGAGAAAAGCAAAGCTCAACTCGAATTGAAATTGAACAGAAATGTCAAAAACTGCAAGAAAGGGTTCTACAGATACATAAACAACAGGAAGAGAAAGAAGGAAAATATTGGCCCACTCTTAAAAAGGAGAGGTGAATTAGTCACCAGCAATGCTGAAAAGACAGAGATTCTCAACACCTCCATCTTTACCAGAACTGCTGGGCTCCAGGCCTCAGGAACAACAAACCAGGTTGATGCAGACACAGACACATCAGTGTCAGTGGAGGAAGAGTTGTTGTGTGCCCTATTAAGGAGCTTGACCCCTACAGATCGATATTCACCTGAGAGTGTTAAGAGAACTGGATGACGATGTTGAGAGGCAGCTCTCCTTGTTATGGAGATCAGGGGACATCCCAGAAGGCTGGAAGAAGGCTAATGTCACCTCATCTACAAAATGGAGTGACATTCTTTGGGTGTCCTGCTCAGGGCCAGGAGTTGGACTCAATGATCCTGATGGGTTCCTTCCAACTCAGCATATTCTATGATTCTTAGAGGAGGATCCAGGAAGTTATAGGCTCATCAGTTGTACTTCACTCCCTGTGAAAGTTATGGAATGAATCCTTCTGGGAGTTATCACAAATAAAATGAAGCACATAATTGGTAAAAGCTAGCACTAATTCACCAGGGGCAATTCGTGCTTGACAAACCTGATCTCCTTTTATAGTAAAGGAACCAGCTCAGTCAATGTGGGGGAAGTGGTGGGCATTGTCTACCTGGATTTCTCCAGAGCATTCGATACCATTTCCCACAGCCTCCTCCTGGAGAAACGGATGAGTTACACTCTAGACAAGTGGACTGTGCAGGGGGTGAGGAAGTGACTGAGAGGCAGCACCCAGAGGGTGGTGGCAAATAGCTCCTTTTCAAACTGGTAGCCTGTCACAAGGTGCTTCCCCAAGAGCTGTGCAAAAATGAGGTGATGCTCCAGAACAGGCAGGGGAGCAGGATGGGGGAGTGCTGGCATGTGTGCAAAACACTTTGGGAGAAATGGACAAAATAGTTTCAGTTGGCAGGTATTTCAGTGGAGTCCTGATGACAGCGTACACTGCACATGTGGGGACACCATTAGGTAAGCTATGAAAATTCAGAGCACTGCACGAGCACCAAGATTTGTGCCATAAATGGCAGTTAAGTTTGCACTTTTTTATGCAGATCACACCAAGGTTTAAGGCAGGGCTTGCAAGCTGATTTCCTGAGGATAACATATTAATTAAGTGATCAGGCTCATGAAAGCAGAGTTGATGCAGGATATAGACACTGGCAAACCTGCCCCAGCAGGGACCATTGCCACAGACTTGTGCAGAAGGCTGTATAGTGCTGGCAGGGACAAGGAGGCTCAGGGCCACGCTCTTTCCCTCTGCTTAAGCTTTGCCTCTGACTAACCAGCTCTGCCTTAAAGAAGAGTATTCCTCTTTCATATTTTGCTTTCTCTCACCCTTTTCCAGCTCAGTTTCCTCAGCTACCTGTGCTTCAAGCCTTCTCCTCTGCCAGCCTTCTGGCTTTTCTGCTCTATTGGCATTTTTCCCCTTAGTCCTTTTTTTTCCACTGCTGTTTCTCCTGCCTTGCCTTTCCCGCTATGTATTTCCACTCCGGTGTTTCATTTTTTCCTGATCTGCCCTCTATCAGTGCTCACCTCCTCTGCTCCAAGCTGAGTAAATTGGTGCTAACTCCTTGCTCTCACTGCCCAAAATTCCCACCCAAATGAGGTCAAGGGATTCCTTAATGAAATTCCTTGTATATCAGTTTTGTGGAATAGTCTCCTATTCAGTGTATCTGGTTCTTTTATGCTTCCAAACTTCATTTTCTTCTTTTTGAAATGAACCAAACCAGAAGTGAAAGGAAGATGTTGCCAGGAAGGCTGTGGGGAAACATCAAGAGACCCAGTGCTGCCATGACCTGACAGATCTCCTCAGTCTCATTTGCTACCTGGAAAAATCTTTGTCTTTATTCCTGTGTATTATTAATTCATCTGAATCACGGTCATTAACGCAAAGGAATGGTTGTGAAATGGTCCCCTGTCAAAAGTGAATAAATGTTATACTGGTGATAAGAAAGTTGGATGTTGAAGATCTGTAGGTTAGTTTGCACAGGTCCTGTCTCCACTTAGCAGGAGGAACCTCGTAGTGCAGCTAGGGAGGGACAGGTTCCCTGGGTTTCCTATGCACAAAGGTTAAGGTATTCTGGATGTAAATCACTAACAGATAGGTATGTCAGCCTCCAAGCTAATTGCCTGAAGCAAGGTTGCTTGAGGTGAGTCACAGTCAGATGATGATTTTGTCCCCTGGTTCGGACCCAGTGACTGCTGCTGCCTCCCAGCTCTCCTGGGCTTCCTTTGGTCACTGGAAAGCAGCTCTGACACATGTCCAGGGGCAAAATGGGACTTTCTGTGCAAGAACTGGGGAACAGCTGCTGCTCTCAGCACTTCCCAGCAATGAGTAAGTGCTCCTGGAAATGAATGAGTGCCAGGAAATTCTTGCCTTTCTCCTTGGGAAAAAGTGATCTCTGACCGCCCTGGGTGCCCTCTCCCTGAGTCATCAACTGGGGCTATGGGGGGTACTAAGTGTGTTTAAGGTGAGATGCTATGATACACAAGGTCTAACATGTTCTTACCCTCTCCCAGCAGCAGAGGATGTCTCCACTCTCTGTTGCCACCCTGCACACCCTCTCTCTGTATGCTTCCTCCTGCATCCATATTGTCCTGCCTGCCCTGACCAGTGTGTCCTACAAAAGGGGCTTTGTGGACGTGTGTGCGCTCAAGGGAGGTAGTTAAGTTTTAGTTTCCTGTTCGCTGAGCCAGGAGTAAGATTTTAACAGGGACTGTGCTATACCAGAACTGTTTTGCTGTTGCTTAACTAGTGCTACCTGGCTCTGGGCCACTTAAAACAAAAAGCCAGACCCCAGAAAAGAGCAGAGCATCGCTATAGTCACTGGAAAAACACAACTGGGCCTTTTCTCCATGCAACTCAAACAGTGCCCAGGCCTGAGGATGCAGAGCTATAGAAACCTCCCCCGAGTTGGTAGGTGGAGGTGTTTGTTGGGGTGTGGGCTTGTGTTTCTCCACATGGGGATGTGGAGGGGAATTGGGGGGGCATCTGTGTCATCCGGCAGAGTTTTGTGGTGAGGGAAAAGATTTCACCCTCTCTGCACTGGCTGCTGCATCCACTTCCAGGATGACAAAATCAGGGCACTGATGCCCCAGGGACTGAGGTCTGTGGCCAGACACTGTCCTGGGTCGTGCTCTCTGGGCAGCCTGCTCTGGCACACCTAATGGAAGCGGAAGGTACCAGCTGGGTTTGGCAGCAGCAAGCTGTGCACCACACTTACTCCCTGAAAATCCTGTTTGTTTAAAGGCATGAATGCAGTCTGGGAGTTCATGACTAACTAGGAAAATGAGATTAAGTTAACAAGGTATGCATTAGGACACCAGTGAGATCAAATCTCTGGATTTTTAATGACAGCAATAAAATACTTCAGCCTCATGGTACAAAAGCCTTAGCAGTAGCTGATGTTAGACTTGGTTTCTCTCTTGTTCAAAGACCATGCTGTCAGGGATGAAGTGACTAGTACACAGCTTCATGTCAGGGCCTTATCCAGGACACTGTATTGGGGAAAGGAAGGGGACTCCTTCCTAGGGATGGTGGACTCAGGAGACAGAGGAGTGCAGGGTTCTGTCATGGACTTACTCTATCAGGCTGCTTTCAAAACAGCTGTTCTGCTTCTCAGGGTTTGCAAAAGATTTCCAGTAGCCATGAGGAACATGGAAAAGGTTTTTAAGGGCTCAGAGATGTAAGGGGTCTAAGGGCACAGGTCAAAAGCTAACCTCTTCAAGGGTAGATAAAGCCCTGAGATGTAATCAGCTCAGTGTGGGACAGGTGACAGCCCAAGTACCTAGAGCAGCTACTGTGATGTGCCTTCTGGACATGTGAAACAGCTGGCAAAAAAAGAGGTATTTTGCTTGTTTTCCTTCTCTTTGATGCTCCACTGTTGCTAACCAATCCCTTGGTGTGACTTGTATCAGAGGGGCAATGATGATGTTGTTTCTTACTCTTTCTACACATAGAGTCTGTATTTCCAGAGCCTGCCACAGGCTCTGACCCTTTGTAAGGGCCAGTGACCTGTCAGCATGCCAGGCATGAGGGGAAGGTTTTGTTAAGGTATGTAGCATGGCTCACTCCATTTACCTTCCCTTCTTGCAGAAATCATAAAGGAATTAGTTTGCAGTGTATGCAGCAAAGTGCTGGTAGAATTCAATTCAGTTCATTCACAAGTACTTACTGATAGCTACTTGTGTTCTTCTAACACTTGGATACTCAGTGTTTGTGTCCTTGAGAGAGACTTTTGCTTGGGGTTGTTCTTGCCTTGTAATAGTGAGCTGTCATTAAAGATCCCCAGGAAGGCAAAGCTTGTACTGGAGAGATGTTCTCCAGTGACTGGTGTGAGCATCTTCCACTTTTTTTGAAGAGTAGAGCACTGCTCAGCCCGGAGCCTGCTCTCATTATGGTGAGAAACAGTGAACTTTAATACCCTTTGCTGCAGGGATTGATGCTGATGTGAAAGACAGAACATGATTCATAAATCACCAGGCTGGCATTGGAAAGCTGCTGGAAAATCCCAGCTTAACAGCTGTACCTGTTACCGAAACAAAGCAGTCTGTCACAGCTTTGAGTTTGTGTTTGAAACACAAAGGGGCAATTTGGACCTCAGCTCCTTCTGACAGCCACACTGATTCTCCAAAGCCTGCAGATGTAACAGGTGTTTGGTCTGAGAGATGTGTACCTTCAACAGGCTTCAAGCAAACAGAGCCCATGGATGGGGGTCCACGAGGCACATGCACGCAGTGGTTGGCTTAAACCACCTCCCTGTGAGCTGGTTGGCTCAGTGATTGGCCTGACAAATTCTCTGTGCCTTTCCCCGATTGTTTTTCCTTAGGAAACCCCTTTTTCTACATCCTGACTGGTCATGGGGAGAAGCACTCCTGATTGTGACCCCACAGCAATCCCAGTAATCACTGTCAGTACCAGGTCAATGCTAAATCCATGCTATGCCAAGCACCCTCATCCTCCTTGAACCTGCTTGCCTGCATTATCCACTTGCCCAGACAAGGACCACCTAGGCCACCACGACCCTGGGTGTTAATGGATTCATCCTCTGCTGTCAGCACCCTGCTTGAGCCAGTGCAAAATGCAGCAGGACCTGGAAGCCTTGCCAAGTACTGGGGCTGGCTTAGGATTTGGTGCCTCATGCGTGAGGCTAAGGAAGTGACTTACAGGCTTGTGATTAGATTTTCCTTGCAGGTTTGTGCTGGCAGACAAGAGTGAAATGTGTCTGGTGCCTCAGGCTGTGCACAGCTCACTGGCACTTGCCCAGTCACCGGTGGCCAGAATATGAGGGGGTAAGAGGGCATCTGCGTACAGCAGCAGCCCCCTGATGGTGTTTCAGGACTGTAGGGCTGTGCATTGGCTGTAACAGTCTCAGCATCTCTGTCCCTGACATCTGCTCCTGATGCAAGGCTAGACCTGTCACAGGCTTCACAAACAGAGCAAGAAGAGTAATCCAGTACTAAATGCTTGCTGCAAGTGTCAAGTCTCTGGGAAAATCCTTGCTGAGCCATAGCTGTCAATGTTGTGTTGTTACAGAGTAAGTCACCAGACTGAATGGGCTAAGACATTGTGAAGGGGACACCTTTCAGATACCTGAAAGGTATCTGATTTTGTCAAGTGGCCTTGAAATCAAAATATTTAATCTTATTTCCAACTTCCCTTCTTAATAAACACCTTCCTGGGATACCTTCTGACAGGTATCTAGATATCTTCTGATACCTAGAAAATTAATTTTAAAAATAAATGCTATGTACATATACTACTTGTATGGGTGCTGCTATAGCCTTCTAACTCAGAATTATAGAATGGTTTGGGTTGGAAGAAACTTTAAAGATCATCTAGTTCAAACCTTCTGCTATAGGCAACGACACTGATCACCAGACCAGGTTGCTCAAAGCCCCATCCAATTCGACCTTGAATGCTTCCAGGGATGGGGTTTCCACAATTTCTCTGGGCAACCTGTGCCAGTGCCTCACCACCCTCACAGTAAAGAATTTCTTCCTAATATCCAATCTAAATCTGCCCTCTTTCAGTATAAAGCCATTCCCTCTTTTCCTCACAGTCTCCCTGTCCCTGTCTCCACTCTCTGTAGGCTTCCTTTTTGTGTTTTAGTTTGCCTAGGAGCACCCTGTTCATCCATGCAGACCACTTGGCATCTTTGCCTGACTACTTCTTTCTTGGGATGCATCACTCCTGAGCTTAGAGGAGGTCATTCTTGAATATTAACCAGCTTTCTTGGGCCCCTCTTCCCTCCAGGGCTATATCCCATGGTATTCTACCTAGCAGATCCCCAAAGAGGCCGAAGATTGCTCTCTTAAAGTCCAGGGTAGTGAGTTTGCTGTGCACTCTCCTCATTGCCCTAAAGATTTGGAACTCCCCCTGCCTCATGGTCACTGTAACCAAGGCTGCCCTTGAGCTTCACATTCTCCACCAGCCCCTTCTTGTTGGTGAGAACAAGATCCAGCATAGCACTTCTTCTCGTTAGCTCCTCTATCACTTGGAGAAGGAAGTTATCAATGCATTCTAAGAACTTCCTGGATTGCTTGTCTGTCTCTGACAGATATGGGGGGTTGTTGAAGTCCCTCATAATGACCAGGGCTTGTTAATGTGAGGTAGGTCTTATAGGGACTTCATCCACTTTGTCTTCCTGGTCAAGCAGCCTGTTGCAGACCCCCATTATGTCACCTGTTTCTGCTCTCCCTTTAATCCTGACCCATAAGCTCTTGGTCAGCTCATCCATCCCCAGGAAGAGCTCCATGCACTCCAGCTGATCACTGATGTAGAGGGGAACACCTCCTTCCCATCTCCCCTGCCTGTCCTTCCTAAAAAGCCTGTATTCTTCCTTCCAATACTCCACTCACAGGAGCAGTCCCACCAAGCCTCTGCAATGCCAATAATATCATAGTCCTGTTGGCATGTACATCTCTAACTCCTCTTGTTTATTCCTCCTATTATATGTCTTGACTGTTGGGAGGAGCACCATTTTATGCCCCTAGGTTGCTTTGCCACCTCCCTGGCAGTGACAGTCTGGCTGCTGCTCGTCACATTTCTCACCAAGATATGCAGGTCTGCCTGGAACCCCTGGGCCCTGACAGCACAGAGGGACAGCCAGACAGACTCTGCAGAGATAGGAGAGGGCACAGCAATGCACTGCTATGTCCAAGTGCGAGGGGAGAGCAGACCTCAGGCAAACGGGTATTGCTCCCATGTGGCTCCTGCCAGACCAGCCTTGGTTCTCTTCACTACACAGGATGTGAGAAGTTTGCTTGTGTGATATTGTTGCCTGATTTTGCCCGGTGATTTATTCAGCCATGTCGCTTGTGCTGCAGTGTCTGGTCATATGGATGGAGGCCAGAGTATTTACTTGCATATTCCTGCAGTGAATAAAGAAGATAAGGTAGAAAGTGGCTGATGTTTTTCAAGGTTTCTAGCTCAGAAAGACTTATAGTAATGACTGTTTGAGCCCAGATACCAACAAGTTCATAAAGTGAATGCCTACTTACACTAGTGAGGCTTTTCACTGACAGAATGTAGTTTCTCATTTATGTTTAATGGTTGACCTTGTCTGGAGAGCAGGGGAAAGCAAACCATTTGTTATTTCAGTCCTCTGTTTCCATCTTGGATTATATGTTTTGCGTGTGAGGACATGTTGCAGGGAATTACCCATCTGTGTAAAGTGACCTCCAGCCAGGAGGTGCCTCACCAGTGCTTTCCTAGGCTGCAGCCCTACAGCCACATTGTGCCACACTCCATTTCTCTCAACAGCTCCTGGGGCTCAGCAGGTTTCAGTGCTTTGCCACCCAAAGAGCAATTGTGAATACACAGCGAAATGTGAAAAAGGCCCCATGTTTGGTCAAGTTCTTAGGAAGTTAGGAAATGCTTTTGCAGCAGAAAGTTTGAGTGATTTCTTTGACTTTTAAAGAATATTCCACATCTGTATGAGTTCTGTATGAGAAAGTATATAGCATCATAGAATGGTTTGGGTTGGAAGGGACCTTAAAGATCATCTAGTTCCAACCCCCTGCCATGGATAGGGATACATTCTGCTAGACCAGGTTGCTCAGGGCCCCATCCAACCTGGCCTTGAACACTTCCAGGGATGCGGCATTCATAACTTCTCTGGGCAACATGTGCAAGAGCCTCACCAACTCACAGTAAAGAATTTCTCCCTAATATCCAATCTAAACCTGCCCTCTGTCAGTTTAAAACCATTCCCCCTTGTCCTATCACTACTACATTTCGTAAACAATTCCTCTCCAGATTTCTTGTAGGCTCCCTTTGCGTAATGGAAGGCAGCAGGTTTGTCAGAATAGAGGATTTTTAAGGTAAGTTTTAATATAATTTGAGATTAGCCCAGGCTTTGCCATGTCACACAGGACTGACACAAAGCAAGTGCATGTTCTGGCATATGTTCAGCCTTTGGAAAACTGCATTTAGAGACTGGGGGAAACAAGTTGCTTTCGGTGAGCTAACCGTCATTATAGGTTATGGCAGCCCTTCCCAGACCACTGGCTTAAACAGGAAGGGAGGGAGACGTCTGCCCTGCCTTCAGTTTGACAAACCAACCTCGTCACAGTATTTTGCTGCACAAACCATCGCCCAAAATAACTCCATGCTCGTGTGTCAGTTTGTATTTGCCATTATAATTACATTTCACAGAAGAAACATTTTTCTTGTGCTTTCCTAGAACGGCTGCAGGGAGATCGGTATGTTGAAATAAAAACCCAAACAAATAAACCAATAGCTGTTTTCATTGGAAAGCCTAATTTCCGTCCTGCTGCTTATTAAAGTAGGGCCTATGTTGAGGACGAGATTTTCTGGAGAGTAAGAGCTGAACAACCTGCACAAAGAATTGTACTGAGAAAGAAAAATGGACAGATGTTGTCACTAGTCACTTCCAGAACTACTTTCTAGCTTTTTTAATGCCTGTGTGTTTTCTAATCCATTTTTCCATCAGTGGTTCAGCTACTTTGACCATCTTTCAGAGTTGATCACTGGGAGGAAAAATCTTATTTCCAGAAAGCCAGGAGGTGTGCACAGAGCCTAACTGAGCTGGGGAAACTCCTGTTTCCCTAGAAGTTACAGATAGGTTTGCCATACAATAAAGCAGACTTTTTGGCCAGCAAAGTCTGAAACTGAAGCAGGGTGACAAGCCAGCGCTCTGGAGAGGCTTTCCTAGCTGGGAGCATAAGGGTGCTGGAAAAACCTCACCAGCGCTGCCATCAGGGTTATCTCAGTTAAAATCAGAATCTGAGTTGTAAATACCAGTACTGGAAGGGCTGGAATAGAACTGATAATTGTGAGCTAGGCTGCTATGTTTATACATGGCTGAATTGTATAAATACCCAGAATAATCTCTTGCCCATAAAAAACAATGAGAAAGCCAAAGCCTGTGCATACTTTAATTTTTAGAGTTACAAATGGGTGGTGTAGCTAGTGTCCATCAATGTGACTTTATGGAAAATAGCTTTAATACAGAATAACCCCAGTTCAGGAGGAATAATGGTATTTGGCCAAATGCAAGCTGATAAGCTCAGTAGTATCTGAAGTTTGTCCTCCAGCCTGATTTGTGCAGTGGGACAGAGTAAAAGATGGTCCGTTTTAGCTTTAAAAATCCACAAATCCTCACTTGTCTGGTGTGTATCATCTGTACACTGAGGTGATTGACTCTTCTAGTCTGTCTGTATTACAAGTTCAGGCCTGGTAGAGTTGTTAGTTTTCCAGGAAAGATCTCCTGGGTATCGACCTGGTCCCCCTGGATAGCCCAAGCAGCTGTTCCAACATGTAAGGAGGGAGCACAGAGGCTTGCTTTCGCCCCTGTTAATTGCTAAGCAGGGATGGAATAAGGAAGAAAAGCAACCCGAGCAGACAGGCTAATTGTCAGCAGGCCATATGGTGGTGAAAGGGCAGAAGCCCTGCTGTTTTAAGCTTCAACTTGCAGCATCTGTGTAGCCCACGTAAATAAAAAAAAGCTGCCCTCTTTCCCAGGCCCCAATGTGCAGTCTTGTGTATGTGCACACATAGCTGTTTTCTACTGAAATCTATGGAGAGGACTTCCTGTTAAAGAAAGATATTTAAAACCTACCAGGGAATGCAATTACTTCGCCAGGTTAATTTATTTTCTTTACTATTTTGCTTCTGTATTTTTCCTTGATTTCCATGGCAATAATGATGGGAAAACAATGTGTTAGAAGAAATGCTAGCATAATTGGAGTTCAGAGTGAGTTTTTAGTATCTCTTAGGCATCTGTGCCTTGTCTCATTTGTGAGCAGTATCAAGCCAGGAGATGATAAAGAAAATGAGCAAATTATTATTGCATCAACACTTAGAGTTGCCTCCTTTTTAAAAAAATATTTCCAATAGTCTTTACCCAATAACTGGACCTGATAAGTGTATAATCGCTAAGAGAAAGCTTGGGTCCATACAGTAGCTTTGCAAGATCAGAGCTATAATGAATGTTAACTTTGCTGAAAATTATTATAGTCACATGCTATAACATCAGTGTGGTAAGTGCAGGTACGGTAGACATGAATATAAATGAAAGGCTTCTTAAAAAAATTCTTTCTATGATAGTTGACATTTCTTATTATTTTGATGGTACTGGTTTTTTACTTATAATTGGAAAATCTACATTACTTCTATCATCTTAAGACCTCCTGACAAGCCAGTGAGCATGCCTTGTAACTTGCCTGTAAAGCAGCAGTGTTATATCCCAGCAATGACGCTCCTTGCACTGCCCAAAAGAGAGCCATGGTTAACACTCAGCACACCTCCTGTCGCTCTTGCCCTGAGACTTGGTCCTGTACTTCCTCTTGTAGAAATCTGTGTCAAATGGGACTGAAGCTGTGTCACACTGCTTGCTGTCATGACAGCAGCTTCCTAGAAAATAGGTAGATGAATGAATCAGCTTATCTGAAAGACTGGAAGATATACATAAAAATGCCCAGTGCATCAGCCTGGCTTCTTTGCCTGGAGCAGAGGTGAAAAAGACACCAATGACTGTGGATATTTATTGAAATTAAGCCCTCCTCTTTCTGTTCTGACATAATCCTGAAACAGGGGACTAGGACTAATCTCACTAGGACTTGCCGTGGTCCAGCACTCTCTTTTGCTGTTAATTTTTAAGGGGGTTTTGTGTTACTTCCATCAGACTCAGAACTCCAGAATTTAATTTGATCCTGAAAGTGGAATTTACAATATTAAGTGTAGGCACATATGTATGTCAATATACATGTGCATCTGTATGTGTGTGTATCGCTGTGACTGAGCCAAAGTAAATGCAGAAAGCCTGCTCTGATCAGATTTTCAGCCCGGGATGGAACTACGCCTTAAATGTTCAGTCAGTAGAATTCAAGCCACCCTGTGCATGGAAGCAAACACTGCAGTGTCTCACTGTACCAAAGCCTGTCCTGGGGCAAGTTAGCTTCTTTTTGCAAAAGGTAAATATAGAAGATCCCATTCTGCAGAAGTGATTTATTGATGCAGCTTTCCTGGCTGAATGCTGACCTGCAGCCAGCTCTGGTTTTCATTTTAGCCACTGCACTAATCCTTTTCCCTGGTTTAGCACACCCAAGGAGCCTGGATAATGTAGCTATGTCAATATACAACTATAAGGGTAGAGCAGAAGTAGGACGTGTCAAGGATGGGAATATCCTGCAGGGCTCAGGTAAACTGATTCCTGTGGGATGTGACTGCGTCAGTGCCAATGAAGGTACAAGTGCCAGAGTTCCTACAGTGCTTTCTTCAGGGACTGGGTGCCATGATAAATGCTTTTCAGCCCTGCTGAGGGCACAGAGTTATCTGTTGACAACCTGCCTCCTTAGATCTGCATTTTCCAACCTGGCTCAGCCCACAGGTCTCTGCCCTGTTACTGCCCTTGCTGCCTGAGGTGAGACCAACACAGCTCCAACACACACTCAAGCTTCCTCATTTTGTGTAATCAATTGCTTAGATGAGATCTAGTCTGTGTTTCAACATCAGCTATTTTGGGTATAGCAGATCAAGTTTCTCCATACAGAACGGATGTTGCTTCCCAAAATTGCTTGTCATCCTCTGTATTCACATTTTCCATGGGTGAGGAGAAGTCATTTGACTTCTTTGTGATAAACAAGACTCAGTGAGCAAAACAGCAGTGCTGGCTTGTTATTTATTGGCTGGTAACGTTCTTGCTAATGCAAAGAGCCCTCATCCTGCATATGCTCAAGACTTAGTTGCCCTGTCAGCTGCCCCTTCTTACGGTTTGCTTTAGAGCCTGCTGATTAACCCAGTTTCTCAGGCTTTCCTTTCCTGTAGTTAATGTATAGCTGCAGTTTGCTTCCTGCTTTGCATCCATATGCCAACCACAGGTTGCCATTTTTCTGCCAAATTTATAGCTACACGCTCAACCAATAATCTGTCTAGATAGCCAGTATGAATTATGTGCAAAATGTTATTTCCTAAATCTGGATGTGATTATCTCTCAACTGTGTATTTCCAAAAGGGCAGCTCCCTTCCAAAGAGAGCTGGTAAGCAAAGGAGGGATAGCAGGGACTTGCCAAAGTGTTTATGCTGCTGTGCTCCTGTACCTAGCAGGCTGTCTGTCCTCCTGGCTGCCCAAGCTCAGCGTGCTTCTGTGCAGTTCCCTTTTATCACAGGCTGCTGGGCTGCTGGTCCTCGGTGCTGAGCAGGGTCAGAGACTGGCTGGTCCAGAACATCACAAATTGGGGGATTAAGGGTACCTGTCCTGCATACATGAGCTGACAATTCAGCAGATAACACACTGGTACTGTCCAAAATGAAATATTTTTGCATGCCAGTCCTGCTAAAAGGGAGGCCGAGAAAGAAAAGAAAACCGACTGAACATGGAGGGGGAGATACCTTTCTAATGAAAAAAAACCTTTTTACTTTTTCTCAGACACTTGTATTATGCATCATGTAATTATTCAGTATATCAATTTACCCTATTTACTTTAAAAATTTATACATTTAAGCAAACATCCCCTTTGACTTGCTGATGGTAATACCTGTCAGGTGTGAGTTAAACTACTTCCCATTTCATAAATAAACTCTTCAAGTTTAAAAAATTTTAATATGCAAAACACAAGGAGAATTTCTGGGTCTGACTGATGTTCCATTGGCACATTTGTTGCTTGTTGTACAAGAGGTGTCTACCCCAATGCTAATTAAATGAAGTACACTGACATGCAGGAGATGTCCTGGCTTTCCAAGCCAGAGCCAAAATGATTATTGCTGCAATGAAGCATAGTTCCTGCAGAGCTCCTGCTTGGATAGGCTTAGAGGGAAAACAGCCTCATCACCTCCAAGCCTGAGCAAGCTGTGAGGAATTTGTCCATGACTCAGTCGAGAGAGCAGAGGCCTTGACCCTAGCCTGTTGATTTTTGGTTTCCCCACAAAATCAAATCAGCTTCTTGGCCAAACTATTTCCTCCCCAAGTCCAGTCCCTAACTCTTTAATTTCCCTTCATCAGGCCCACAGATGGGTTTTTCCTCCCACTCTACCAGCAGGGACTCTACACCCTGGTGCACAGTGCCTGGGACATGTTTGCTTTCACACTGACTCAGTTCTGCATCCGTCTCACCTCAGACCACAATGGCTTTAGACTGAGAGTTAAGAAAACTGCTCACAACAAAACCTGAAGCCACGTGAAATCTGAAAGGTTTCTGGTACATAGCCAAGCCTGTGTCTGTGGTCAGGTTTGTTGACAGGTCACAACCCATGCTAGCAGTCCTGCACTGCTTGTACAGCCTACGCTTCACCTTCCCAAGACTTTCTGGAGGTAGAAAAGTCAGGGCAGGCTGCAGAAAAGATGCTTTGTATACAGATAACCACAGATATGCAGGGAGGAATCCTGTGTTGCGTAATGCCCGGCACCTCTCCAAATTATCTGTTTTGCACTGGCCTCTTCCAGGAGACACTCAGAAAGTGTGTCTTGCGAAAGGTTTGTCTCTGGGATTGGTAACAACCTTTCCTGGACTCTCTGCTCCTTGTGCTGTGATCCTTGTGTGGCTGTTTGTGGAAACATGACATGGGCTTAACATGGTATATGTGGAATGCAAAATCAAGGCTGCTGTGTAACAAGGATTCCCAGGACACGATTAGGACTCTGTCATGCTCATCTCAGTTATACACAGAAGTAGTGTACAGGTGACTGCAGAGGAGCTGGCCCATCATCTTCCCTGTCTGACTCTTCTCTGTCATGCTGTAATCTGTTCTGTTTCTTGCAGTGAAGGGGTGACTCTGTGCTTTACCAGAAGAGCTTAGTGAAGATACGAGCAGAGGGGTGTGCAAAATCATTCCTGTGGTGCCCTGCCAAAAGTCCCTGCACTAGGGAGAACAGGCATCTTGTGATTTTCCACCAGTTTCACAATGCAGAGCAAGAAGATGCTGTTCTTTCCATACCCATTCTGCATATTCAGATGTTTCCATTAGTGTCCTTTGTCAGCGTGAGGAGAAAATTTTGCAGTAGGATAGGAAACAGAAAACTGAGTAGAGGGAAGAGGGAAACAATTTGTCACAGTTTTTGCAAAGCTTGTCTAAAAAGCAATCTTTTGTAAAGCTGTTTCCTACCATCAAATTACGGTCAGCACTAACACTGGGAGCCTTGAGCTGGTAAACTTTCCTACAAGCATATAGAGGATTTAGGCACATACACCTTGCATGCTTTCCTTCATCCTGGAGCGTTATCTCTGCAGCAGTGTTCAGCTTCAGAGACAACAGATTGAGCTCAGCTCCCATTGAGATGGGAAAATCTCATCCCCCTGTTCTCAAAAAATTGCTTTTCTAGGGTTATATACATTAAAAAATGGCACAGTTATGAAAACATGATGTACACCATATATTCTTTCTCTAGTTTTGTTTCTAATAGTAGTTCAGACTATTACTGTGTTTATTATTTTCCAGTTGAAACAAATGTTATTCTTTTTCTGTCAATTCAGAGCTGCAGCACAGCCACAAACCCAGCACTGAAATATCTGGTGTTTTGCTCTTCACACTGGTCACTCTGATGACCTGAAAGTAACCTAATGTTTTTGTGCTGGTTTAATTCCTGCTGCTACACTGACTTCTGTATTAAAACACATGAATTTCAACAGGAAAGAAAAAAGATCTCAGAAAATTGTGTTTTCTATTGGCTGTAACAGTCAAGGGAGGAAACTTTAGTAGGACCCATTCTAGCAAGTTACAGACAGCTGAACTGTATTTATGCTGTAGCAGGAGCAGCCACTTGCCTCTGTGAAAGCTGGGATCTGACTGGGGATGTTCAGCCTCCAGGATTTGTGGGCCACAGCTGTATGGCAGTTTCTCAAATATTACTTTTTTTTCCACTTTCCAAAGCTGTTACTAGAACAGCATTTGAAAATGTGAGCAGGTAGCAACTAGTCTCAGAAATCAGAGACAAGTGAGTGGGCTCTCTTTACGGAGAGGGAGTTAAGGACAGACCAAAAGACTGTGCTGTGTGTCAGACACCAGCACTTTCTAACATGCTGTCAGCTTATAGTGGAGTTGTTTCCCAGAAAGCCTCTGTTCTGTCCTAATAAATGACCTACTGCAGCTCTAGCTCAGTGTCATGCCTAGTTCTGCAACTCCTCCAGGAACCGCTAGAGTTGGCTCTGGGAAACTGAGGTACTATAAATCCTTTTATTGCTCTAAGTGGTGCAAAGCAAAAGATACACAGTTGTGCTGCAAACCATGTGTTACTGAGGTGTCCTGCTCACACACGTAAGGAGCAAATCGCTGTTGCAATTTCTTTATCAAACAGATCTGACACCCATATATATCCCTTCTGCACACCAAGTACTCTCCTAGGCCTGGACACAAAGACTGTGGTGGTCTGTGTAGTCTATTTAAGAGGCAGAAGGGGTTTTTTTGAGGTCTATCAACTGCTGAATGTAAGTTTTTCACCACTTTTTAAGCCTTTATTGGGACAATGTAAGGGCTTTGGGGGATATATTATATTGGCTGACACGCTGAGTTTCCAAGGAGAATTTTATGGTAGCAATGCAAGAAAGTTTTAGTTTTCATCTGTCTTTCACAGAAACCCATGTTTACTATGTCTGCTTTTCTTTGGGATATTCTAGTTGTAAAACAGTACTTGATAACATTCTTAATGCTACCGAAGAAATTAACCTCTCTCTCTCAGTCTTAGTCTTTGCCATCTAGATGCTGCTGCTCTGGTCTACCTCTAGACATGTTTTTTGATAAACAAAACTAAACAAAAGCCAGCTACGCTGAAAGACTGAGCATTACAGGTCACTGCAGGCAGGCTGGAATTTCCCACGCCAGCCAGAGATATCTCTGGGCATCGCGCTGATGTCTTGGCTCAGGATCTTAGGTAGGTGTTGGAGGTTGCAGAGGGAGGCACTGATACTGCTTCTGGACAACATGAAAGAGCAGCCTAACCACATGTTTCCAACACTGCCCAAGATGGAAGAATTTGTGGTCAAAAGCTTTGTTTGGCAGGATAGACAAGTAGAAAATGTCACCTACATGGAACAAATCACAGCCTGTCACAGTCATGCTCCACACAGACCCTGACAGCTCTTGAAAGCTGAAATCATGTGCCCTCCCACCTGTACAAATTCAAGCAAGTTGCTTCTGCTGTGCCACCAGCAGCCAAGCATTCCCTCTAGAATTAGGCATTTCAATGTGGGAAGTGAAAATGGTGAAAGTTCCCCGCTTTTTCCTTATCTCTGACAGGATATGAAGCATTACCCCCTACCAAGGTAAAGGATTTCTCAGCTAGACAAAATGATTTACAGGACGAAAAACCACACAATGACGGGCATGAAACAAGTGCTAAATTTACTACAGCTCTGTACTGGCTAACCTTGCATAAATGAAGACATTTAGTAATAACTGTCGCTTCACATCCTGCTTCTGGATTACTGCAAAACATCAATGTTGTTCCTTACTTCTTACAAAATCAACCATATAGCTTTGGCAGCATATTCAAAAACAGTCATCTCTCAGCACACTGGAAATATCATTTGTTTGCCAGAAACTGCTCCCTGGGGGTCACATAGTGTCTCTGCTGGGAGTCAAGTGTTCCAGGTACTTGCAAAACATTTGCCTTGAAAAGCCACAGTGACAACTGACTTGTACAGAAAGGTCTTTAACAAACTGCAAGAAGACTGTGTTTCTAATGGCTCCATCAGCACCACTGATAACTGCTGCTGAACTTGATGGAATAGGTTGTTTACATGTCTTGACATAATATAAAGTCTGATAGACAGTAATATGCCATTCTGCAGATTGCAAGAGCTGGTTTTGGCCAGAAAACAGCTCTAGAGGATCTTTCAGCATATGTTGTTTTTCAGTTCTGCATCTCTTGATGAATGGTTTGTAGGGAAAGTAGGTTTTTAAGGCTTAAAATTTGATCCGGGGTGTGGACAGGAGAGCAGGACCCAGCACACCCAGTTCCACATTCATCTGTGTGAGCCACCAAGCTTCACTCTGTCTCAGTTTCTTGCTCTGTCCGATGGAAGTAGTTTATTACTGATGGACTGGTGTTTGGGATCAAAGGTATTCGGCTGCCTAAGGGCCTGAATTGGGGTTCCTTGGAGACAACAACAGTGCCTTTCTAAAGCTGTACTAGTAACTAAGTAATAGTATCAGCTACTACATTATGCTCAACCCAAAACTTCCAAAGAGCACCCACTCACAGCTTGAGTCTTGTATCTGCATTCAAGAGCTTCAATAAACTAACTGGCTTCCAGGAGCACTGAGCTCCAGCTATGATGGAGGATGGTAAAGCTGGCTAAATCTGCAAAAGATCATGCTGCTGAAATCCCAGTTACTGAAGGCTTCTTTTGGTTGAAAAGTCTTTCCTGAGTTAGTATATAATAATGGTCACATAGCTCCAAAAACAAAAGCCAGGATAGTCCTCATTCACATGGATCCTTACATGCAGAACTACTAATGATATACCATATACTATCTTTTTATCCCATTCTCCTTCTAGGATATTAGAAGGTTCTATTAAGTAAACTAAGTTGAACTTCCAGCTGTTGCTGACCTCAGCTCAAAAATATAATTAGCTAGGTCTGTGTGATCATGTGATGGGCAGGTGCTGTGCTAACTTGGGTATGTTTCTCACGATGTTTCTAAACATGCCACGGTGTTAATAAGCACAGGATAACTGGTAACATGGGCTGGTACAACAAGGTGTCTGTTGTCTGCTTGACTAAGGACACAGCAAACATTAGCTGGGTATCAGAGACGAGGAGAAAGATAACTGCTTTGAAACAGTTATAAATATTCTGCCTTCTGAAAGGGCTGTTTGGGATGTTTCCCTGTGTTTGAATGACACCTCATTGCCATTTTAAGGAAACACCAAATGGAAGAGGGTCTCAGAGCCTTACAGCACATCCCAGCTGATGCAGAGTCTGCCCAAGGCTATGGCTGTCCAAGTGAGGCAATGCCAGAATACATGTCACCCATCAGCAGGGCCAATGCCCTGCTCCATAGCAGACATGGAATTTCATACCATGATGAAATCAATCCCTTGATTTCCAATGCTAATCATGGCACTTCTCAAACTGGAGCTATAGCTGCTTTCCCCCTCCTTTTTTTTTTTTTTTTTTTTTTTAGGTTGACCAAACCGTCTAAGAAAGGAGCAAGAAGGGACACAAAGGAACAGAAGTGAGAATTTCTCAAAATCAAATCTTTTATAATTAGACTATCACTGGCTCTTCTATATCTTTACAAACAAGTTTCTGGATGTAGAATGCCTATTGAGACAACTAATATTATTAACTTTTTTTTACCCAGGTCAGACCAAAAAACACAAAAGGCAATATTCTGCCCCATATTTGCAATTCCCATTGCACCATGTATGCCCTGGAGAGCAAATCTACAACTTTGTGAAAGCATTAACACCTTTTTGGTTAATTTTATGTTCAGATTTCTTTCTTCCTGCTCACATTACATATTCCTACTCCCTACAGAGCAGGGCACAAAAGGTTTCTGGGAAACTGGGCTCTGCCTTTTAACAAAAGGAGGACAGATGTGCCCCGAAGCCCTCCTACACGATACCAACTGCTGTGCATTCAACAGACCTGCTGGTTAATGATCTTGCCCATAAGTAATGTTTTAACCATAGAGTAGTTTTTGTTTGCTTCAAAAGCCACAAAGCCAAAGAGGAAGTGTAGGAGAATGTGGGCAGGACGGTGGCCAGGAGCCTCATGACCTCATCTTTTTCCGCCACATGGGGATTGGTGGCTGTGCTTGGGACAGGGTTTAAATTCCTGAAGGTCAGAGATGTCAGGCAGTCAGGGGACAAGGGGAGAAAGCCAGAGCTTCTGGGAGCCAACTGACTTGAGCTGCTGCTGGGATCACTAGGAGTGCTCTTGCTGCAGCTGACTCCTCCATCATCAGAGAAGGTAATTTTTTTGCTTTTTCTACCTGACATGTGCTAATCTGTCTGCAGCTTTAGTCAAGCTGCAATGTCAACATTGAGCAGGAGATCTTTGAAAATTGCTTCACTGGGCAGGGACATTTGATGTTTCTCTGTGGAAAAAGGTGGGTTTTTATAGGAGCAAGGTTGCTTTAGCAATGCAAGGTATTATACATAATGACAATTTTAAACCTGCGTGCTTATAGATGTCAGGAGGAGGTTACTGAAAACTCTGCCACTGAATCATGTGCTGGAAACTCAAAGCTGGTGCTTGAACACAAAAAGCTTTCTCCCTCATGTAACCACTGCCTGGCAGTGTCCTTGTTTTTTCTGGCAGGCTCACAGTTTGTGCTGCACTATCCTGAATGGATGGGACACTCATCCTTCTCTGTGTAACTTGAAATTGCAATACCTCTAGTAGAGTGTCCTGTCTCAGGGCCAGCCTTACTAATGCATTTTAAATATGTCCTAAGTAGCCTTTTTTTCCTGCTATGATTTACCAAAGTTTTAAATGACTCTTGTTCATCAGTGAATTGGTTTAATTTCTCAGGGATGTTCTGTATCCTGGGAACTGGCCTGTAAGCACCAAAATTTACTGTAGCTCAGCACTCTCCTAATTTCAGCAGGAATTAGTCATTTATTAAATTGTTAAAACTGCAATGTAAGCACATATTTCACGTTATGTCTTGTTGGAAACACAGGTTATTTTGTTCAGACTTCTGGAGGGGGAAATAAAGGTCTATCAATAAAAGCAGTTTATGTTCATAGAAACTGACTTTACTCAGAAACTCAAGTTAATAACCCTGAAAACTAGTTTTAAAATAACTGACAAGAGAATCCAAGCTGAGTTGGCTTTATGCTGTCTCTTCTGAAAAAAAATACGTTAAATGAATGAAGATAAACCAAAGCTGATATTTGTAACACTTTGTCTATCACAAAGCTTTTCCTTTGTCTGTGCAAGTCATTAGGTGACAGGATTCAGTTCACCTTCTCAATGTGAAAAGGTGAGTGCACTCTCACCACTGCTCAGCTCTTCTCAGAGCCTCTTAAAAATTATTGTAGCTTTTGAGTAGCTAAGTCATGACAAACCAGCTGGGTGTGCGGTGGTGATGAAGGACAAAAGAAAAAAATTAGTAAGGATCCATAGCAGGGAGCTGTTCTCAGCACAGTGAAGTACACTGGGAAAAAGGAAAAGCCTATGGCATTTTTGTAGCACTTTGCCTTGTTGACTCACTGTTCCAAAATATTTTCTAGGTAAAACATCACAATGAAGGTGGCAGTTCTGTGTTTATGCCTTATCAGCATCACTGCTGCATGGCCAGTGAGTAAATCATAAATGTGGATCACCAATCACTTGTATTATTTTCTTTGCACCTTAGTGACAAATACTGATAAATGCCTTTTTCTTTTCTCCCTTCAAGGTGAGTAAATCCAAGCAGCATGCCATTTCTGCCAGCTCCGAAGAAAAATATGTAAGCTCCTTTTGTCTTTCTATTAATTATCTTTAATAAATACTTTTTGATTATTTTTTTTTGTTTCCTCTAATACATATTTCCTGGTACTTGTTTTATGATTGTAGATGCTTGCAGGGCATGTCCTCACCTGGCTGTTAGGAGCCAGTTTCATGGACTTTTTCCTGTGTCTGGTGTCCTGGTTGAGGACTTTCATTAGTTCTATCTCTGGACCAGCACTGCAAACCTTTTGTCTTAACGAAAAATGTGTTAGTTGTCAGTTAAAAAGAGAAAGGACTATAGCATGGCACAACTACTACAGCCCACATTTGTTAGTGTGGATCAGATGACAATATTTGGTGTTGGAAGAGCGCTTTAATCCAATTCCCATGATTTTTTGGAGTGATGTAAGTGAACTGTTTAATTTTGTATACAGCTATTTGATTTATACTCCGCTGCCAGCTGCTACCCATGTAAAATCAATTCTGTGCTCTGAGAATCAGCTACTGCTCTTAGTTTAGAGCCTTCATGATGAGGGAGACAAATTACCCTTGGGAAAAGGACCGAGAATTAGCAGAAACAATGATTGTTAGATATAACTCCAAATTCCACTCAACAAAAACAAGCTGGAGAAACTGACCTGAAATTCCTCAGGCTCTGCCAATGGGAGAGGCACATCTTCTGTATTGTATTGTTTGGCTATAATGTTCATCATGGCTTGTTTCTCAGTCCTCTTCCTACTGCAGTGAATAGCTGAGGGCACATCCTGTGCAAAAGGAGTACGTATTGCAGATGCCACCTCTGCCTGAAAACAGAGGTTGTGATGCAGGTAGCTTTGCCTAATCCTTTGTGGATTAACCTCCATCTCCCCCCCTTTATTGTCTCTCAAAGGACCCCAGAGGCCATCAATTGCACAGATATCACCACGACCGTGTGAATTCTCAGTCTTGGGAGAGTCAGCAGCACCCACAGACTGACCTGGCATCACCTCAGCAGGTATGGGCAGCTAGCTGGAAGAGAAAGAGAGTATCTTTCCATGACAAGATGTACAAGTTAGGATTAAGTGCTTAAAGAATAGTCAACATGCTGATCAGCTTTACTGTACATACTTTTTCAAACTAATAGGGAGTTTTATGTTGCTTTCAGACCCTTTACTCTTCAGAAGAAAGCGTGGATGTCCCAGTGGAACCGGTAAGTGTTCTGAATGACACAATGTCAGTCAAGTGCTGCAGGGCAGCCAGTGTGTAGCAACAATCGTTTTCCTCATTCAAGTGCAGTTCTTGCAGTGGCATCTCTCCCTAAAGAGCATCTCCTCCTTAGGCAGGGTGAGGTGAATTCAAAGAAATGCCTGCACATAGCTCCCCACCGCTGCATAAGCCCTGGGCTAGCAGGACAGATACTAGTCTGCACATCTCACATCTGTGTTCATTTGCCTGATGCATAATAAACGTTTTCCAGCACTTTCCTGATGTGTCAAGCAAAAGCCACGAAGATGTGAATGACAACGACGATGATGATAATGATTCCAATGACACGGATGAATCCGATGAGGTTGTCACGGGTTTCCCCACAGACATTCCAGTAACTGTACCATTCCCCCCATTCCCTTTCACCCGGGGAGACAACGCCGGCAGAGGCGACAGCGTGGCCTACAGGATGAGGGCAAAGGCCGCGCTGGTGAAGTCTATCAAACTCCGCAAAGCTGCAAAAAAGGTAAACGGCACTGAGCAGTGGTTTTTGGTTCCATGTTTTTGGAAATGGGTAGTGAACCTGAAGAGGGACATGTCTTTTTATGGGAGTCAGCTTTGAGAAGAATCGGTGAGGGGAAAGTAGGCATGAGCGAAGGAATCTATTTTCCCTTGTCTGGATACCCCAAATCAGGGGGTGTTGATGGTGCCAAGGCAAGAGTGTAGCCTGCTGCTGCAAGATATGCACTACTACTACTGCAATCATGTACTCACGCACATGAAATCTGAGGACAGGATCAAACGTTAGTTTCTCATAATGTGAAGGGTTCATGTGACTCCATAAAAGTCAGTGTTTCCAGGCAGAGATGTATCATGCAAGCTTTGAGTGTCCCCTCAGCCTAAGCAGCTTTAGTGCAGTAGGGCAGCACTTGTTGATAGATAAATTTCCCAGGAGTAACAGTGGCTCTTGTTTTGCTCTCTAACACAGGTCATATATGATGCCACTGTGGAAGATGAGAGCGACCTGGATGCAGACAGCCAGCAAACAGGGTTCTCCCGGGAGGATTCTGCTTCCCGCCGCTCCCTGGAGAAGCATGCCATCAGTGTGGAATGGTCTGACAAGAGCCACGGGCAGGACAGCAGCGAGCTGGACAGCAATCAGCCTGACCGGAGCATGGAAAACGACAGCCGGCAGAAATTCGACAGCCATGAGGCAGAAGGCGATGACAGCAAGTCTGCTGTCAGAGGGGACAGCCTCCCGAGTGTGGAAAGCAAGGAAAGCCAGGTCCGCGTTTCAGCTGAGGTCTCTGAAGATAACAGCAACCAAAAACTCGAGAGTGCTGAGGATTCTCAAGACCGCCACAGCATAGAAAATAACGAAGTCACCCTTTAAAAAGGGAGGCAAAAGTAACGTTCCCCTTCTTTTTCAATCCCTGGCTAATGGCAGCGGGGTGTAGCTTCATTTCAGGTCACCGTTCGCTAATGTAGTTCACGTGGTGACTTCTCGGGTTCGGGGCGGTCCATGACCCGGTGGCCTCCCCGGGCCACTAGCAGAGGCTGCGGGACGCACGGGGCGAGGGTCGCGCCGCTCTCTGCGCTGCCGGGCGGTGTCTTGCTCTGTAACGGGACTTAAATAAAACCACAAAACCCTGTACCTGCGGGCTGCGTTACTGTTTGATGGATCGGGGCCGGGCGTGGGTAGCTTTAATACCTCTCCTTAAAACGATGTGAAACCGCTGCTCCCACCAAATTTAAGGAGTAAAACCGCTTCGTGGGGCCTCCTCCCGTTCTCACCGAGGGTGAGCGGCGACCGAGACTCACCCCCGGCCAGCCCCTGCCCCACTCCGCACGGGCGGTCCGGGTCTGCCCGCCGCACGGCTCGCCTGGGCGCTTCCAGCCTTGGAGAGGGGAGGGAAGGGTGGGAGGAGTGCAGGAGGAGGAGGAGGGCGGGAAGGAGGTCCCGGCCGCCGCTCCCGCCGGGAGCCAGGGCGACTACATCTCCCTCCGTACTCCGGGCTTTCCGCCGGAGGGCGGGGAAGGGGCGGCAGCGGCGGGCCGATGGCGGGCGGCGGCGGCGGCGGTTGCCGGCGCGGGCGGGAGCAGCTGGAGCTGGAGCGGCTGGGCGAGGCGGCGCGGGCCGGCTCCTGCCCGCCGTCGCCGCCGCTCTCCGCCTGCTCGCGGCAGGCCTGGAGCCGGGACAACCCGGGCTTCGAGCCCGAGGAGGACGGGGCGGCGGCGGCGGCGGCGGGACCGGTGCTGGAGATGGACGTGGAGTGGGGCAGCCGCGCGGCCGGCGCCGCGTCGTCGCTGGGCAGCGGTGCCGGGGGCGGCGGGCGGCGGGCGCGGCGCGGCCCCGCGGGGCGCGGCGGGGCCGAGGGGCCGGGCCGCCTCCCGGGGCCGCCCGACGGCGCCGCGCCCCGGAGAGTGGCCTGGGCCAAGCGCCTGGCACGGAGGCTGCGAGGTGAGGAAGAGCAGCTGCCCCAGCCCCGCACCCCTGCGCCCTGACCCCCGCTCCCGGCCCCGCGCGGCGCCTGTGCCGCTTCCTGCCGGCTGGCGCTCGGAGGAGCGCTTAGGAGTTGTTTGCAGTCCCTTTTGCCTGTTGTCCACCCACCCCTTTACTCCCTGCCCTCTTTTCCCTCTGTCCGTGTTCTTTTCCCATCGGTCCTTATGCCTCTCTCTTAGTGCACATCCATGTTCTGATCCCCTTCCCGGTTATGCCCCCCAGCACACGCAAATGCACCCGCCCCTCTCTCCTTTCTTTACCCTGTCGTGTTTAGACCTCTCTGCGTGCCAGCTCTTCCTCCTGGCTGCTTTTTGTGAAAGACATTTCCTCACAGGAGAGGTTTAGGTTGGATGTAAGGAGGAATCCCGATTAGACATTGGAATGGGCTGCCCAGGGAGGGATTGGAGTCACCGTCCCTGGAGGTGTTTAAAAAAAGACTGGACGTGGCACTTAGTGCTGTGGTCTGGTTGACATGGTGGTGTTAAGTGATAGGTTGGATTTGATGGTCTCAGAGGTCTTTTCCAACCTAGTTGATTCTGTGATAGTTTCTGGATGTATGTGGCTTTCTGACCCAACGCCAGGTCTTGGGAGAGTTGGAGCAGAATGCTCGTCATCCTCTCTTTTTCAGCTTCCCTTGTCCTATAGAAGAGGTGTTTAGGATGGAATAGGATGCTTGGCATGGGTTTGTTGGGAGGGTGTTTGATTGACTTTTGCTTTTCACAGTGCCTCGAAACTGCCCTCAATAGTCCAGAGCTGCCTGTTGATGCACAGCTGGGACCAGGGACATAGCTTGAAGTAAAACCAGGCGCACATTGAATGAGCATTTGAGGTGTTGTTCTAAGCTTACTGCATTAACTCTGCACTGAGCTGGCCTTGTACAGGGTTGATTTGACATAGCAGAGAAAATGGTGGATGGGGAGTTCTTTGGATTCAAGGTTGTGGGAACACATTGAAAACCCCCCCTTCCTTTTCAGAGAAGCTTAAAATGTCAGCATCAAACTGAGAACTTTAAACATAGGATTTGTTTAAGTGCCAGACAAGATCTTTATAGTTACAAAGCTGCAGGAAAAGTAAACCCTATTTAGAAAATAGTTCTTTCTTCTAAAATGTGGACTTTCTGAAGTGGTAAATAGTATTGTTACTGGCTGGCACAGCATCAGCAGATCTATCAAAACAAACTTGATTTTAAGCAAAGATTTGTAAATTAGGCTACTGTATATCCTATATGCCTTCTCTTTGATTTTTGTGTGCATTCAAAGATCATTTGCTATAATGATTTCTTTGGCTTCAGCTGTACTGCACCAAAACAAATCCCTCTTGAACATTGCAGTATCTTAGATGCAAGTTAGACTTGCAGAGATTATGGAATAGAGCATGTTTTCAGTAGATTTTACTTGGACAATATTCAATGACTCAAGTTACTTCATAATAAGAGATCAGAATGACTGGGAAAAATACCATTAGTGATTGCATTATGTGTGAACTGGCACCACTGCATTTTGGAGCCTTCAGTGGTGTGTTTCCTTTAGTCTGTCACTGAGATATGTAATTGCCTGGGAAAGGAACTGCTTCACATGGAGAAAGTAAAGTCTTCTTATAAAAATTCTTATCTAAGTAGACTATTCACATGCTCCCTTCATATTGGTTTTTGCCAAGAAGGAACCTGCTGTTTATGTCTTTAACTTTGGTGAAAACCAGCAGTGTTTGTACATGAGGTGAGTGAGACTGAGTTAGTAATGACCTGGCATGAGTTGCTACTGTTGGTTCTCTGTCATGATTTGTGCAGTAATACTCAAAACAGATTACACACACTGGGACTGAGTTTGGTGCTGATTTCTGAGCCCTTTTGAACCTGAAGGCAGAGCTTAATAACATGTCACTTGTGTAAAGTTAGAGTATTTGCAGATGGAAAGAAAGTCTATCAGACAGACAGACTCACTGCAATGAGCTACTGTTCGAAGGCTTGGTGAAATGATTTGTTAAATCATCTGTTTATCTGCATCTACAGCTTAGGGTTGTTTATGAGTGGAGGAAGAATGTTTATTTTTAGTATGTTGTGTTTAGCAGTTGGGGTTTGTTTGTTTGTTTGTTTTTAAGCATATATATATATATTCATCTTGTTCAACTGAGCAAACAGCAGAGCCAAGAACTGACTATTGGTGAAGCTATGTGCTGTGCTGGGCAGAATGAGTGCAGCTGAGCCTTCAGTGGCATCGGCATCAAGCAGATGTTGGCAGAGATGTTCTTGCCCTGCTCTGATAGATGGATCCTCTGCCTCCTGCCTAAAAGCAATATATCTCTGGCTAGAATGACCAGTTTGGAAGCTGATGTGTGTTTGTAGCTTGAACTTCTAATTTCTGCCTCCAGGCTAAGAGGTGAGGACCACTTTTGGCATGGTAGTATTGTGCATCCTTTTGACTGGCAATCTCTTCTCCATTGGGCATTGGCCAGTTAATCAGGTGTATGTTGTGTGGGGAATGGTTGCAAAGTTACACATTCTTGCAGTGCAAGAAGCCATTATCTCTAATGGCCATGGATCAGCTGCCTCTTGCAGTTTGAGACAGTCATTGTACGCTGGTGGTATTCTATTTTTAGCTGTAAAATGAAAAAATTTGGACTCCTGTTGTAGGAGTGTTTGAAGTGTATTTATAACAGAGTGGTTATTATCCACAGTTTCTTTTGATTTCAGACCTGGCTCTGTAGGCAAGTGTAGCTAAAGTTACTGTAGAAGACAGATGCATTTCTGGCTCTTTCATGAGAATGTTGCTATAAATTCATGGGCACAGTAAATGTCTGAGTGTGACTTTGGTGCTGCGAAGGCACTGTAGGGTGCCATACTTGCCTGTGGCATAGGTAGCACCTTCTCTGAAAATGTGGTCACTGTGCTACGCAGTGAAAGGGCTGATTTCAAGCCTGACATTATTATAGGACACTGGAAGGATGACTGAGGTTTTAGTATGGGAAAGAGCACTCCATAGTTCTTTTGACATTCCATGGATAACCATGAGGATCTTTGAAGACTGGATAATGGTATACTCAGTTTTATTTCAAGATGGCTAGAGGAAAGTAGCATAGATTTATTTAATGAAATTCCATCTCACTAGGCAGAACTCAACAAGAGGGATTAATCCTTTGGATATCACAAGTAATAGTACTACCATGGCTAAACAAGTTGTCACTCTTTACTGAAGGATATTCAGTGACAGGTTACACTTTACTTGCTGTCAATAAGAAAAATGCAGAGAGGATTTAAGATAATGGGATTTTGGTAATTGCAACTGTTGGGAAAACTGTAGCAGGAGTCACTAAGTGAATAGAAAGTCAGCGATTTCAGACTACCAGTATTTTAGGTTCTTCTCTGTGGATTCTTTTCAGATTTTAACAAGAGTCTCTGTGAAGTGACTTTAGTCCTTCTAGTTTTGCAGATCTCTTCAGCAGACATCCCAGATGCTGAGAGGAGAGGAGGGGCTGACTATATAGCTCTATTAAGGAGAAAGTTATCAAAAGTTTTGATGGGTAAAAACAAGGTCTGTTTCCAGAGCCAGGCTGGAAAGGTAATCTAGCCTCCCCTGCAGAGCTGTACTTGATTACCCAGAGCTGCCATGTCTTAATGTGTGTCAATACTGGCTATGTTGGGCGTTTCTTGAAAGGTTTTCTTAGTTCTCATTCAATGAAGGTATCAAATATCTGTCCCAGTCACTCATGGATTGTTACTTTCCTGAAGAATGCATCATGACATGTTTACTGCAGGCTCTGTATCTTACTAGGGAGTGTGAGCTAAGGATTGTGAGACTGTGTTTTGTTGTTGTTTTCAGACAAAGCATCTTTGTCTGAGGGTGACTTTCCTTCCCTTCCCTCAGTCTCATTCTTTCCTCAGAATTTCTGGGCAGTCAGGTTAGTTAGTGACATGTATCTTGGCTTGAGCTCCTTCAGAACTTAGGACTGTTACATAAATCTGAATTACTTTATATGCTTCTGTACCTTATAAACTTGGCTTTATGATTATAAAGGCATATGTGTTTATGTAAGTACATATGCATTATATATATTACATGTGTGCATTATATATATTACATATATGTATGCATGTGTATATAAAACATTATATATGTGCGTAAACAGAAAAATTTCAATTTCCTGTGTAACAAACTAGACTTCTTACTGTAAGATGAAATTTCATCTATTTTATTATCATTACTTTTTGGCAACTCTTCAGAGTTTATATACTCTTCAGGTAAACCATTTGAGATACAGAATGAGAGATTGTTAGTTGCAGATTTGTTTGATAAATGAATTACATCGATTCTGTCAAAAAGTTGATAAACTGTAAATTTATATAAGGAAACAAAATGTTCTTGGTGCTTGCAGCAGATTGTCAACTTAAATCCAGCACTGCTTACCTCCACTATTTTTGATGCATCTAAATCAGTATTCTCATAAGGCAAAAAGGAGAATAATATATATGTTGTAAAAATGTAACAGCTAATGAAAGCTTCAAGCTGGCTGATGGGCAAATTCAGAGTTCATTTAACACAAAGATCATCATATGATCTCTGGTGTGGTTTGGTTGGGTTTTTTTCTTCACATGTAACTTTCTGTCAGTCTTTGCTGACTTGACTACTAACAGTAGTCTAATATGACAGAGTTTGAGTTTGCAAGCTTTCTGCTTCTGCTCACCACATTTCTTATTGGTGAGTAATGTACTGACAGCCAGGACTTGGCTTTCTCGCCAGTTTAGCTCACTGGCTGTTCCAGCCTTTTCCTTCTCTCATCCGTAATGTTTTCCTGCCTCTATTATGAGGGTTGCTAGTGCAACGTAGTCCTGTGTTAGAGGCCGAGTTTGTGGAGTTCTTTATTATTAGTAACTCTGTAAGTGTTCCTGGATTTGTGTTTGTGTTTTCAAGAATGACCTAATGGGGAGGATTTGGCATTCTGTGTAGTAAAGTTGCAGTCTTTATATGTAACTTTTCAAACTTGGCTTTAAAGAACAGCTTTGAAAAAGCTCTCTTATTTTGGGGCTCACACTAGTGAAGGTTATAAGTTACTAATTAAGGAATGTGAACAGAGATTAATTCTAAGACTGTTAGTGCTCGCTGTGCCTATGCAAGAGAATTTTACTTGTTTACCTCACAACATAAAAGTGTGGTAGCTGAAAGGCTTCTTTCTTTTTTTCTTTTTTTCGTTTAGAAACACCTAACTTTTTTTTTTGAATAAACCTCATATTTGCAGGTCGAGGGAAGAGCTTCTTATTCCCATCTCTTTGTTAGCAAACAAAGGTCTGCCGCAGGCAGATTAGCCCTTTGTCTTGGTTTTACAGCAGTGGTTGCAGATCGACTGAACTCTTGCTTCATTGACAGCTTTATAATGTGTTTTGGCTATCCCTTGTTGCTGTTCCATTTGACTTCAAATTACTGTGGTATGTTTGATGGATTCAAGATTTTTTCCTAGGGAGTTTGAGGTTACTTCATTTCCATCTACTGAGAAGTAAGGGGTGTTTTGAAAGGTTGACTGTTTAAAGCACCTGAAAAGGATGGAAGTTTAGTGTGGTTCTGTAAGAGTGAATTTTTATACGCTTTCTCTCTCACCATAAATTAAAGTCAAATTGCCTTGCTTTATTTAGGCTTCAATGAAGAGAAGTTCCCTGAAGGTAGCAGTTCTGATCTGAGCATCAACAGCTGTTTCCACCTTTTTTTTTCTGTTCTGTATTAGGCATAGGAAATAAGTATAGTGGTTACTGTGTTTTTGTTTTAAGATGGTTGTTTCTTTTAGGGACTCCATTTAAAAGTTCCTTTTACTTTTCAGTTACCCTTTAGGAAGGAACCTATCAATAGCTTCTCTTACAGTGTCTACTTGAGAATGTCAAGTATGATATGAAGTGAGTGGCAGGCGGAAACAGTTCAGCTAACACTGTTGCTCAATTTGACAGCTTAGATGGGAGTTGCTCATTTAGGCAGCTTCTAGTGTTTAAATGATAACTCTTTGTTGTGCAGGGAAAGAAACTGTGTAGAAATGCTCACCAAGATCCTTGCTGTGTCTCTGTTGAACATGCCTTGCCTATCTGAGAGAGGAAGGTTATGATTTGGGTGTTTTTAAAAATATGTTTGATTCATGTATCCTCCTTTCACGTGGAAAGTTAGTTAAGACTACTCATAAAGGTTTGATAATGAGCATGCATTTTCACAGAATCACAGAATATGCTGAGTTGGAAGGGACCCACAAGGATCATTGAGTCCAACTCCTGGCCCTGCCCAGGACCATCCCCAAGAGTCACATCATGTGCCTGAGAGTATCATCCAAATGCTTCTTGAGTTCTGTCAGGCTTGGTGCTGTGATGACTGCCCGGGATCCAACAGTGCTTTTCATGTAAAAAAAACCCCAAACAACCAAAACCAAACCAAACAAAAAACTAAACAAAACCCCCAAAACAAACAAACACAAACCGCAAAACCAAAACAAAACAAAAAAAAAGAAAACGAAGAAACCCCACACCCAAAACACTACACTTCCATTTCTTGAAGGATGGCTATATCTGTGTGTGTCTTTATATCCTTGTATCCATTTTCATGCCATGTGGTCCTAAGTGAGAGCACTTCTGGCAAATCTTCTGCAGATTCTGTTAGAGTTCTGCTGAGCTGTTCCTAAATTATTGTGGTATCTCATGAATAGCTAATACTGACTGCCTCAGGCCCCATTCGGTCTATGAAAGAAATTGTTCTTACTTAAACTTACATCAGTTTAAAATCCATAGAAGAACCTGTAGTAGACGTGACAAAGGTTAAGCTTTCAAAAGCACTTATTATGTCGCTTGTGTGTCAAATATCAGACGTCTGGGCACATCATTATATATGTTTTCCTTTTAAGGTCTGTGGGGGACAAGGCTCATGGAAGAAAGCAACACCAGCAGAGAGCGATATCTGAAAAGTGTTTTACGGGAGTTGATTACTTACATGATTTTCCTTGTGGTCTTGTGTGTCTGTAAGTACCATTCAGCACTAATGCATCCAGTTCTGTACTGTCTCCTTGCTGTCTGTGATTCCGGAATGAAGGTTGTTTGATGTAGGAGGAGAATTAATGAGCAGATGTCAAGGCAGATATTTGGAATCAAGTATTTCTGTGCATGGGTTGTTGCTTGAAATTGAAAACACTACAACTTTCTGTGCCTTAACAAGTTTGGAATCTTTAAGAAGGATGATAATATTCTTTGGTTTTAGAGAGCATTTTTTTATTGTAGTACCATATTGCAGTGTAATGCTATGCATTTTGAAGTCACTGAATGGAACTGATAAATATGAAGAGGAGAACGTAGTCATCTAGGGCAAATCATTAGATTAAATCACCAAGTTTCAAATTCATCACCAAGCTTATGTTCAGATCATTCTAAGAATAACATTTCTTTCTAAGTAGCTGGAAAGGCAGAGATAATGCTGGCAACTTAGAAATATCTGATAATCTGTATTTGCGTGATATTGGATGTTTCAGTACTCGGGTGTATATGGATCACAGCTGGAGACTTCTGTGATTTAAGTGTGTCATTTGTTTTGTTGTCTTGATACCATATGAAGTATCATAACATTCTAGAACACAGAACAGAGTAAAATTCAATCTACAATGCAAGAAAGAACCCAGTATAGAGTTATGAAATAGATGTTTTATTCGGTTGCTAGGGAGAACAACAGCAAAGTCTGTATGCGTTGAGTTAGTGCGTCTTTGGAAAGCTGATATGTTTCAGTTCTCCAGGTTTTAGTGTGGGCAGTTCTGCTCTAAATGGGTGAGATGTCAGTGACAGTTAGGTTGTTTATGATCAGTTGTAATACAAGAAGGTGATGAGGGAATCTTGGAGCAGAAAAGCAGATGCAAAACTACAATGGCAGACTGACTCTGAGAGCAGGTCTGCCCTACTTGAATGTAGTAGAAGTACTGAAAGCCTCAAACTTTATACCATTGACAAAACTGTTTTGGTGTTGTACTGCAAACCTGTTTATATACTAAATATCATGGGTTTTCTTCCTCCATTAGTCCATTAAGAATGCTTAGTGCAGGTTTATGAAGTAATGTAAGACTGCTTGAGGCTGACATGCTGTGCCACCAAGAGAGGTGTAGCGTTAAAATGAAATTGGTTTCAGTGGGAGAAGTTTGACTTATAACAGGCTTTTAACAGTTTGTTTTGCTACAGGAAAAGATTTTTTGGAAACAGAATAAAGGAAAAATGTAGTGTGTTAAATATCTAGAGATATTGCTAACTCATTAGTATTTTTTAAGTGCTATCCTTTTTATTTTACACATAAGCAATAACTATAGGACAGTCTGGTCTGTCTGGTCTGTGGCTTGGCATGCTCTAGGAGAGAGCTTTCCAGTGCAGGCTAAATTCTGTGGGTATTTCTTGTTCCCTTGTGTTTTTGAGAGTACATATTTAGAGAGAATCCAGGTATTGCACAGTCATGTGATAGATTCCATGTGCCACAGCAGAACTCCATTAAAAATAGTTCTTATTCTGTGGTTGCTAAAGAAAACATTTGCTAAAGAAAACATTTTATAAAATTGTCAATACTGACGGCGATTATTCATTTTAGGCCTAATCTTTCAGACTCCTCTGAATTTTAGCCTTAAAATGGTTATAAGTATTTATAGGCAGTAACCATATCCACACCAGAGACTATTCTCTCAAGCCATCTTGGCTTTGTACATCATTTTATAATTTATACTCTGTGGTCCTCATCCAAATGCTTGGCCCAGTGGGAGGAAAAGAAGTAACACGCGGTCATTTATTTCCTGTGCGGAGTTTCTCTTAAAAGGACTGCACATCTGGGGTGGAGGTTCACTACCTAACCATAAGCTGCCAGTGTCATTCCCAGGGCCCTGCAATATCCTGATTGACTGTCATTAGCTGCTCAGCCAGGGCATAGTTCTCCTGAGGGCTTTGTGCCATCCACACCGGTTCTCTGTGCATGCCTTGGATAGCACAAGTCACCTAAAAAGGTAGTAGCTGCTTCTCTTCAGGCTGCTGAATCATGTCTATGTTTTTCTTGAGGTTAGCTTTTGTAGAAGTATTAACAATAGAATGAGGTGTGGGAAGGAGAAGAGAGTATTTTAAACTGATCAATCATTCTATCTTCCCTGCTTTTTGTATTTCAGTAACAGTTGACAGATGGTGCTTGATGTGGATTTTGTTTTGGTTTGAAGCTCATGAATTCCAGTACAAAATATGTACAAATACAGTCTGATGTATTCAAAGCAGAACAAAATACCTTTTTTTGTTCTTTTTCTTTTCTTCTCTTTCTCTCATTCCTTTATCTCTCACTTCTTACCGAATCTTTTGCAGTGACTTATGGGACAGTGAGTTCCAGTATGTACTATTATACAAGGGTTATGTCGCAGCTCTTCCTGGAAACACCTGTATCAAAAACAGAGAGAACTGATTTCAAAACTTTGTCCACCATGGATGACTTCTGGAAGGTAATCTAAACCCGAGTTTTTATCTCTCTCTTGTTGTGGTTTGCTTGTCCTGTCATGGCCTCTAAATTTAACTGCAGGATCTTATTTTCTAACATGGTAGGGTTTGTGCAAGAAGATCTATGTGCACAATGTCAAGGCTGTGGAACAAATTAGGCCTTTGATATGTAAAAGTTTAGAACCCAGGTCATGCTGGTGGGGCAGGGTGGGGCAAGGTGGTGGAATGTCTTTGGAGGACAGGTAAACTAAGGCCTTCTGTCAGTAAAGTTATCAACTGCAATTCTAACACCTCCATGGAATGAAGACCTATAAAAACAATGCTGACAATGTGCCAAATAAAATTCTGTCGTCCTCCACAGTTCACAGAAGGCCCTTTGCTTGATGGTCTTTACTGGGAGATGTGGTACAACAACAAAACCATGGCAGAAAACAAAAGCTTCATTTATTATGAGAACCTGCTCCTTGGGGTGCCTCGCATTCGTCAGCTGAAAGTCAGAAATGGTTCGTGCTCAATACCTGAAGATTTAAAGGATGAAATCAAAGACTGCTATGATGTCTATTCTGTAGCTAATGAGGATACTGCTCCTTTTGGACTTCGAAATGGAACCGCGTACGTAGTATTCCTGTAGACACAGACTTTATTCCTTATTTCCTGACCTGGCTTATGCTGAATTACACACTAAGTCACTTGGCAGAGGCAACTTTGCATTTGCTTTTGTATGTTCTGTCTGTAATGCCAGGTAAATACAGAGCAACTGCCAGTTCTGCTCTTGGAGAAACCTTCCAGATTTGGAGAGGACTGTGCTCCTGATCCCACTGAGTTCAGGAGCTGTCCCTGTGCCATCAGTAGCTGCTGTGCATGGGAGACATGCTGCATTCTGAGCGCAGCACTGCAGACCTCACCTGTTCTGGTATCACAGATTGTGTTGCTGCAGTGGGTTTCAGCAAGTTGTCTTCCCTGGCTAAAAACAGGAATAACACTGCCCCTCTTGGAGGATGATTTGTGAGTTGAACTGTAAAAGGTTTTGGAGGTGGAATGTAACTATGTAAATGCAAGTTTCTTTGTTTCCCTGAGGACAGGGTGGGTTTCGTAATTAATATACTTGTGACACATCTTTTTATCTTAATTTTATTGTATTTGTCAAAAGAACTTTTCTTTCTCCGGGGTACATCAAAACTTTTAACTAGCACCTCTTAAAACAGCTTTAAGTAACTGATGCAGGGTTTTTGGTCAGGTTTTGTTGGTTTCTATTTTGTTAATTTTAAGTTGAAGGTGGGAAGACCAACGTGTTCTGCTTCACTTACTTTTGAACTAGTTGGACATATACCAATGAGAAGGATTTGAATGGGAGCAGCCACTGGGGCTTGATTGCCACATACAGCGGGGCTGGTTATTACCAAGACCTCTCGAGGACCAGAGAAGTGACAGCTCTGCAGATTGCTAGCCTTAAGAAGAACCTGTGGCTGGACAGAGGGACCAGAGCAGCTTTCATTGATTTCTCCGTGTACAATGCAAACATCAACCTGTTCTGCGTCGTCAGGTATGAACAGAACCACAGCAGCATAGACTTGGAGTTTTCTTGTGATTGCTTTGTTTTAGGATGTGGGTGAGCATATGTTTTGTATAAAGGAGGCAGACGACTGCATTGACGTGCCTCCCTGTCACAGAAGTGAGACTCCACGTGGTGTCTGCACTCACTATCTGGAGGCAGTCCTGACTTTCCTGATGCCACTGCGGTTTGGGTGCAGTTTGCAGGCGACTTCTCTAGTGAGTTGGCTTAGTCAAGTAAATACATGGGTATACTGCATCAGTCTTTAGACACCATGAAACAGATAGAAATGAAAACAAATCTCTCTGTTTTCTCACTGTTCCTAAAAAGCTTTGGGTTTTACTCAAAATTGAGCATGGTCATGTTTACACCTTTTGCGTGGTGTCTTTTCTGAATCATATGTGATCTTGTTTCCATTATTTAAATAGTTATATAAATAAAACCAAGTATCTTTTAGTAGCGCTTTTCATCAACTCTGTGTATATTTAAGTATTTTCTTCTTTGCCTTTCTTTAAATACAGGTTGTTGGTGGAGTTTCCAGCAACTGGAGGCCTTGTTACGTCTTGGCAGTTTCAGCCAGTGAGGCTGATTCATTACATCTCCACTTTTGATTTTTTCCTGGCAGCCTGTGAAATGGCATTTTGTCTTTTTGTTCTTTATTATATGGTGGAAGAGATCTTAGAAATTCACATTCACAGACTGCGCTACTTCAGAAGTCTTTGGAATTGCCTTGATATCCTTATCATTGTGGTAAGTGACCTTTATAATAAGGCTGAACTTGCTTTCTAAAATGCACTTTTTGGAAGACACTGGTGACTCGGTATTCCTATTGTGGCTTTAAGGGATAGGACCGTCTTTAGGAATGACACTTACAGACTATTAGGCTGCTCAGTCTGAATAAGATTTTTTTAGTCTGTGTTGTAATGTTGGTGTGTTTTGCAAATTCAGTTGTTCTGTCTTCAGTGGTTTCAACCTTTGCGTCCTGGTGCAAAGTTAGAGTGTTTGTCCATTGTGCTTTTCAGGATTTGTCTGTAGAGGCATAGCCATTATCAGAGGTAACAAACTTGCCCTCTGTTCTATGTATCTGATACAGACTAATGCACTGGCTTTCAAGTAAGAAAATCATCCACTTTTAAGTAGTGATTTGCATTTTGAGGAATGGGACTGGGATTTGAATGTGTTTTTGCAAAGAACCACAAAGAGATTTGTTGTGGTGTTAAATACTCACCAGCTAATACCAAGTTTGAAGAAGTGTCTCAAACTTGTAGAGTGCTAGCAGCTGTCAGGGCTGCTTTCTTGGTTAAGTGGACGGTGTTGTACATCAGTAATTCTTGGTGTAGCAGAAAATCTGAGTTTTGGATTTAAAGCTACATAATATAATTCTCTCTGGACTCATGTCAAGCTGTTCTTATCAAAAGTATACAAAGCCAGAAGTGCTGAAATAGTTCCAGTCCCACACTCATTTTGTATCTTCAGGCTTGGATAAATCAAAGGTTTCAAGTCTTGAATTTAGTATCTGTAATCCAGAGAAATCATACTTGCATCACAGTGCTTTTTAAATTTCGGAGGATGTTTACATGAAGTGTGTGCTGTTTGTTATACTTAATGGTGGGAACAGGAATAAGAGCTTGGCTGTTACAGTCAGTGAAGAGTGTTCAGGTGTGAGTGTAAAATTCATTCACACAAAGGGTCAAAATTCTACGTTTATACCTTGCCTGAGGGGCATTAAAAATTTTAGAATTATGTACCCATGACACTGCTTACATGGTGAAGTGTTCACTTACACTATTGAACGGCACATTTGCAGAGGTCAAAGCAAGAACCTTGCCTGTACGGTGGAACTGCAGCTTCTCTGCTCTAGCTTGTTCTGGGCAATACTGGGCAGTCTGTACTCTGGAGAAACTGTAGTGCCTTTTTGGCTACTTCTGTCTTTCTGCTCTTTACTCTTGTCGCTTTTGTGGTTTTGAATTGTCGTATTTCCTTCCTTATATTTTTCTTCTCTGTGACAGCTTCACTTTTCTGAGACTGCCAGGTGTCACTCTCATCTTGTCCTTCAACTCTGGCAAGGAAATGACTTCCAAATCTTCTGACTCCCAGACTACTTATCTGTAGTCCAGGACTATAATGATTTTCTTGTGAAATGCATTTCCTGATATGTCCAGAAATTGTAGTTTGGATCCCATGTCAAACAGCAGCTACTGGGCTGGTAAATTACTCCTGAGTGAAACCTGGCCCCTCCAGCTACCTGGCTCTAAGCACTAGTGGGATTGGTGATCAGAGGGGTTGACCCTGAAGGACTCTGAGAAGTTTATATAAGTGATTTTTTTGTTTTGTGTTCCCTAGGCTCTGTGCAATCTCTTTTCTGTTTGAAACTTTATAGTCAGGACACCTTGAAAACAGTATTGTTTGCTTTTACTCAAAGCTCACTTTATGGTATAAATGTGCTATAAATAACATAAAGTTATGTATAAATAATATGAAGTTCCTCATATCCTAATATTTTCTGACGTATGTGGCTAAAACAAGTTGGTTTGAACTCCTAATCACCTTTTGTAAATTTGTACATTTCTTTTGCACTCAGCTCTCTGTGGTAGCTGTAGGAATTAGCATTTACAGGACATCAACTGTTGATATGCTCCTGAAGAAGCTGCTGGAAGATCAGAACTCATTCCCCAATTTTGAACCTTTGGCATATTGGCAAATGCAGTTCAACAACATTACTGCAGTCACCGTGTTTTTTGTCTGGATTAAGGTAACTCTAACACACACATCCTTATTCTAATGTTAGAATGTGAGCAGTATTATGAGTTTCTCATGATACATTATTTGAGTTTTAGTTGTGTTTCTCCCAAAATTGGTCATGCAAGAAAGTCAGAACACAGGGGTAACTTCTTGCAGATGAAAAGCAAGGTTGTAATTTGCCACAGGTTTAGTCAGCTCTTGTTAAAATCTGGAAGATATAGTCAGTGCTAGTGTTTTGTCAGCAAGCACAGGAAATGTTTTTATTATTCGTCGATTGCTAAGTCGGTAATTCTTACTGGGTACTGCCTTATCCTAGCCTGGTTAAACCATGCCCGTATTATTTATTCCAAACTTCTGAATCATTAGAAGAGTTGGTAAAGCTAATCCAATTAATTTGAAAACTTGATATATATATTGCTTTAGTTAAAAGTAACTTCTCCTTTCCAGTGGTGCTTCTTTTCTTGCCTATACTCATTTTCTGCCCTCTATATGTATAAAGTTGCAGAGGAACGTTTAGTTAATAAACTAACAGGAGAAATGTGAGATAAATAATAAGTGAATTTCAACTCCGATGCTTAGATTCATCAAGCAAGTTAGCTAATCTCTTACTGTTTCATAAGAAAAAGTTACATCTAATTTTTGCATCATGGTTAAGAAATAAAGTGGGTCATTATAAGACGTAGTGGTAAACTGCAGAGTAACAGAATAATGCAGTTTGGAGGGGATCTTGGGAAGTCTCTACTTCAGCCACCTGCTTGGAGCAAATCAAAGCTGTGAGATCTGCTTTTGTTGTATTTTACTACTTCATATCTAGCCATCTTCATTGAAGATAAAGATGGATAAACAGGCTTTTGTAAATGTTTTGGTAATGCTGTTCTGAAGCCAGGGTGCCAAATAGAGAAATGAAAAAAAACCCCACACCCAAACAAGAAGTCTGCCTTCTCAAACAATTTTCCACAGGTTTCAAGCCTCAGTGTTTTTAGGAAGTGATGTATTTCTAAATGTAAATTAACTGACTTTGTCTCCAAGCATATCCAATAAGACATCTGGTGTAAAAGGCAGGAGAGCAATTGTGTTGAGAAATTGTCTTCCTTGTCTTCACAGGTTTTTCTTGTGTTTTTTTTTGTTTTAACAGCTTTTCAAATTTGTTAACTTCAACAGAACGATGAGTCAGTTATCCACTACCATGTCTCGCTGTGTCAAAGATGTCATTGGCTTTGCTATTATGTTTTTCATTATTTTCTTAGCGTATGCTCAGTTGGCCTATCTTGTCTTTGGCACTCAAATTGATGACTTCAGCACTTTCCAGGATTGCATGTAAGTACCGGTGTAAAAAATGCAAAGAATTTCCCAGTACATTGGTAAATGGATCTGCTCACCTTATCTAAGTAGATAGCTGCAGACATATCACTGTTGATGTAGCCCAGTAGCAAATGCATTTTTTTATGATTTTTAGCTCAGAAAACGTTTTTGCTGTGAGATTAAAAATATGCTGTCAGATAATAGTCAGATCAGTGAGCTAAAAATTGCAGATTTTCATTGGTGGAAATGACATGGTTTTTACAGCAATTGGTCACATTCCCAGAGAAAGCAGTGACTCCGTGTTCAGCAGTTACATGCTTACAGAAATGTTGGGTGCATAATAAGGCTGTGCTCCTGAATAGTGTTTGTAGTTGGTTGACTCAAATGGAGTCTGTCTTAGCTAACCAGAACATTTGTCAGCATCTGCTGGAATGTAGGAGAGTGACAGGACTTAACATAAGGTTGTTAATAATTTTTTCCTTTATTGATTTTCTACAACATAACCTGATTGTAGCTGAGGCAATTAACAGGTTGTTCAGTAACCAATTCCCCCTGCCCCCTAATAGAGAAGTGGAGGAACTTAAGCTGGTTCTGCTGTAAAATGCCAAGCCTCTTCCAGCCTTGGCACTGTCCAGACAGCTTTAGAGGGAGAAGGTTGGGGCTGCAATGGGGAGATGGTAGTGGGTCTTAAGGCTCCATAATGGTAATCATTGGTTTGCTCTGCTTCCTGTTGCCCCCAAGCAACTGAAAAGCAGAGGTAACCACGTTGGTTTTGTTCTGTGTGGCATCTGACCATGAGTTTGGTTGTACCTAGAGATGGACTTGAGAACTGGTTATTGCAGTGCCTGGTAAAGTACTAGAGTAGTGCAGGCCTCTCTGCAGCCCATCAGTCAGACTGTTAGAAAAAAATAGTTTGAGTATCCTTTCATAACTCCAAAAATGTTTTCTTCAACTCCTGGATGTGTTTTGTTTTTTTAAGATTTACTCAGTTCCGCATCATTTTGGGAGACTTCAACTTCACAGAGGTTGAAGAAGCTAATCGAATTTTGGGACCAATTTATTTCACTACATTTGTGTTCTTTATGTTCTTCATTCTTTTGGTATGTACACTTTGTTTATGCTGGGTGGGCAGGTGGCTATTTTTGTGTTGCTTTTTCTTTGATTCCCACTGCTACTTGTGCCTTTTTCTGATAATGATGAGTGTGTGGCCCATGTAGGGACCTGAATTTTACATGGCTGGTTACACACTCTTTCATTTTTTGCTTCATTTAAAATAGATTTGCATTGTATGTTTGTTGTCATTCCCATGTAGTGCTCCATGCTGTGAGTTTTGTTTTGTTTTTTTTTTTAATTATTATTATGAAGAATTTTATTTCTAAAATCTGAATAGTGCCTGGTTGGCATACGCAGCAAACCTGTATCTTTTGTTGAAAAGTACCTGTAGTAGCTGTACAGGCTCTTGGTTCATAAATGTGTGACTGGCTGTGTTTACAGCAGCCTGGTTCACAGATTTTCTGCTAGAAGAGCCTAGTTCATCAGCAGTGCAGCAGGTTTCAGAAATCCAGGTTTGCCTCTCTTCTATCTTCTTTTACTTCTCAAGGGCAGAGTAGCCCCTGTCTTTCTCCCTTTCCCAATGCAGATTACCTGTACACTTTTCAAAGAGCATTATAAGAAGCTCAGCTTACCTGAGGGGCAGCATGTAGGCATTACTGACAAATCAGTGAGTGTATTGTTAGTGACTACTCATCTTTTGTATACTCTGTTAATACTAGTATTGAATCCATATTACAGTTTTACTGATAATTTACATAACAAAATGGAGGGAAGAGACCTCTCTCTTAGAAACCTAGGATACCAATAAATTAATTTTTTTATGTCAATACAACTGGAGAGCTCTGGTATCTTTTACCTGGATGTACTTTTCAGTTAGTTTGGTACTAACAACATATAGTAATTTTATTTCTTATGATAGGACCAGATGGAAGCCGTTATCTGAGCAAGCAGGAAGCTTCAGATCATTCCCCAAACTGTGTGTGTTTTGGTGATTTGATAAAGCGTCAAGTATTAGAGCAGAATTTTACTAACCTTACATCAGTCCTGTATAATCATAACTTTCAGAGTTATTTAATGACCCTTGGACTTAATGAAGCATTCTATTATTATTATTATTATTATTTGAGATGAGGAATGGCATTCAGGTTTAATTTGTGGGAAAAGACTTCATCCTGGATGTTTGCTACTAAGGAAGCAGAGAATTGTAAGTGTTCAGTGAGACGGACCAGTAGCCAGTAGAAAAATAACATGGGTCTCTCTGGCCAAAGAAGCAAATGAGGCAGGTTTTGTGTTTACTTTTTAGTGCCTCACAGATTCCAGAGGAACAGCGTCTTAAGTGTCCAGCAAGGGAAAGAAATATTTTTTTCTAAGAGGCAGCAGAACTGTGAAGTCACAGCAGGTTATCCAAAATACTGTCTATAATTTGTGTGCTTATTAATATCTGTACAGCCTCTCGTTTGGCTTGGAGCGATATGTTATTGTCAGCCCCTGGAGACCAGTCTGAGACACTGAGTTAGGGAAGATGGATAGAAAGTGTCGATTCTTAATGTTGGGCAGCTGAAAGCAAAATAGTCAGTAGTCAAGTTACCTCTTACTTCTCTGGTGTTGGGCAAGAATGCATGAAGAATACAGCACTGGAAGGTTGTTCTAAAGCGTGTTTTTTCAGTCCATGAGGAAACAGAGGTTTAACACAGCCTTTCTGTATGAGAGTGGCACATTGAACATACCAGTAAATTTAATAGTTCTTCTTGAACATGAATGTACAACTTGCAGCTCAGTGATGTTTACTCCATGTCCATTAGGAACCTTTCAGTAATGACAGCATGGCTCAAGTCAGTTATATGCTTGCTACAGGGGTAGTGAGGCCAGTATTTTCTCTTTTCTCTGAACGAGCAACCAAGCTCTTTTCAGAGTTGATGCCATACATGCCATGTGTCATGTCTGATTTTAAGCTTTTCGGTTTTTATCTTTAGTGTGAAATGCAAACAGAGCTGTAACTAGAAAAGAACCTTTTGTTTGTGCTGTTTATTACAGGATGAGTAGTTAACTTGATTCCTCGGGCATTTTTGTTGCCAGCTGTGTTGCCTTTATTGATTCATAGTTGTTACCCGTGTAAGTTTGGCCTTGCCAAGTAAAGGGCCAAACATACATATAACATTAAACAGGCTTGGTTTATTGCCTTTGCTGTGTGTAGGTGTGAAGCCTCTCTGGAAATTAATTCTTCAGTTATATTAATAACTGTCTTGATTAAAAGTTCTTGTACTTCAGCACACGTTGTATTTCGATGTCAGGCTCTTGATGTTAGTGCTTTTTAAACAGCCTACCATTTTCTCCTGGACTTTTAAAAAAAAAATCATATATAGGTCTGCACATGTATAAAAAAATGATATATAAGTCATAGGAGCAGTAGGGCTCAGACTTGTTGAAATTTCAAATTGGGCTTTTTGATTTCTCTTGTGAACAGAACATGTTTTTGGCCATTATCAATGATACATACTCTGAAGTCAAGTCGGACATGGCACAACAGAAGGCAGAAATGGAACTGTCTGACCTTATCAGAAAGGTAAAAGTAATGTTTTGTTTGTTTGATGTCTTATTCCTCACATCTGAACTTATTTCATAAAACGCTACATAAACTGTACAAAGTAAAACTGGCAGCAGCTGATGAAAATACACATCTTTTAAAATAAATGAATCTGAGCTGAGTGTAAATTAACTGAATAAAAACTTCCCATCACAGTGTATTTTAGTCATCTGAGACTTTGCTTAGAATGATCAGCCTACTGAATATGACATAGGATTTTTCTGTCTAGACACATACATAAATATTGAACCGATGAAGTTAAACTGATATTTGGTACGATCACAGAATTGAGATTTACTCCATTTCAGGCAATAAGATGAAGCAAATCTTGACTAATGTGCTGGGAGCTCCCAGAAGCAGCTGTCAGTAAGGTTGTTAAATATAAAGTTGTAAGCCTGACCTAAATCCTAGTTGAGGAAAAACATGTGCACATGTTCTAATAACAGAGCAGTGAAAAGTGCTACTGGTTTTGGATGAGGATTCTTTTAAAAGTCATTCTTAAAACTGAAGAATGAGAGATAAGCAAAATGACTGCAGCAGGTTGTACCTTCCAGCGTTGTTTAAAACTGTCAGTAGCTGCCAAAGGTATCTTTGTGGGACAAAATACTCCATTCCTACTCAGTAATTGAATTGCAAATTGAATGATGAAAGCCTTAGCTCTGACTGCAAAGGTATTTAAATGCTGAAATAAAAGATGGATAAATTGGAGGAAGAGACAAATTCTTGCAGGACTTTTGGAACACACTGAGTGATAGTATAGCTGATTTTTGTAATCAAAAAAATTATTAGAAATCAAATCTTAACATTTCATGACAAACACTAAAATTTCACTTTCTCTTTTAGGGCTACAACAAAGCCATGATCAAACTTAAACTGAAGAAGACTACTGTTGATGACATTTCAGAAAGTCTGAGACAAGGTGGAGGAAAACTAAATTTTGATGAACTCCGGCAAGATTTAAAAGGGTAAGGGAGTTCTTACTGCTTGTCTTGAGTAGTATTCCCAGAGATATGTGATCTTAAGATTTTGATGTTATTTTTCTTCAGCTTCTGTGGTGTGGCAAGACTACACTAATAAAGACATATGGCCCCTGCAGTCTGCACTGTCACTGGTGTTGCTGCATTGGGGCAGCATCCCACATTAGAGAAAGGATTTGGAGCTCTAGGGCCCAACCTCTTTGAATTTCTGTGTTGTGGGGGAAAAGGTTCTGAGGAAGCAGAGATTTAAGACCTTTGAGGAAATAGTAATGTTTCTGTCAGACCACTGAAGAAGTTTGTGAACAGGCAGGAGTCCAGGGAAAGGTAACAAATCAAGGAGGTATGGAAGGGATACTTGGGAAGAAGCAGGGTGCAGTATAGGGGAGATTAGTGCTATAAACTAATGAAAGGTGAGAAACGAAGGGTTTTTTTATCCGTGTTGTGAATTTGTAGGCAATGCTGGGATCAGTCATGTCTTTGTCTTGGAGATGAAAGTCTGTCTGAAATGAACTGTTTTCTAATACTAAAGATTCTTTCAGCATCTGAAAAATGGAAAGTAAGGGAACTGCTTTTACTGCCTTTTCAGGAAGGGGCACACAGATGCAGAGATTGAAGCAATATTTACCAAATATGACCAGGATGGGGACCAGGAATTGACAGAGCATGAACATCAGCAGATGAGAGATGACCTGGAAAAAGAGAGGGTGAGCTCAGCATTAGGACTGCTGTGCCACCAGCACTGTCTGCCAGTCTGCTCCTCGTGCTGGTTTGCTGCCTCAGAAGAATCCTCTTGTTACCCTTCACATTTTCTGTCATCCCTGGCTGTCTGAGCAGCACTGTGAAAAGGCACAGGGGAGCTGATGGAGGGCAACAGGTCTTTGACCTTGTCACCACCATCCCCCATGTACAGGTGAAAGTTTTTACATCTTCTCTCTCTCTCTGGCATGTGTTTTCACAAAGGAGGATTTGGACCTGGATAGGAGCTCTCTGCCACGTCCTCTGAGCAGCCGCAGCTTCCCCCGGAGCTTGGATGACTCCGAGGAGGATGAGGATGAAGACAGTGGACACAGCTCCAGGAGAAGGGGCAGCAGCTCTAGTGGGGTCTCCTATGAGGAATTCCAAGTGTAAGTTTATCCTTCTGAGGGTGACAAATCTGCATGGTGGATTTTGGGTTTTGGTTTTTTTTCCTTGTGGGTTTTCTCCTTTCCGATATATAGTATTCTTTCCTGTAACTCTGAGTATTAAATTATTAATAAAAACAAGTGTTATGTTTTTATGGTGCAGAAGTTGCACCTTTTAGTAGCTTTCAAATAATATCTGAACTGGAAGTGCTTTAGAGAGCCTCGTGGGAATTGGTCAGAAAATGAAAAATTAGAATAAACAAATTAAAAAAAAACCCAAACAGCAAAACCCCCATGTCCTTAAAACCTGATCATTGAAAAGACAGATAAAATGGTCATGTCACAATAATGCCAGAAGACTTTTCTGGTTTTTTAAGTAGTAAAAACTCGAGGTTTTTCTAGGTTCAGTGAGAACTTCAGCTGTTGTTTCTAATAAGATTAAATTACTTGTGACCGTGTATTTCGTCTGAAATGATAGATCTCCATATGAATTAATTATAATGATACTAGATGAGTAAAGAACTATGTAACTGGAATGAAAAAATTTTTATGATGATGCCCTAAAAGCAATGAAAACAGAAAGATGTACTTTTTTTTTCCATGTGCTTTTACCCCTGTTCTGTCTTCATGCTCTAGTTTACGTTGTGCCTCCTGGACAGTAGGACTCATTTGTGGGAAGTCAGATGGGCTCTTGAATAAAAACGGTGTCTCATCCTTATCTGCTCTGTGTGTTGACATGCTAGAACGATGCTGACTGGGAAATGTCAGAGTCACTGAAGCTCCCACTTGTTGCCCTCAGACTCATGAGGCGGGTCGATCGCATGGAGCATTCCATCGGCAGCATTGTTTCCAAAATCGATGCGGTGATTGTGAAGCTCGAGGCAATGGAGAGAGCCAAGATAAAGAGGAGGGATGTGTTGGGAAGACTGTTAGATGGAGTGACAGAGGTAAGGAACCCACTCTCTCCAGTCTGGTCACAACCTGCATGGCTTCCTTGCTGTTAGCACTTCTTCCTAATGCTTGGCTGGGGAGGGAGGATTGAAGGACTGTTGGAAAAGGTGAGGTGGGGGATTTGGCAGTGGCCAAGTGATTCCACTTGTGTGTTAGGAAAACATGAAATTTAAAACATTAAATTTTGAGGGCATGATCCAAGGTTCAGTTATGACAACCTGTCTTATAGCAGGCCTGTGTCACCATTTAAACCCATGATATTCAGTAGTTGCTGAAGTTCATCCCTTAGTGTCTGTTAGCATTAATACAATTTTATGAACTGTTGGAGTCTTGGGGATCCAGCCCAACAGGCCCTGCCTGTTCTTATTCTCCCATGTTGCTTCTGGGATTGTGTGTGGCAGGGGGAAGCAGCTCATTTCTGCCGCCAGGGTTACCTGACTTCTATTGCTTCCTCTTTCACCTTCTTTTTCTTGGGGGCCTTTTGGAAGTGGACAGTGGGAAAAACGTGTTATTTCTGTGGATGCTAAAATCTGTCGGCTTCCTGATGGGAGCAAGAACACACAGAATAGGGCTGTCAGGAAGTGGGTGTTATCAGGAGGACTGTCTTGGTGGGTTATGTAGGTCAGACTTGCAATTGCCCTGTCACAGATATAGTGATCCTGGGTGTTACTCGTTCTTGAGGTGGGGCTTCTTCATGGGTGTGCTCTTCTCAGTATATTTTACATTTCTGGAGATGGATTTAAATACAAAAAGTGTAATACAAATTGTGCTTTCCTAAGCGAAGGTATTACATCACTGGAAATAAAACGATTTACTATGGTAGCTGTGTTTCTCCAGTGGCCTGTGGAAGTACTTGAGTGGTGTAAGAATTTCCTATTGGATTTTGCTTAGACTGCAGTTTGGAAGCTGCGCTTCCAGCTTGTGTCTTTTAATGTGTTTAGGATGAAAGACTGGGCCGTGACAATGACATCCACAGGGAACAAATGGAGCGACTTGTGCGAGAGGAGCTGGAGCGCTGGGAGTCGGATGATACTGCATCCCAAATGAGCCATCGATTGGGAACACCACTTGGACTGAATGGCCAGCCTCGTTCGAGGAACTCTCGGCCATCTTCTTCCCAGTCAGATGGTATTGATGGGGGAGGAGGAAATGGGGGGAACAACATCCACATGTAGGATTAACTTCGTCGGTGATTGCAAATGTTTCAGGTCAGTATTCAGCCAGCAAATACACTACACTGTTTCCCAGCATGAGGTGATCATTCCGATCAGACCACTAAGGACAAGTTTCACTGGTGGGCAAAAGTAAATATTCTCTTCATAAGTCATTTTCAGACCTATGTAAGCCATGTGTCATGTTTGGGTTACCGGCAGTGAGACTGTCAGCCATGGAAACAAAAACGCAGGAAACAGAATGGATATCAGGTGTGACAAAATCTACTGGGACAGAAATTTGATTCCATACATGTATTATGGGGAGTACTTTCATGAGGGCTGCAAGCATCAGACAAAATAACGTTCTGTGGGCAGCACTCTAAAATGAAAGGCTATGAGTCTTCTGCTTTCCCTTGGAAAATATGATTTTTCAATTATTTTAAAAGCAAATTTTAAAAGAAGATGGCATCAGTTTATTTTCTGATTCCTTATAACAGCTGACAGTTTTCAAAGAGAGAAAACAGCAATTTTTTTTTTTTTTATTTGAGTTGCTATCTGATTTTGAGAGTATTCTTGATGTACCAGCATTTTACCTAACATTTTCCTGTTTCTGAGAAGTACTACATTTCTTTAAGAAGAAGAAAGTGCACTTAGTTTGTACAAGTGTAAATTACGTAATTCTGTAGTAGAAACTGAATGCATTGTAATTAGCATTTCAGAAGTAATATTTGAGAGCTGCCTCTTCACACCCAACTAACATAATAATTTTCAGCTGTGTTGCAAAGTGTCCATTTTTTAATGCCATGTTTTCATGATTTAAGTGTTCCTGGGATAAATATTGCAGAGGTTCTAGGGCAAATATGGCTACTTTGCAGAAAATATATTATTTACAAGCACACAAAATTCAAAAACACTAATTTTTCTGTGGGTGTGGGAAGGGGGCAGAGAAGTTGCTAACAGCTGGGAAAATCTGATCTTGTGCCATGTGAAGTTCTAATAACATCTCAACTCTGCAATCTGTATTTAGATTTAACGGAAGCGCTTGTAAAATTATTAGGTACATTTCTACATATGCTTTTCTGCTGAGGTGCAACACGATTCCTTTGGGAAAGATGCTTGTAGTATAATCACGGATTTTTAGTATTTCATTTCCTCTGTTTCTTGTGTCATAGAAGCTTTGTTTTTGAAATTGAAATTATGTTGGTTTCCTATAGAGAGCTTTATAGAAATATAGAAAGCAGTGTTTGGAGTTTTGCCTAGCAACATGTTTCCATACATCGAATGCTGGTTTAGGAGGGAGGTTGTCAGTGGTGCTTTTTTCCTGAAGATGGCAGTTGTCTTGTGTTTAAAGACTTAGAGTTGGTGAGAAGGATAATGGGAAGCTACACAATCAATTGCATCTTAGCTATTAGTAGGGTATATAGGGGAAAAAATGCCTATTTAACAAAGTATAAGTAGCACATATTATGCTACCTTGGTGCCTTTTGTTTCAAAAAGCAGTTGTTGCCCGGGTTTAGCTCCTCATTCTTGTGGGAGCACTGCTTAGGCAAAGCTTACATGATCCATATATTCTGCACTGGCTGGATGTGCAGTGACTCAGACTGCCTTTCTTCTAACCAGAGAATTTGCTAAAACTGAATAGACTTCATGCCTTTCCCTTTTTTGAGTTTATGAGAAACCATATGCACAGAAACATAATTAATGGAAGGCGAACAGGAGGAAATTCAGTGTGGATTGGAATTTCATAGTAGCCTTTTGTAGAGAACAGAATTATGTGGGAAAACAGGTTGTGATTATTGTGAAGTGTTTTTTTTTCTTTCTGTGGGTTATTTTGTCTTGTACTAGGAAGAAATTCATACTGTTCCACAAGAGTTCCCATCAGTTTGCCAAAACAGCACAGTGGGTAGGGCATATGTGTGGAACGAAGACACTCGGACTAAGCTCTGTCTTCCCTTGATTGATCAAATCTTTGGACCATAGAAACCTTTCTGAGAAAACTTTTCAGTGTTGAAGTGGCATTTCTGACTTCAAACAAACAAACCAAAAAGAAGCACTAGCTGTACGCATGGCCACCTGGTGTGCAAGGAAAATACCAAAGCAATTTAAACATACGGAGGCTTATCTTTATATACATATCCAAAATGTGTAGTGTATTGGTATGTGATGTGATTTGCAGCTTAAACTTTGAGGCACACTGACCAATTGCATGTGTGTAATATGTAATTGGTGTTGGGTTTCTAGGGTCAAGGGTCTAAATGCTATGATAGTATTTAAAAATCAATGACTCTGGCCAAATGCCTCAACTTGAATTGTCCAGCAATCAGCTGGGATCTTATTAGGGGTACCCTGTGTTGAGGTTTGTGTCTGTGGCCTGTCAGTCATGTGGCATGCAGAGGTTTATGGCAGCAGGGACTGAGGAGTGTGCAGAAGTGATCCAGTGGTTATTTTTTGGTGAGGCAGGGCCTTCCTGGGGGAAAAGAAAGCGCACTTAGACCCGTCAGTATGGTTTTGCATGGGCTTCCTGTAAAAATGTATCTTTCAAAATGTAAATTCATCTTTTATTTGTACTATATGTTTTATTATGAAAATGTCTGCATTCATAGCTTTATTTGTTGAGGTGTATTTCTGTAACGTGTCGTTACTTAATAACAAACTTCATCTTGAAGTGCAATAAGTTCTCATGGGGTACCCCTGTGTGTTGACAGTGGGCCTTGCAGTAAGTGCATTGCCACTTGAAAAGTGTTACAAATATTTTTTAATACATCTTTCAGTTTTAGATTATAATATCATTTGTTAGTTATTAGAGCAGTAAGATTTTTGCATAGTAATATACAGTGTTTGATCTTATTAGGAAGCTGTTAATTATGCAATTCTTCTACAATGAGCAAAAATGGATTGATCTGTAAAACTGAGCACTTTACTTCCTAATAAACACTTTATATTCTCTATAAACCAAACATTGTGCCCTTCACTTGGTTTGTTTATAATGGGACATGAGGAATCCTACATTTTATTTGTATTACTTTTATCTCATACCTTTATTGTCAGATTACCTAATAATGTAAAAAGGGAGTACAGGGTGATGATGGACAAGAGAATGGGGCTGATCCTGCTGTTTCATTGCCCAAACAGTACTTTTTTTTTTTAATGCTTCATTTCACATTTGTGTTTCTGCAAATGCACAGCTGTTTTCTGCTATTTCAGGTAGCAGCTCTGACTGCTGGTAACCGTCTCTTCATTACTTCACAGTAACTGTGTAAGCTAACTCTTTTTTTTCTCTATTCCCCTTTATTTTTCCCCTTGTTTCAGGGAATTCTGCAGTATCTGGAGGGTTTGAATAGTGCTTGGTAAATCCAAGGTCACATGCCCATAGTTCTCTCTGGACTGCTGTCCTGCCAGCTTTAAAATATACTGTATTAATGAAAACTGGATGCTTTATGTAAATCAGTCTCAATCTTTAATGAAATACATACTGTATTTAGTCAGTCATACAGCCTTTAGTCAGTGCACTGTAAAAGTCACAGTTTGTGTGTGGTAAGTGGTGTGAGAAATAGTCTCCAGATAAAATAATTTTTCCAAATTAGAATTTATTATATAGTAGAAGCAAGCAGCACTGGGTGGACAGACGGAATCTGGTTCCTAAATCTGCCACCCCGATATGGGATATGAGGTCAGTACTTACTTCAGACATCTTATACATATTCATTACATACATGCATATACATTTTACATCACTACTCCAGGTATTCAACATATGTTTTCTTTTACAGCCAAGACTAATTTGTTATCTCTACAACAAGTTATAAATCCATACATTTCTCGACAAAGAGGCCCCAGCATTCTGTTGATTGATTTAGTTCGGATATAACTCATGTCCAGGGTAATAGGGAGGGTGAAATTAAGTTTTACAATCTGTTTGTTTCTCTTCTTTCCTGAGGTTACACTAACCCATTTGTTTCCCATTTGTCTTTTTTATCAACATGAATTATCATCTGTGTTTATCACAGTGGGAACCTTTTTTTTATTGAATACTGTGTGTATGCTACAGCGTCGGTGACTTCTTAAGATTTCTTCAGGAAGTACAGTTTGAGATGCTTGTTTGGAATAAGAGCAACATAATTCTTCCATGTCCCACAAGCATCACTTGGATGCCTTGTATAGTTACTCTTCTCCCGTAAATCTAAATAAGAAAAAACACCCGAGGAAAAGGGGAAAAAATTAACATTATGATAAAGGTGTGCAAAACAATTGTCGCATGCATAAGAAGGACTTCCAGGTTTTAAGTGCTGATCATGCAAAATAGGTGCAGAAAAGTGGAGAGACAGCTTAATGGTTCAGGTGGCAGACTGACATTCAAAAGAGTTGTCTGTCTTTTATAAAAATGTGGTACCTCACACTGATGCCTTAACACACACACAGCTAGTTCCAGCTTGTTTCAAAGGAGTGTTACAAACATGCTGCATAGGTGTCAGTAATGCTAAAACAGCAGTGGGATCACAAGCACGTTTTATTTGGATTCGAGATTCTGGCAGCTCTTCTGCTTTGCTTGTACTCCACAGAATACTCATGGAGACTGAAAATCCCAGGAGGCAAAAAACAGGCCTGATTGAAGGAAGCAAACTTATGCCTTCTGTAACAGTCCTGAACTGGGAAATGTGTGGAAGCAGGTTTACTGCAGCCAGATGTTCAGGTATTTTGAGGAGGCCTACCAGCAGTGGGATGCTAGGAGGAGAGCACATTTTTTGAGATCTGGGGAGTGTACTGAGTTTGCGTGGCCAACAAAATGTTATTAGTAATAGATGCAATATATTGCCGAAGGACTGATCATGACAATTTGCATCAGCCATAGTTTTACTGGTGGCATTTTGACAGAAATTTAGTTCAGTAAATTCCTTCATTTGCAAAGTCTTGAAAGGAGTTAAAGATTAGCAGATACTCACGGGGGTCAAAATGGTCATTAAAAATCTATTCATACAAATCTATTCATATGAAACTCCTACAAAGCTAGAATTTGTTTAACTCCTGTTCAGATTTTGAGACTTCTACTTTCAAAAAAAAAACTCCTTCCAGTGAGAAGAATTAGGCTTTATTTGCAGGGAAGTCATATTTAAGGTACTTTCAAAATACACTGAACAGTGCTCTGACTGCCAGAAATGCCTGTGTGTGCTGCACAGGCTGCTGCTTTCCGCTATTACATGGAGAGTGGTGTGATGTAAAATCCGAAAAAATGCTCAAAAGAAAAGAATGCTCCTTTCAGGCTAAACAGTTCATTCCAAAGTCCAAAGTAAGCACACTTCTGTTCTGTTAGCAGCTTTTCCTGCAGCCGAGGAGGATGTTGTAAGATGCTAAGCCAGGTAAATGACAACAGAAGAAACTCTTTAGCAAGAATTCCTGTCCCAATATGACCCATTGCATCATAGTAATGCATATCAAGGACCAAGATGGATTTACTGAGGCATGGCTCTAGAAACTCGAACACAGATAATTTGCCTAAAATTTGTGGTATCTCTCCCTGGTTTTCTAAACAGGCATTTTCTCTTTCAGAAAAATGATTGCTTTGTCACTGTGACCCCCAGAAAGCAGGGAAGGAATCCTTGCATGAGTCTTGCATTTCTCCTGGTAGGAAATTTCCATTTCTCTCAGTGTTCCTGTGATGCTAGAACTGTGTAATAAAGGCCAGCTCTGTTTCCTGGCTTAGTCATTTGAAACAGTTAAGTGAGGAAACAGATTTAACAAGGGTTTTAACTGTCTTAACTGGCTGTTATTTCATTCCCAGCAAGCAAAAGGAGGGAGATGTGGGCTGGGAAAGGAAAAGCATTTATGTTACATTCAGGAGACTTCTTTTTTTATTATTTTTTTTGTGGTGCAGAGAGGTGAATATAAGCTTGGTCTGACAGAGGAGAACTCATTAAAAAAAGGGAGGGAAATATTTGGATTGAAGGAAGTTGTTTTTATCTGTAAGAACCATAATCAGACAGATTATTTAGCAAATAGAAGTGTGTCAAATGGAAGACCCAGGGTAGCAACTACAGGAGTCTTTGTTGGCACTGCTGTTATTTACATTATCAGATTGTACTCTCTCCTCCTGAGCTCTACCTTTTGTGTAAAAGCTAAACACAAAGTGAGCTATTGCACTTTACTGAATGTTTGTGAAAATAGCCTTTTTCAAAAATAAATGGTGTTCTCTCTTGGAAGATTATTTGTGTAAAGTGTGCAGAAAACCTGGCATTATTAGGCTGTAGCAAGGAATACTGAAATTTTTCATCCTGGAAATAAAAAATTGAATACTTGTGATGTTTATCAGCATCCCAGAAAAAAAATTTGTGAACAGAAAATACGTGACTATAAATCCATAGCAGGGATTGTTTGGAGAGATTTGACTCACCTTGAACTGATGCTAGTGTTTGTCCAGAAACAATTTTTGTCACATTACTTGCAGTGCCTGTCATCCAGAGCAGCATATTACATCCTAAGCACTTGACTCTGTGCCCACTGGGTCAATGGAAAAGTAATCAGAAGGCAGGTGGCTATTTCGTAATACTGGAGAGTGAGGGAGTAATTGCAGTGTTGTGTTTTTTGAAGAAACAGAATGCCTAAAATACTGGCAAGGCACTTTCTTGAGAATGAAATGGTGTGCTTAGACAGCATGACTCAAAACCTTAGGGCAGCAAAGATTTTTTCTCTTGAAATATGGAGGAAATACATGAAAATGGAGAAGTGTTGTTTACTTAAAGCTGCCCTTGAACCTATCCATCAGCTTCCACATATAAAGAAACTGTTGTTTTGAGCTCTAACTATTTAGTCCCTGTGAAAACAAGAGATAGACATACATTATTTAAATTTTTTTGTGATGCTGCTATTCTGCTTTCTTTCTTTCTTCTCTTTATTATTTTTATTGGCTGTTAACTTCAAGTGTCCACCTGACATAAACTCTTTGTTGCTTTTATGTTTTGGGTTTTTTTAAATCTTTCCTCTGTGCTGAAACAATCTCCTAAATTGCAAATCTTTTTATTGATTTATTCTCTGGCCTAGTAGGATGCTGCTCTACAAGTACATTTCTCAATGCCTCCTGGAAAGCCTAAATTCAACAAATCTCTTTCCTCACAGGTAGTGAGTATATGGCCTACAAGGTTCTTACTGTATCTCCACAGCACAGAAGTCAAGAAAGACGATGACATTTCTTGTGCAGCCCAGAGCATCCAGCCAGTGTAGCGGCTTCATCAGCAAAACATGTAAGTCCAGGGCAAGAACTATTGAGTCATCCAGGCACTTGTTAAATCTTTGCTTGAAGCAACAATTTATGAAGCCCAGGGACGCTATGAAAAATAGGTCACCATTCCTGAGTCAGTGTAACTTATGGACCTTTTAGACGTGTCATTCGAAAAGTCATTAGCCTTTATCATGTAGTTGTCCAACCACATGTAAATGTGTGACAGAATCAGTGAAATAACTCGCTAACATCTGTTTTGAAAATAAGGCAGCAATTTGAAAAATGAAATTTACTTTCTATACTGTCTAGCCTTCCGCTTCCTTCAACAAAAGGAATTCAAGTTGCCCCATCAGCAGGCTTGCTAACCTGTTTCAAATTCCACTGAAATAATTCCTTATTCCAGAAGAATTGCTCCAACAGTTAATATTATTGATGATTAAATATTTTTAGCTACAGAGAAGAAGCAAAACCAGTAAAAATTGGATACCATTGATTTCAGTTTTGTCAGTAGCCTTCTGCATATTAAAAGCTCTCAATTAATACAGATTCCTCCTAGGCCTGCCACCAGCATTTAGGTTACTTTTTACTTTTTTCCTCTTCTTAATAAATAAACATAGAGCTTTTTCAGGTTTTTCTAAACTATGGCATTCAGAACCTGTGTAAGTTTTAAATAGTCTTCCTAGGACTTCAGTTGGATAATGTACTAGCTGTATGTAGCCAGTTTGGTATCTGTTCTTGCTTGTTATGTAGGAATAACATTAGGTGCTTGCTGCTAACAAATTTTATGACTATGTGGTTGCAACAGCTGATCAAACAGATGAAAAAGTTGTAATTTAGGCAATGAACAAAGAGCAAGTCAGAAATGTGTACCTCAGATAACACACACAGGTATTTGGGAGAAAAATACTTCCCTCTATACCCCTGGATTGCTGAGGAGGAACAAGGGTTATTAAAAACATAAACGCCCTGTTATTTAGCAATGCTGTGCTATTAATTACAGCAAATGGAGCATTCATTACAGAGAACAAGCAATTACTTTCAGTTACTGGCACTGAAAATATAAAAACCTTAGTTTCAGTACTGAAAGCAATAAAAGATTATTGTAATCATAAAGCTTCCTTCAAACTAATTGATTCAAATGAGTTTTAATAACTCTTTAGGAAGTAACAACCTTCAGCTTGTGATTTATTTTAATTATTTTAAAGTAGTTCAGATGGAGGATGTAAAAGAAAAATTGAATGGCTTGACATAAAACCTAAATATAAGTCTTTTAAACTTTCTGGGAGTCCAGATTAAATCACTTGATGTTAAATTGTAAGCAAACTGAAACAGGAATTTTCATACATGAAAACACATTTTCATTTGAGTTAGTGATATAATCAGAATCATTAAATTCTGTACATCACACTTTTTAAACGCTAAATGCAAATGACAAAAGTCTTAGGAAAACAATGGTATCAGGCAGTTCTGTCATCTTTAAGCCTGAGCATTGAATGAATCTTAACACTATAAACTACTTGATCCATGGTACCTTATTGCTAAGATCCTGCCGAAAAGAGCAAATGTCAGGGATAATTTGGCTCCTAAGCCAATTGCAGTGGAAAGCAGGGATCATTTCAAGACCAATTTGGAGCAGATTAATGAAAAAAAGTCTTAATGGGCCGTGTACCACTAAAAGAATGCTGGTCAAATCCATCCCTAATGAGGGTGGGGAGATAGAAAAGATTGTGAGAAACAAGTCAGGACCATTAACCTTGGGGTATTAAGGAGATCCTTGAGAGCCTAATTCTTGTCACAAGGTCAAGCTTTTACAAAGCAATTATTAAGGATCTCCATAGTATCAACATACAGACACACACACATATATCAAAGCCTTTTAACCTTAGGGATTCTGAATTTATTTCCCTTCTCCTAATCACTTTTCCTCCCCCCTGCTTTCCTTGTTTGTAGAGGTACATGTTGGTGTTCCTATAGAGCTGATGTGCCTAGTGGCTTGTGCAAGCAATCTGATTGTACTTGTCAGTCCCAAACAAAAGGGGAGAAACAGATATATAATAGAATCATAGTCCCTTGGGTTAGAAGGGTCTTCAAAATATCATCTAGTTCCAACCCCCTTGCTGTAGGCAGGGACATCTCTCACCTGAATATGTAAAGTAGAATTCTGGATATAAAGAGAAAAGTAAAATCTTCATTTCAAGCCTATGCTGTGACAGACAAGTCCCACATCACTACTACTGTAATTTCTGCTCTTGCAACTGAGGTACAGAATTGTACAAATCTCATTGTGGAGTTGCAGAGCTCAGATTACAGATTGACTGCACTGTGCTGCTGTCAGTTCATTAGTGTGTGGGCATTCTCATTAAAATCACTGGGAGCAAATGAGCTAAGCAGTGATGCACTTGGGAGTAGCAGAGCTTGTCCTCTCATTGAGCTGCATAGGAACTCTTCCTGGGCAGTCACTCTGGGATTTGCTCTGGTCTCATGGGTCACTTCCATGAAAATTAAATCATAGTGACAGTATGTTAACTTCTCTGCAGAGTGAAAAACAGAACTAGGTATTGGACAGTGCAAGAAGAAATATTTGCTTTAGGTAAGTACATTCTTATAGATGGCCAACTGCTGAAATGAGTAGAAGTTTAGGAGTTTCATGGTAAATATTACCTGTGCAGTACTGTGTGAAAATCTGTTCAAAAAGTGAGTGGTTTAGCTTAATTTGATTGTTTCCTTTCTCAGAAATCACTGCTTTGTACTAAAATCTATTTTATTGTCAGATTGGAACACAGTCTATTATAACTCTTTAAAAATGTTGAAATGTTAAGGACCAGCTACAACTGTCTGGGCTGTAGAGTTCTACAGTTTTAAATCTGCGAGGATGTTGGTTTTTGTCTCCAAAGGCAGCTTCTCTAATGTACTTTCATTTCTTTGTAGTACCATGACCTGGAGTATTCTTTCTGTTGATTTCTTTGGAATAACCCCATTGCTGTTATCTTCTCACTGTTTCCTTCTGCTTAAAAAGGACAAATGTGTAAGTAAATTAAAGGTACAAAACACTTTCTGCCAATTTTTGTGCTCTGAAGCTCTCATTTGCCCCAGCAGCACTATATCTTACCAACAAAGCAATACCATAATTAGCGATTAGATCAACGTGAATCCTGAAGTCATGTATACCAAAATGTTAAGTTTAGAACAAATGTGAGCTGCCCAAAAGCTTAGATCATTTTGTTTACTTATAAGCAACATCCCAGCTCTGAATGTTCTGGAAAGATAAAATCTGAATTGAAATCAAAGATCAATCAAATCTGTAAATACAAACACAGCTAAAAAAGTTGAAGTTTTATAATCAGAATTTTACCAGCAAGAATGATGGCTCATTGTCAGAAGTACATGTTTCAGCATCCAACCACAGATTCTAGATAATAACATAAATTCACTAGAAAACAGTCACAGTGGAAGATTGTACTCCTGAAAGCTCTGTTCTCTTTCTTGATTCACTTTTCTGGAGCCTTCTGCACAAAGGAAACCATCAAAGGAGAAATTCATACCAGGGCAATTACATGAGACAGAGGCTTAAATGAGACAGGAATAAGGAATTCATAAAGCCACGTTACCTTCTCAGTGGTTTGTGATTGTTGAAACTGTCAAGGAAGCTGCATGGATAAGAAATGCTTTTGACATCATCACTGATGATGTTGGACATAGTTGGTAGAATGAACACTGTGATTCAGCTTTCAGAAATTCATCAAAGGACTCCCTATGTTCAGGATGCACAGAAGTTTCCCCGAGCTCTTTAGGAGGATAAAATACAGTATTATGTTGCAGTCTTAGCAGCTCTGACCAAACAGCCAAGCCTTATTGTACCTGCAAGTACTCATCAATGCAAGCTGTGAAAGAGTGAATATCTGCTTCAGTTTAATGATTCAAATCTTGAATTAGTCATCCTGTTTTAATATACTAAAATGTTGGGCAGTATTTGCAGTGGATTACTGGAATGGCAAGGGGAAGACTTTTTTAAAATTTTAAACAAAAATATTAAAGTTTGAAAGAGAATACTAATACAGAGTGTCAAAAAATTCAAATCTCAAATGCAAATTTTTTTCCTGTTTTCATGAGAAAGATAGCAGAAGCTACATCCTGGAAGGCTTTTAAATGCTTTCAAACATAAAGGAGAGGTGAAATCTTAAAAAATAATTCTGTAGCTGGTCTCATCTGTTTATGTACAACCCCTGCCTGCTGTGGCAGCTTGTTTACTGTTGTCTGTGTAAATCTCATACAGATTTTTAGATGTATCCTGTAAATTTACAGTAAAACTAAGCTAGCCTCAGAAATTTTTAACAAAATATTCTTATCATTCTGTTGGAAGTAAGACTGCCATCTTGCAAATAATATATGGTTGCTTATTCTGAAGCTGTGAATCTTTGCTTTACAGGAACCACTATGTCACGTGCATTTTTCAGTGCCACAGCAGTTGAGTCTTCAGTAATAATATCCAGAAAAAAGTCAGGATTGTTATATATTCATTTTGTTAACTTGAATGTCTGCCCATTCTGATATACCTAAAATGCAAATCTGTCAAGACCTAATAAAAAGCCTGAATACTTGTCATGGTTTGAGATACCCCAAAATCTAATTCTCTGGCTCCATTCCCCCTCTCACATCTCAACCTAATGTGAGATGGGTTTTTCTAGACAAAACACAACTAGATTCAGAATGGGGGAAAGGGAATATATTTTTTGATGTGGGAGGGGGAATGGAGCCAGAGAATTAGATTTTGGGGTATCTCAAACCATGACAATACTGCATAACTATGATTTCATTCATATTTGATTCTATTTGTTAGTTATATGCATAGAAGTACATAAGGTCAGGCTTATAGTTCAGCCATATCAATGTAAAAGTAGAGAATCTGTCTGTTAGTATAGTTTAAGGTGACCGTTTCCTGATAATCTAGGAAGAAGAATAGATTTTTATTTTCAGCAGCAACTTAAGTTATTTTACCAAAGTATAAATTTACAGCAAACTATTTTGTCATGCAAGAGTTGGGTACAGATATTTTAAAATTTAACAGGGTCATAACCTATTTTCTGAAAACTGAGTACACTCAAATAACCAAATTCAGAAATATTAATGATCAAGCAAGTTTTTTTCTTCAGTGTTTTAGGGATCTTTGTAATATTGAGAATCTCATATGTGATTCTATTTGTACATTGTGTTCTTAAATTGACATGCATCTTTTCCCTAAAATTCAGGTCTATGTCAACACCCTTCTGTACAAAAATCCCCTTCTAAGGTAACCTGGAAATTGAAAATTTAACTTAGAGTGTGCTATTGTGTCTGTGAATCTGTAATTTTATCTTCATTGCACTATTTCATCTTTCCAGTTCGTTTCCTGGATGCTTATGCAGAGTTGTGACAAAGCTGAATAAAAAAAGGTCTGAAACATGTTTTTTAAAATACCTACTTGATATTTATTAAAATATCAACTTTTTTTGGCAATAGCAAATGCTACTCCTCAACTTTGTAGCAGATGTTACGGAAATTAGCAGTAGCTTCTGCAGAAACCCTGAGTCTGACTACAAAAAACAGACTGTGAGATTCTGAGTTCCCAGCTTCAGTTGGAGCAAGGACTCCACTGCAAGGATGTATCTCTGTCAAGAGGGTAAAATTCCTTTATATTTGCAATGCTGTTCTACAGCTGTCTGTTTCCTCCCATGCAGTTCAACTGTAAGTGATTGATTAAAATGTTATTTCCACAAGCCCCGTGTCACTTGTTTCAAAACTCACATAGGAATATTCTGGAACACAGCTACAGGTTATAAGTGTATGAACCTTAATTCTACAGCACTCATTGCAAGGGTTGCAAAGGGAAGCTGGAGAACAATGTAGGTTCTTTCCTATTCTCCTTCACCCTCACTTCTCTGCCTCATGTCATTGTCCTAGGTCTGCACCACTGCTTCCAAACCAAGTACTTCTGCCAGGAGAGCACACCCTCCTTCTGCTTCTTTGATTCTGTCACTCTACCTTGGATAATTTTTGTAACAGACGTAGAAATGTAACCATCCTCGAAGGCATCATGTAAGAGAAGGCAGAGAGGCCTGGCAGAGAGACCTAGACAAGTTAAGAGGGCTGGGCAATCACCAACTATGGAAAATTTAACAAAGACAAGTGCCAGATTCTGTACTGGGGAATGAGAAGCTGGAGAGCAGCGCTGCGGAAGGAGACCTGGGTGGCCTGGTCAAAGCCAAGTTGGACATCAGTCAGCAGTGCCCTGGCAGCCAGGAGAGCCAGCCATGTCGTGGGGGGCATCAGGCAAAGCATCGCCAGCCAGTCGAGGGAGGGGATTGTCCTGATCTGCTCTGCACTGGGGCGGTTTCAAGCCCTGTGTCCTTTGAGTCCTTTCAATGTGGAGCTTGAGTCCTGTGTGCAATTTTGGGAGCCACAATGTAAGAAGGATATAAACCTATTAGAGAGTGTCCAAAGGAGGAACACGAAGATGGTGAAGAGTCTAAAGGGGAAGCCACACAAGGGGTGGCTGAGGGCACTTGGTCTGTTCAGCCTGGAGAAGGGGAGCCTGAGGGGAGACATCATTGTGGTCTACACCTGCCGCACAAGGGGAAGTGGAGGAGCAGGAACTGCTCTCTTCTCTCTGCTGACCAGTGACAGGACCTGAGGGAACAGCATGAGTCTGTGTCAGGGGAGGTTCAGGTTGGATATTAGAAAATGTTTCTTCACCCAGAGGGTGGCTGGGCACTGGAACAGGCTCCCTAAGGAAATGTGTTTGAACCACAGTGTCAGGCCCCTGGTGTGATTCTCAGGGATGGTCCTGTGCAAGGCCAGGAGTTGGACTCAATAATTCTTGTTGAGTCCCTTCCAACTCGGTATATTGTATGACTGTAAGTCTCTTAGAGCAATAAGGTTCTGTAAGTTTGTTTTGTATGACCTGCACAAACCAGGGCAAAGATTACCAGTAACAGCTCAAGAAAGAGCTATAAAGTTGTCTTTATCCATTTTAACACATTTACTATGCATAACTCTGTATATAAAGTCCTCCAAATAAAGGAGATGAGCTAGCACTGCTGCACATGGCCAGGGAAAAGCTGGCCTGCCAGGAAAGGATTGCTGCAATCTGTGGACCTCTAAAAATGCGGTATCATCCTGTTCAGTCATGTACTTGAAATTGGTCACTATAAAAAAGACTAAGAGCTCATGATAGCAGCAATAACGGGACAGTGAAGATGACTTGCAGTTACACGGAAGAAATGCAAATTTCAGGACAAGGACTATGTGAACTGGCAGAGTAAGCAATTCACAGTCACCTTTATTTAAAAAAACAGTGCTTCTACCACTCCAGTGTGGTAAGAAAGACTTCATAGCATCAATCAAGTACACTCCAAAACAGTAATGATTCCCAAATGGAAAAGGGTATGAGATGTGCACGGGGTTGGAGAGGATTTTGTTGCTGTCTCACATAGACTGGGAGCACATAAGCAATTGAGACTGCACTGGTGTCCCGATAAGCATCACTTTGCACTGGATTTCTTGCCAGTGAAGGTAGGTGCTAATTAAAGTAAGCAACCTTTTTTTTTTTCAGGTTAAGCCACTAAATGTTAATTTTAGTGTTTAACAAGTTCACAGCTAGAAGATGCAGAAAGACTGAATAGTCTCTTGAGGAAATCAATAGTTAATTTTTTTATGGCAGGGAGGACTGAGTCTTGCTAGATATTTCAGCAAAGTACATTAATAGTAAGTATTTAATATAACATACAAGGATGGCATTCACATTATTGACTTGTGTCATCATAAAAGTACAAAGGAAGGCCTCTTAAAAAAAATAATCGAGTCAGTTGCACAGTCAGTTTCATCAAACTCCTGAAGAGTGGAAATTGCATCTTTTCTTCTGGTTTTAAGAGAACTTCTTCATGAAGTGCAGTTTCAGGTACGCGATGGTGAAGAATATTAGTGACATGCAGGCAAGTGCCAGGTGGTTCTGCCACAGGCCCCAGGTACTTGCATCGATGCCTTGACTTTTCAGGTAGTCTTCTCCAGTACATGACCTGCAGATAAACACACATGCATTTATAAACTTTGTCAGTTTGAAGTACCTAGGAAGATCCCTAGAAGCTGCAGCATGATTTCATGTGTATAGCAGGTCAGGCAAACACCAGCTCTGTTACTGTTTTATTTTCTATTTGTAAATTTGTTTGTCTTGTAGCTCCAGTTTCCTATAGGAAGCTGCAATGGATTTTGTGAGGTTGTAAAATTGTAGTGTGCGTGAATGTCTTTCAGTAAATGCAGTTTGAAGAAAAGGGAAGAAGCATGATGTCAGATATTTCTAGTCTTATAAATACTAAATATGACAACAGGCAGAATGCATGTTCTATGCAAGCAGAATGCAAAAACCCAGTCAAAACTTCATTTTCTCTCAAAAACTCACAGATTCTGCTGGTCATCAGTGTGTATCTCTGATAGTCAGACTAATATTTTAGGACTTCTGAAGTTACTCATGGTGGGATTTGTTTCAATGAATCAAAATACTTACATCTGGCCGATTTGTGGATAGCTATTGTTGCTGCTTAAAACTGTGGTGTTAATGCTGCCGCAGAAGTTCAGACCCTTCAATTCATTGATTTCTAAAGCCTTTTAAAATAAAGGAAACAATGACAGCAGAAATCAGTAGGCAAAGGAATGATACATTATCAAGATGAGATATAATGCAATTAAAATTTATTCTAAAAATGTGATGGTATCACTACTATGTTGGCCAAATTTCTATTTTTTAAGGTGAGCAGCACGGTTCTTTTAAGAAAGGAATGTATGCAGCCCAGACCCTGCTAAGCATGCACAACAGCAGGCTTTACCACCTCCCCCAGGCTAGACTATTTCTGCAGGGGCATAGTAAAGCCCAAATTTCTCTGCAAAACATCACCCTAGCTATATTCTCAGAAATTAGGAAAAAAGCTTTAGCTTGACAAGTTTTTGTCAAGATGGAAAAGAGAGAGTGATGGAAAAGAGAAGAATTTAATTTCTTTTTTTATAGTGATAACATTGTTCTTTACTTTGTATCGTTTTTGTCCAGCTGCATTGCACTGGGTGTAGTTGTTCAGTTGCTCCCTCATATGAGGTGTTTCTAGATTACAGAACCGAGCTCTTCTAGACAGCAGTGGGCGCTGGTTGATGAGAAGCTTTTCTTGTTTCAAGATCCTGCACTACATTCCGAGGTTGCTGTACTTAATTAGTTTCCTTTTGCTCATTGGACCATGAAGTTTGAAGTTTTCTTTATCACGAAAGATACTCCTTTCTATCAAACCTTTTCCAAGTCTGCACACAGGAAAATACAACACTTACTGTCATTCCATATCGAGGGATGCTGAAGTATTTGAGCCAGGAGAGCCAGGGCAGGACACTTGTGACATTGACCAGCAACCCAGAGAAAAGCTAGAGACAAGAATTACAAAAAAGCCACAACAACAAAAAAAAGCAAATTACAAATTACATGCTGTTATCATGTGTTCTTCTCTAGCTCTTGACTCTGCTTCTTCAGATATAAATGAGTGGGAAAGCCTTTCTAAAGAAAAAAAAAATGTTCCAGTGGAAGAACAAGGGAGAGGGAAGGAATCAGTTGTGTTACCCAGCTTTGAGCCATAGCCCCAGGTCCTTCTCCCGAAATAGATTAACAGGGAATGCTTTTACCCTGTGCATTAAAACCCTCTGCTTCCTGGCAGGGGGTCCCACATGGGCTTGCATGAACTGTCTGCTGCCCCTCAGGTGTGCACCGGTTTTTGCCTCTGTGCCCTGAGTCTGAGGCAATGTGAATGTTGTCTGTGAGTTCGGGGCTGCCTCATTGTTTATGGTGCCTGTCTCCCAGCTGGAGCTGTTTGTGTGTTGTCTGGTGGGCTCTGCAGCTGAGAAGCACAGCTGGAGTAGTGGTCTCAGAGAGCAGGAGGCTGCAGGTCATGTTCTCAGCCAGACACACTTGTCTTTCGCAAAGCTAAGGGCGAAAGAAAAAAATGTAGCTATAGGTGGCTTTTCTCCTTTCAAGGCAGTTTGCTGGTTGCCAGAGCCACACCGAAGAGGGCAGAGGAGCCACTCTCCCACCCCCTCACACCCAAACCCCCAGCCCCCCCCCCCCATTCTTGTTTGTTCAAAGGATGAATCAGAATATTCAACCCCACAGCATCAGAATACTCAAATCAGACAAATCAGGATATGCAACATGCTCGACCCCAACAGTCTTTTTGCAGAATTCAGCTGAACTCTGTGCTAGTAGGATTTCTACATTTCAGCATTTCTAGGATTTCAGGATTCAGTCTAGAAAACTGAATAATGCTACTCACAATCATAAAAACAAATGTGATAGTCATGAGTAGGTTTGCTACAGCGACCACGCTCTGTCCTGCTGCAATGGCTAGTGCCATAGAAGTGGCTGTGTAGGACACCATCATAAGGGTAAACATCATTGTAAAGAAGGCTTCTACTGTTGGTTTCAAACCTTAAAGATCAGAACAAGAAGGGTTTCAGTATGATCCTGCCAAAAGCTGTACCATAAGCTGAACACTATCCTGAATTCCATAGTGTGTACTACCTACAGACTACACTTTGTCTGACAGCGTGGGCTACATCACCAAGACCCGAGACTGCCGTGGTGCTTGTGACAGCCCATGTGTATGCCCTGACAGTGGAGGACAGGAGGAATAACTAGTAACACTAGAGATGGCAGAATGGGTAGGAGTTAAAAGTATTGTACTCCCCACATCCAAAGTGATGGCTTCACTGTGGCTTCAAGTTGTCTATCGAAGGAGAAATTTCTAGTGCAATTCCATGAGCAGCAGTTGTACAGCATTTCACTGGTTTCCAGCAGAGAGCTCTCCTAAAGGACCTAGTAGACTTATGGTGACTGTGGATTTGATAGCAAGATCTATCTCACTCCAGTTTCACAGTCCTAGAGCCTCTTGGTGATGCAGCCTTTTTTCCTATTCCTTGGGGAAAAAATCTCAGACCAAAGCACACTGTGATTATTTTTAAGTCTTGCTTGTACTTTCAGGCTTTTGGGACATCCCAAAAGGATGTCATCATCTGAAACCTTACTCTAGGAAAATGGTCTGCTGTGGACATATTTTGAGGAAAACATTCAATGTGTTCTACAGTTGTAAAAGCTGGTGCCAGCAACTTTCAAAGTCTGCTCACTAACCAGAAGGCATCTCACCAAAAATAACAATTTGACACTAATTCACACAATATTAAGATCTTAAACTAAAAATTTTTCTTTTAGATGCTCTTGCAGGGATTGGAAAAGTATCTTGTAATAGTCATCAGACGTTTAAGATGGCCATAGATGAAAAGGAATAGAACAAACCTATGCAATAATGGTCACGTCATGCTTCCTTCTAGGGACAGGGGACATGAGATGTCACAGATTCTGTGTTGAATGCTTAAGTCTTTTAAAGTGTTTCTTTTCTGTAGAAAACCACATGGTGTGCTAAAAGCAACTGGCAGTAACCACTGCCATGCCAATGTAGTGCTTTACCCTACATAAATATGTATGTGTACATACACATCTATAAAACACATGTTCCACGTTGATTTACTGAGGGGGGTTGGGAGTTGCAGCGTGACTGTAGGAGACCATACTTGCCTAACATGAAGTAAACTATACAGGTGAAGATGATGCTTGGTAGAGTCCTTATGGGTATTAAATCAGCCATTAGCTTTGCGATGAAATACGCAGATATTCTGTAGTACCCACTGATATATTCATGTCTGGAACACAGAGATGTGTACAACATATGACAAATGTAAATCACTAAAAATCAGTATGGTTATTTAGACAAATGAATTCTAGCTCAAACTGGAAAAAAATCTTTCACAATTAGGTTGTAATGCAAATGTCCAGTAAGCCAGACACTGAACGTGGATACTTGAGCATATGGTTTTTAGTAAATATATATTGTGCTATCAAAACAAAAAGGGTAAAGTTTAAATAATTTTCATTTTTTATACAGTGTAATATGCATAGCTTTAAAGAATCCAGTTCAATAGTATTTACTGCCCTCACTAGCAAGTCACAAACTTATTAATCAATACCAAAATTGAATATTCAGGGAGTTTTTTTTTCCTACTCTGTCAGTAATTTTAAACTCAGCTATTTGTGATCACAGCTACTGTTTGGGGGATTTCCAGACAACTCACAGGATAAAAGAGCACATTTGCAATGAGCACTATCAGTGAAATAATTTGAAAACTCTCCACTTGGTGTACATAAATGACAATTAGCCACAGTAGGGCAGACAAACTTGCTTTATAACAGTAGTACCTGATAACCTTTTGTGTGCTTTACTTACAGAAATATCTTTTTTTCCTCAACGAAGAGTTCAACAGCTGAGATGCTGCTGAAACACTGGTTGGTGGTCAGAAAGAACATTGCACCCACTCTACAAAAAGCAAAACAGCAAGCTATTATTAAAAATGTGATGTAAATGTAGTGTTTCCACTCCTGTGCACGTAAATCCAACTGTAGCGCCTGAAGTTTAGCAGTCTGTGACCTCTCATCCCAAATTCCACAGGAGAAAGCTTGGCTACAAGTCTGAGTCTGTAACAAGCCTGAATTACAATGGTACAGTTAGTATTTGCTTTTGGCATGCAAGAATAGTAAGTTCTTTGATGCAGTTTTTTTATATAATTTCCTGACACATTAAAAGTTCTCAGATTGTGAGACATTTGTCTGATGGCAAACTATGAGGAACTGAGGAAGCAACACGAGAAATAGTTTTCACTTTTTCCACTGAAATTTAAGGCACTTCATACCCAATTTGAAACTGGGCCATTTTTAGGTAAATGCCATGTATGTAGTGTTTCAGGACTAACAGCCTAGAAGTTTCATAGTTGCAAAATCATGTGTCAGGTCATGTATATACAGCTGTCAAAATGATACATAGACCAGAATAATTTGAAAATCTAGCTTTAGGTGCACCTTCTGACTTACTGCTGGTAAATTCAAGTGTGTGTATATAGAAACAGACACAAGATTAAAGCTTTCGTTTCCTAGGTTTATGTAGCCAAGTCTGCATATTTTAATCTTTATTCTTTTCATCTTGGAAAAATCTTTGTAGAAAATAAGTTGAAGTGCCGCCATGCTGAATTAAACCTTTTTAATATGATGTCTGCTCTTCAGCATTTCTAGCAGCCTGACTGGCACTAAAAAGTGTCATCCTACAGAAGCATCATCACTCATTTCATTTAGACTGCTTGTCCAGCTTCCAGCATGGCAGGGCAGAGCTGCATCCCCCTCTCAGTTCTGCAGGGACCAAGGAACATCCTCACTTCGGAGTCACTAACACAGGCTTGGCCTTACTTACTGATTTGAAGGGAAGCATTTGCTTTAAAGAGGTAGAGCTTTAAATCAAATTTTTGAACATCCATTACTCAAACTGACTAACCTGTTCTGTAGTCCAGTGGAGTCCTCTGTAAGTCCAAAGAAAATGGCACCTACAACCAGTCCCAGAAAAGCTGTAACACACACCTAAATGGAAAAAAAAAGAGAAGAAGAGGAAAAGTATCCTTCTCATTGCTTCAAAACTTCAGTAGTTTTTTTTTAAATATGTAGCAGGTGAGTGCGGATTGACAAGAAGTATTTTCAGAAAGGACAAAAGCTGCCCAAGCTGGGAAGGGGGTCGATGGGGTGTTAGCAACCTGCAGCTCTGCAGTACTGTGAGTCTCGAGCCATTACATCCCCCGAGAGGTGTCTGAGACACAGCAACTCCCCAGTGCCACCTGCTCGTGGCAGTGGCCAGCTGCTGCTGCCTCATGTGGTCAAGGCAGTGGGACAGTGAGACAGGAGGGACAGTATGGAAGCTTTAGCTGCTGCTCACTCTGCCATGGTGATACTGGCAGGAGGCACAATCCTGCAGTGATATCATGGCTTTTCTGTGACCTCCTGTGGGGCCAGATCTTGAGGATCTGCTCCACGAATGCTGGGAGGATGCTAATACTAGCAATGGGAGGAGGAGGAGGATAGCAGAGGCTTGGTGGAGCAGGTTAGAAAGAGGGATCCCCAGCATCACATGGACCTCACCCAAACTCCTTTCCCCAAGCACTGTTTCAGCCATTCTTAGATGGTGTGATTAAATTAATTAAGTTGATTGCAACATTTCTCCTCTTTTGTTACTGATAATCTCCACCATTCATTCTCCTTTGGACAGAAAGTGACTCCCCATCTGCTGTCAGTGACAAGGGTCACTTCAGTTCCAGGGTTGACCAGTGCACTGCTTCTGTGGGGATTTCTCTGCAGCCATCTCAAGGCTACTTTGAGCTGGGCAATCAGTCTTTCCTGACTGCCAGGCTGAGGATGACATTTTATTTTCATGCCCCACAACGTCTAATTGCTGGGCTCTATCACACATCTTATTCTTGAGACTTTTTTTAACAAGATACTACGATTGGGCTGTAGATGTGCTGATATTTGCAGTCTGTAACACAATTTAAATAGCAAAGATAAGACTTGGCTCAGGGATGAAGACTGAAGTGTGTGCATCACACTTTTAAAACGCTAAACGCAAATGACAAAAATCACAGGAAAACTGATGGTATCAGGCAGTTCTGTCATCTTTAAGCCCAAGCAATGCATGAGTCTTAACACCATAAACCCCTTGATCCATGGTACCCGATCACTAAGATCCTGCCGAAAGGAGCAAATGTCAGGGATAATTCAGGTCCTAAGCCAATTGCAGTGGAAAGCAGGGATCATTTCAAGACTAATTTGGAGCAGATTAATGAAAAAAAGGCTTAACAGGCCGTGTACCACTAAAAGAATGCTGGTCAAATCCACCCCTAATGAGGGTGGGGAGATAGAAAAGATTGTGAGAAACAAGTCAGGACCATTAACCTTGGGGTATTAAGGAGATCCTTGAGAGCCTAATTCTTGTCACAAGGTCAAGCTTTTACAAAGCAATTATTAAGGATCTCTATAGTATCAACATACAGATACACACACATATATCAAAGCCTTTTAACCTTGGGGATTCTGGACTCATTTCCCCTCCACACTGGCCATTTTTTCCACTCATTATAAAAGTCATGATGAAAATAATTTATACCCCTGGATCCAGACCAATTTTTCTGTTCTCTCCTCTAGAATTGCTGAGAATTGTGAGTTTTGCTGCTGCTGTGACTGCAGTTTGGCCCATGAATTACAGGATTCCTGAGGATTAGTCATTCTGCAGCCAGACATTCTTTATTTCTGAAGGCAATGTACAGCTTTGAAGAAGTCAACACTTTTGGTGTTGATTCTCCTGAAAAAGCAGCACTAACAGGGCCAGTCATGTAGAACATGCTTATCTTTCATGGTGGGTGTTAGACCACATTGTGGGTCCTCATCACATCTTATCCAGAAGACATCACTGCCAATATGGACAGCCAAATGACCAAACAGCACGCACATTACAAGACTGTGAAAATATTTTTGCGCTTGAGCCAACTGCCAGCACTTCATTTTGTACTGAAGGTTAATTAGGTACGCTAGTGTAGTCTGTTAACTTTTCCTGGCAGGAGAGAAGATTGGAGGCCAAACCCCACAGTGCCAAGCCTGGACAATTAGAGTCAAGTTTGAAGAATATTCATGAGCAAATACAAGAAACTACTTGGGACATAATGTGCTCCTGGCCAGGAGCAGCAGAATACCCTACTAGAAAAGATCTTGCCTCCTAAAGTCTTTCAGTAGTCCAAAATTAATTACTGAACAGTCCTGCATGCTTCTCATTTGGGAGCATTGAGGACACCTTCTAGGGAATCAGATTCCCAGACCTTGAACACACTTTCTTCAGATGCTTTCTACAGTCAAAATATCAAGAGGCAAAACTATCCCAGTGACTCATCTAATAATACAGGAGTCAAATAAATTCAACATATACCACAAAACAACAGATACAAATAGCGTTACCTGAGCTATGGAAGCTTGAGGGTTTCGTATCATATTTTTAAACGTGCGCCTGGACACCCATTTCAGCTGATGAAGGAAGGAATTGGCATATGTGATTTGTCGGAAAACTGATTTGGTTTTCTTTTTATTTCCCAAAGAAATATTCTCTAATTGTGCTTTTGTTTCTTGGTAGTAGGTAGAGCTGGAGTATTTTTCTGCGAAGTGCTCAGCCAAGGTTTTATCATATTCAGTGCGTTCTTCAGTGCTCTCTGCTGAAAAGATTAAAAAAAAACATGACCGTGCCTGTAAGGGATGGGAAGGTTGTTTAGGAGTTAGGCCAGGGAAGTTTTGTTGGGATGGGAGAGTTACTAATGAACCAGAAGAATTAATATGCACATGTAGTTTCAGTGATTCATTGCCCTCATAGCATGCAGTTCAAAAGAGTTTGTGTAAGACCAAACCTCTGTGCTTGTCTGTGCAACCTGACCACAGGCAGCAGCTTCACAGCAGACTCACTAGGAAAACCCTTGTCTGCTCATGAAGCTTCAGCATGACAGCAATATAGCTTTTAATCAAAAAATGACTTTAACACCCGCTTCTCACCCCTCAAGGTTTCTGTAAATGTTTCACAGATCTGATGAGATAACCCTAGACTTTCCAGACTTTTAAATCCAGGTAATCCTGAATGTGTCTACTTTAGTCATGAAGAAATTTCAGCTGGACCTCCATTTTTTCTCAACTATAGTCCAATATGCTTTTTCCAACAACATCTATTACCAGGTATAATATTTTTCAGATCCTGAAAAATGCATTTTGTAAAACAGTTGCTTTTTTGGTAAAGATATAGTGAAACTGTGTGTTTGAGTACATAGTATATTCACAACTTCATGTCCCTTTTCAGTCCTGGGAAAAGAGAGTATGCTATTAATGAGTGGCAGCAGAAAAGGATGAAAAAGCATGCTACTGAACATAGGCAAGATCTGATTTTTCAGTTTGGGGATAATTTCTGCCTTACCACAACTTCAGGGAAGCATCAAGTGAACGCTGGTCCCCTATCTCTACGCCCTCTTCCCACCTGGCTCAGAGGAAGGAAAACAGTAATTTCCTAACAGATTAACCATTCCATTGGGTAAAAAATACAAGTCATAATTGCATCAAATTATGTCCCTAACTGGTTTATCATCTCTGCTTCTGGAGGACTTCAGTTGGTTTGCCTTGAAGATGAAAGCTCTTTCTCTGTGTTGAGAGTTACCGAAATAGTTTCTTATACTCCCAGACATTAAAATTTCAATACAGGAAAATATTCTTGCACCTTTAACATCTCATTATTTGAATGTGACACAAAAGCATGCAGGTCAGTTTATGGATAGCAGTGACAAATTACTAAATACCTATTTATGAGAGGCAAACTATTCTTGCATAGGCAGGAATGTTTTAAATAGTAGAGCTGCATGTGACTTTGGTACTTATTGTAGGTTGTGCTAATTATTTTCCACACATAAACAAAAAGGATTTAGGAATTGAGTGTTTGTGGGGTTTTTTCCTTTAAAGCAACATGGATCAGCAGTGCATGACACTTATGCATACAAACAGCCATACCCTGTACAACAAAGCTATTGGTTGGTTGACACCTGTGAACGTTGTGTTGGACACCTCCTGGCAAAATACATGTTGTGATAATTTGACTCAGCTCTGCATTTCATACCTGTGTTAATCTCATCAATCTTGTTCATTGCCACAGCGGTGGAGTCTCCATTGATGACGTCCAGGAAAAAGTCAGCGGGGTTGTTGTACGGCTCGCACTGGTACCCTGTGGGACAGCAGTACAAGCCCTGAGTGATGGTTGTGTGACTGGACAAAGGTTGTCAAGAACACGGCTACATGTTGTGCCCACTGAGCAGCATGTACCATGGGCAGGGCAGGATTCAAAAGGTCTGTGCTTTCCCAAGGGATGAATGGCACTGCCAGGCAGCTCCATCAGTGAAAGCAAGGTGACAGCTGGCAATGTGCCTTCCCAGCCCTAGCGTGGGCTTTGTCTAGTTAAGATGCACCCAGGAACAGTTCATTAGAGGTCAGCCCTATCATCCAAACCTACATGTGGGTTAAGAGGAGAAACTCCCAGAGAAATGCTTAGCCTATTAAAACCCTGGGCTTGCTAATACATGCTGTGGCCAACTCTGACCCACAGCTACTGGCATTTTATTCAAGTTAGCATACACTAAGGGTGTTGCTGCAAAAGTTGTGCTCACCAAGGGACTGGAAGTACCCAATGGCATGCTGGGCTGGCCCATGGTACAGCACTCTCCCTGCAGCCAGCAGCGTCAAGTTGTCAAATAGTCGGAATATGGAGTACCGAGGCTGGTGGATGGAGAAGATTATTGTTTTTCCTTGTTTTGACATCCTGAATGTGAAGAACAACACAGGTGTTAGCTTCATAAGTCAATTCAGCCTTTAGATAAAAGAATTCAAAAGTTCAGTTAAGCCTTGGTGAAGTTTGATTAACCTGTCATGCCAGAGAGGGGAGGAAGAAGGAAAAAAAAAAGAGAAAGAAAATATTCAAATCATATTCATAGTCTCCATATGAGAAAAGAATTCTCACTTTGGAGAGAGAGAATTCACACAGACTTTTTCCTACCCCCTTTGCAGTCTTGGCTCGCTGCTAAACAATTACATGTCTGATTTCCCTATTTCCTCATTCTAACTGTAATTTAAGTAAAATACGACTCAAGTGTAGCAGAGAGGAGTGTTGAAAAAGGCCATCACCTTTTCAGTAGCAGTAGAACAGCATTAGCAGTGCTGGCATCAAGTCCAGTAGTTGGCTCATCCAAAAACAAGATGGCAGGATCCGTGATGAGCTCCATCCCAATATTGGTCCTTTTCCGCTCTCCTCCGGACACCCCACGAGTGAACTGGGTGCCAACCTGCCACAAAACAAGAAACTTGTCTCATTTGGCCTGATGACAAATCCTTGAGTGAACAGCATTCTACCCACACAGCACTATTTGGGAAGAGTTGTAAGAAATTTTGGCCCTACTCTCTGGAACAGATGTAAATGTTATCTCACACGTAGGTTATTTATTAATGTTAGTACTACTTGAGGTGTTCTCTTTTTCTCCAAACACAGACTACCTTTCCCTTTCCCTGCAATGTAGTAGCACAGGGCAGCATCAGTGCAGTCTGTACAGATCCCCATAGAGAAATGTTATTAATTATTGTATTACTGAAAGAGACTGTTGAAATTAGCCTTTTTTTAATCTGCCATGTTGAGCCATTTGGCTCATTAAATAAATCACTTAATATTTACTCATGATTTAAGCACCATATTTACATGCCTTACCTTGGAATCTGCCACTTTGCTCAAACCCAGTTCCTTGATAATCTGATTCACTCGTTCTTTTTTTTCCTGTTCCTTCACTGACTTTGGCAAGCGAAGTGCTGCTGAGAACGTCAGATTTTCTCTTACAGTCAGGGTTCCCATCACCACATCATCCTTCATTAAAAAAAAAAAAAAAAGATACTCAGTGGTTGCTTAGAAATTTCTATTTGTTCCTCCAAGAACTGCATTTATCTATGTTTTGTGCTGTTCTTGCATGCACAGGGACAGTAGCAATGGCCAGAGCATGTGATAAGGTGCATCTTCAATGCCTGTCATAGCAGTGTTGATTCCATGCACATAATTTTATTTGACTCAATTCATAAAGCAACACAATATAGGAACATCCTTCATCATGCATGATACCAAAATCCATAAATAGCAAAGCAACTAAAAACTATCCTTTTTGTCTTCTTACCTTATGCAGTTCTTTGGAGGTGTTGAGGGAGAGAGTGAAGGGCTGAAGGGACCTAAGGAGCAGCTACATCACAGTGTGTTTGTTAAGGCAGCCCCAGCCCACTACAGGTGAGAGCAGGGAGAAAAGAAGGAAGAAAAACACAGGTTGTGTCCATGTGGGTGAAGGTGAAGGGTGAAGGTGTTCCATACTTGTTTCAGCAAAGGAGGAAGGAGGGTAGGTTTTTTAGATATTATCTGCTTGTCTCTTGCAAAGGGAATCTGTTAGATGTGGGAGTTCAGAGTGATGTGTGTTTTGAGATACCCCCTTTCTGTAACATGCTGACCACGCTTTTATAATTTTTCCAGGTGCACCTCTTACAGGCCTTGATAGACTTACAAGCCCGCTGCTGAGCATGAGGAGTGGGGAGGGGAAAAATGAAAAGAGGCATGTGGTTTTCCTTCTTTTGTCCATCTTCCCAGCCCACCCTGGAAGAACAAAGGTTTTCTCAGAACGGGAGTTAGTGACATTGTCACTGGGCAAGTGGAGGTGCCAGGTGCATATTACCAGAAAACATCATACTTGGAAAATACTCCATGCATATTCATGGCCTACAGCTGTTCCCCCAAATGGAGAACAAGAAGGGATCCAGATCCAAAGCGTCTGCTCCCACAGGCTGTAAAGCATTAATGAAAGCAACTCAAATACAAAGCACAGTATTTTTCCCAACAAGGGTAGATGTGTGGAGAGTTGCTACAGCAACAGCCCTGCTTCTTGGATCAAGGCAAGGTACCTGGAACACAGCAGCAACTTTTTACAATAGAATCCATACAGTGATAAAAATTGCCTACCTGTACTACGTACCCGGAGGTACATTTAAAGTTGGCAGGCTGAGGAGCTCCATTGATCAAAATGTCACCAGAAAGCCCATGGGGATCCTTCCTTGCAGCCAAAATGTCAAGTAGCCTAGAGGAAAAGTTAGTTACTTTGTCAGATGAGCATGCAGGAGGTAAAGATCTCTGAATCACAAGCCCAGTTCATGGAACAAACAGCTACATAAAAGCATACCACGTTAAACATTTGCAATTTAGAAAATCCCAAGCAACTTTGAAGGACTGAGTTTCTTTTGTCCTGGTTTCCTGAGGAAATGAGATCTGTGCAATTTTATGTCCATTTTTTCAAGAATTTGAGCTTTGCTTAGAATGATGCATAAAGTTTGTGTTATCAGTAAAGTCTGGACTAAAGCTGAATTTCATCTTTGTCATATAACCTGTCTTTTTTGAATTCAAGTATTTCTCAGAAACAGGTGAGATTTGCACAGACCTAAAATAAAAGCACGATCTTTCTCTGAAAGATCTGCTAAATATGTGCAGATATATATAATTTTCTCTTTGGTGTAATCTCTGTGTAGGACAAAGGGGGCACTTACGAAGATTTACCACTGCCAGTGGGTCCCAAAATTGCATTCAGTCCAGGTCTCATGATGCCACTGTAAGACAAAACAGATTTATGAAATAAATAGAGTGCATTTACCTCTTTTACTGTTTCAAGTGGTAGGTTGTGTAACTTATCTGTACAACTACCTTCAGCATCCCACTAATTTTGCAATTAATGAAGCTACCTGATCACTAGCAAGATTTATGATCAGTCAAACTCCACTTTAATTTTTATTCCTAATTCAAGAAGAACTAGTCTTCATATAATGAAGACAATACAGAAACATGAGTAAAATGTAAAAAAATCTGTACATATATTTTTATCCCATGGATCTCCGCAGGTGAAGCACACACTTGCTTTAACCATATTCAGTTCTAAAGGTATTATTCTCTTTAACAGAGAGAATAATGGTCCCTGTAGACAGAACATACTAGGGATTTGTCTGTACTTAAACTGCAGTTGACAGTTTCTCTGTATCTGACATTAAGCCACATGAAACTCAAAAGCCAGATAGAAAATGTTCCAAATGACCAATGTCAGTCAACAGTTACCACAAGTATGGTTCTTGAGGAAGTTAGGAAAGACTTTAAGAGCTCATGTTTAGGAGATGTGGAAATTGCACGGACAAAGAGCAGAATAGACAGAGCTACACAAAATGGTGAATATTTATGATAGAAATTGAAGTTAGGGAGCTGAAAGTCACAGGTGACTTGGAATGGCATATTGTATAAGCACTTGCCACTTAGTTTAACTACTGAACTGTGAATGGGCAAACTTTATGCATCGATTATTGAACAAAGGCCATAATGACACAATTCCTTTACTACAGTACTGCTCAATGTTGAGGGAAAAAAACCTAACAACTCAACAAAAAAACCACCAAAAACCCAGAAAACTATGCATCTCTTTAAAATTAACATAACCCTCGCTTATATTACTGTCTTACACATTATAAGTTAAACTCCCCAAGATTAACCTTTCCAAAGGCCACCTTAGGGTAGGAGACACAACCATCGAGGACAGGCTGTTGGTATCTCGGTTAAACACTACAGCCCAGTGGGAGAACTGCCAAGTACTGCAGAATGATCAGAGCTGGCTGGTGTGGCCCTGTGCTGATAGCAGCCAGGAGGGCTGTACCCCTAGGGCCCAGGGAAATGATGCCCAGCAGCATGAACTTTCTGACATACAGGCTCAGCACTAGAGACTGAGGACCACTGGAGCCTAGCAGGAAGCTTAAGCACAGCTGATAGCAAACACGAACACATAATTTTTCTAAATCTTGGTCAAATATTGTATATTGTGCTTAATGGCTCGGTGATGTGAGTGGACTCAGCTGTCCAGACAGAAATAAAACATACACGCACTCTAAAGAGATATTTAAATACATACTTGACATCTCTCAAAACTTCTTTAGTGGCTGTTTTTCGACAGCACAGGAACCCAGTCTTCATCTTCACACGGTAGCAGATGTTGTGGAAAGTGAGCACGCTCCCTGCCCTACCAGCTAAGTCTGGCGAGGACGGCCTTCTGCTGGGGATGCCATTTGTATTCGAGTCTGACATCTGAATGCACAGGTGCGGCTGGTCTTCTGCCATCCTTCCTCTGGAAATGGAAAAACAGGTAGGGTAAGATTTGACTAGGTATGGAGAGGAAAGATGCATCTTTTGGGTCCACTGTTTGACACTGAACCTATGGTGGGCCTTGCAGATGCCCATCTAGATCTCTCTCTTTTGGATAACAGTTTGGGTCCTGTGGGGTCAGACCTTGATATGACATGGAGCTGATAAGGAGCTGGGTCTGCCCTATTGCTTCACACTTCACACAGTGTTAGGGTGGTAGAACAGTCTCCCTCCATCCTGATGGTCTGTTGTGGTGGCTTGACCTTGCCTGGCCACCAGATGCCCATCGAGCTGCCCTCTCAGGTGAATGTCTGCTCAGGCACCTGGACCACCCTCTCCCACTCTTTCCTCACCGTCCTTGGTGTCTGTACAGCTGTTTCTCTTGTATTTTCCAGCATCAATGACGTGCTCAGCTTTGCCAGCAGTGGGTCCGCTGGCACCAGCTGGAGGTGGCCGTGTCTGGCAAAGGGCAACCCCATGTTCTTTCTCACAGAGGCCTCCCCCTACAATACCCTCCCTGCGGCAGCACCTGGCCACAGGCACCAGCTGTGTCTGTTCTCCAGATATGAGGAAGTAGGAACGTCTCACAGTGGCACTAGCACAACATTATACCCTTTCTGGAGGGCTGCCCCTGGCAGAAAGGCCTGTACTTAAACTGCACCCTTGTTGGAAACCACAACAGGTGACTCACCAAAAGATCTGCTTGAAATTACTGAGGTCCAAAAGGACCTGGTCTTCTGCCCCTCCTCTTTTTGAATGTGCTTAGTCAGCCCATTAGGTACTCTTTAAAAGGGATAGTCTGAAAGTAAAGACATACTTCCCACCTCTAGTGCTCCAGTGCAATGTTAACAAAATCTAAAAATTGGTGCATTATTTTTTTAATCAAAATAATTTTGCCAAGGCTATAGGAACATGGGAGCTGACACTGCCGCCAAGTGATTACAAGTAATTATCTTCCTTGGATTTGATTTCCACATGAAATCTAGAAAGTAGGTGTGGGATTATTAAAGTTATCTCACCTCCCTTGTCAGCTGGGCTCCTGCCTGTGAGCCATCCATGTGCATCGTGGGGCATCCCTGGCTGTCCCCGTGCATGCAGACCTTTGTCCCCTTTGTGCTTCCTAATTAGCACAGCGTCATTCAGGTGAGAGGTAGGATCTGGCCTCTCTTCATATATCATGTTGACTCATCAGAGTCTAATTACTTTAATTGCCACTATAGGAAATGTTAGTAATGCACTAGTTAATGGGAATTGAGAGGGTAGATAAGCAGCTAGGAGCTCTGGAACGATCAGTCCTGTACCTCAGCATAGTTACACTGCTTACAGCAAGAAAGAAGGCAAATCATGAGACCATTTCAGACATGCTGAATGAATTTGAGAGCAGTTAATAAAAAAACAGCTGTTTAATCTAACAGAGACATACAGTCACATAACAAACCAAGCCCTTATCTTGTCAGTTTGCTAAGGTTGCTTGGCAGACAGCTGAACTCAGCTGAACTCTCCTTTGTGGCTATCAACACAGAGAACCCACTGGAAGCCCTACATTCAGCAGGAGGCCTATCTGCACATAAAGGCTGGTTCATCTGTCTTCCAGTGATGCTACCCCAAATCTAGCCCAAGCTTGCCTCTTCTGAGAAAGCCACAGTTTGCTCTGCTGGTCTTAATGTTTTAGTAACCAGTCATCTTGGCCCAGTGCAAAGAAACTATGTTCCAAATATTATAATGGCACTAGCTTTAATTTAAGCTAAAATGGATTTTGAGTAAATTGAACATCAATTAAATGTGTAACAATTAAAGTCGAGAGGCCTTTTACTGCCTGCACTCTACTTGTGCCAGAGAAGACTCACCTACCTGCAGGAGGGCAGCTAATTTCATAAGGCTATTTATAGAGTAGTTTCTGGGCTAATCTGGCTGGACATCGATCACTGCCATTTGAAAGGATGCTTTCTAAGGTAACTTAGATGCTTTCTAAGGTAACTTAGAGATGTGTGTTCAGAACTGCAGTGGAAACTTTTCACTTAAAGGCTCACCACGTGCTGAGCAGATGTTTGCTGAGCAAGGTGACAATCTCAGAGACAATAACACAGGTAGATATTCCAAAGTCCCTTAGACTGCTGGATAACCAGGCAGCACAATGAGAGTGCAGAATTCTTCAGGAGACAAGGTGACTCTGACCTTGATATATCACTGTATCTATAAGGTATCTCGATCAGTATGTTGCTTGATCACATTTTTTTCTCAGCTTTACTTATGTAATGTTATGAACAAACGGGGAAGAGTAAGGTGGAGTCTGACTTCAAGCATTATTAATAGAATAGTTAAATTCTTCTTTGTTTTATTTGGTTTTGTTGAGGTTTTTTCTGAAGACCAGCACAAAAGCCTAGCTCAGCATCTGCACTGAAATTTCAGAAATGCTTTTTAGAAAACAAACTTTTCTTTTAAGAATTAAACAGATTCAATCATCCAGACTGAACTAGACAGGCAGACAGCAAGCACAGAATCAGAAACTGTCCTCATAAATACACGATCACACTACTTTCACAGTGTCATTCTTAAGAACAGAGAGTTTGTCAAAGTCAAATTTCATTTACCAATCAAGTTATGATGAGATTGTACACATCCTTGCAAAGATGTGTGGAGAAGCTATACAAATAAAATACCTATGAGAAGAATCACACCTGTCCATAGCAGACAGCCCCCAAATGGCTATTTAATAAAACTGTCAGTGGGAAACTTCCAGCTGAGGAAGACCCAAGCCCACTGATTGCCCAAATCAGCCAGAGAAAAACAGTGTGTTTTGCTGTTGTCCCTTGGGAAGCCATTGGCTGCTGGCAGCTCTGAGAAGAGGCTGGATTCAGGTCTTGCTGGACCTCTGGTGTAAACTGGCACAGCCTTTCGTGCCTGCAGTGTGCTTGTGCTACTTGGAGGGACAGGGTGGGGTGCTGTAAGGGGAACATCTGGGAGGTAGATTTACCAAAGTAAACCAAATCTATTTCAGATGTCAGGTTAATACTGAAAATAGCATTTTACACTTCCAGAGCTTCTAGAAGTTGTTGCAGAAAGAAATTGCAGAATACTCATTCTCTTAAAGCTTGAGTGGTTACTTATGCTGTGTGAAACCTGTGTCAGCCGCTCTCTTCTCAAAGGTGCATAACCATTGCAAGGTCTCCATCACAGCAGCTCCTGGGGATGGCAGAGTGAGAGAGCTCTAGACATGCTGGTGGGAAGGGGCCTGGGGAAGCCCCCTAACCCAGCTTCTCCCTCCGAGCCAGACTGTCACCAACACATGATCGGATCAGCTGTGGCTTTGCCTGGGTGATTTGTGAAAACCTGTGAATGGTGATCCGGATCTCAGCTAACAGTGTACTCAAAGAAGATGAAGTGCTAACAGCAGAAATTATGCCCATGTGCTAAAATTAGGCATTTGATTTGCTTTTATTTTTTGGAAACCTGTTTTTCTCTGTGGGGTGAGGAGTTGCAGTGACATAACCAGTTTGGTATTTTACAAACCAACCTTTCCATTTCTAATCTAGCAATAAACTTCACCAGAAGAATACAGGGGCATGCCCCTTTACAGCTGATATAATTGTCAGCTGTTTGCAATTGCTCCTTAGGAATGGAATTTTTTAAATATTGCAATTTTTAATTGTTTAAAAAATAATGCATTGTGTTTAATATGACATACGGTCATTAAATATTTTAGTCACAGGATGTGCAGGAAAAAGAAATAATCATGATGACTGTTAATCAAATCAATTTCTATGCAAACTAAAATTCTCTGAATGAAGTTTCCTAGATTTCATTGCCAATGTCTTACAAATATTTACTTTAGATCAGAAATGAGCATAGATTCAATGACAATATGTACTGCCTGCTGTATTCAGAAATATTTGTTAATATGATAATGTGTTTCATATCCTTATCATATCAACCCTGGGTATAATGCATTTTTTCATCAGCAAAATAAAAAATTTATGAATAGTTCTAAAATATTTTCATATTTGCCACTGATTTTAACATAATTTCAGTTCAAGCCTAATAGAAAATACTTTTCTTCAGAGATACTTAGTCTCAGAAAATTTTGTCAGGAGACAAAGCACGGGATCTAGAGATTTAACCTTTTATTAATGGCAAAATGAAACTAATTTAAAATTACCACAAAACCTCTTTCCCCATTGTTTTCATGCACAGAAAACGAAACTCTCAGTACAGTCACTTTCCTGTGTGTTCTTCTGAGACTTGTAAAGTACAGTCTCATTTTTCCTATATACACAGGGGACACTAAACAAAAACATCGACCAATAACAAAATGTACTAGAAAGTTCCATTGACTTAAACCCACTTGAACCACAACAATACCATAGCTGGAGTCTTTCAAACAATTCCAGTAAACCTATTTGTATGCCTTAAGATATATTGTCTATATAAAAGCCAAGTAACATTCATTCCTGCCAGTCTGCCTGCAAAGCTTTTGGCACGGGAGTGATTTGCAGTACAAATAGGAAAAAAAAACAATTCTAAAAAAAAATACTGTAGGAGGGATACTAAAATTATGAACAGCAAAATTCAGAAGTGCATTTTTTAAAATGCAGGCAGTTATTCAAAGTATTTTATCTATATAGAGAATAAGCATTGAAATTACTTAGAGGAAGAGTTTTAGAGACACATGCACCTTTCAGCAGAGTTTTCTAAAGCTACCTCAAATCCTTTTTAAAAATAGTCCCTTTTCCTTTTTTCTGGATACTTGAACATGCCAGAGATGCCAGATGAACATTTAAGTATGCTATTATTTCTCTCATTTGAAATGGGTACAAAGTTTGGTTTTGCACCCTGCAAGCTAAAACAGTACAATATGTGCATTTTGGACTTTGGATACATATAAATTCACAGAAGTTGTAATTATACCTTTTTTTCCTCTTTAATTGCATGCGTTTACAGTAGCGTAGACTGGCCAGAGAATGGATGTGGGGATGCAAAGAGGGCAGCACAGCCTAGTACAGCCAGCCCAGGACCACAGAAGTCCTCAGGAACACGTGTAGGAAATTAAAACCATTTGAGTAAATAAGGATAATGCGATTCAGGCAATCTGTAAGTTAATTGCCAACCGACTTTCTAGGGATTTGTAACCTACCTTCCATGAAAAGAGCCCTGTGTGTTCACTGGGGACCGAGCAAGCAGCGCACTGTGCGTGCAGGCATTTGCAGGCGCGCTGTCGGCAGCGCGTTAATATGCATGAGGGGACCCCGACTATGGCAGTTCCTGCAAAATATTCTATCCTTTCACCTTTTTCCTGGTTTTAGTTTAAGCCTTGGAGCTTTCCACCACCCCCCATCTATAAAACATGTTTTCATTGATTTCTTCTCTTCTCAATTAAAATCCCCTGAAACGCTGGGAGAAGGTAAGCGAGCGTTTCACTGTGTTTTCCTTGGCTGCTGGAGGAAAACAACTGCTGAATATAATTCCATAGCGATGGCAGTGTAAGCAATTTGTGGGCGAGGAAGCAAACCACTACACCGAACTAAATCTATCTCAATAAAAGGGCTGAACTGCTGCTACGGACTCACTTACCAGCAGCAGGTCTGGGTCAGTGCTGCAGGGCTGCTGAGGAGGCGGCAGAAGCGGTGGAAGGGACACAGGATCCAGGGAAGAGACGAGCGTGGTGTATAGGAGCGCAGCCCCGACGGTTTGCTCGGCTTGCTCAGCTTGCACAGCAGGGCAGTCCCGCCCGTGTCATCACATCTGCTGCAGAACAGCTGGGAGCTCTGAGCTGGGATCCCCGCGCTCCGTCACCCCGGGGAGTCTCCACCCTCTCCCTGCACGCTGGGGAAGCCAGAGGGCTCTGTCGGGAGGGCAGGGCCAAGGACGAACCTCAATTTCACCTTTCCTTCTTTCAGCTGAACAAGTCGTAAGCTGCGGCACAGCACTTCGTCGGAAGCTGGCCAAACCCAGCTGTGTCGGTAGCGCTGACATTTGAATGAAGTAAAGCATCTCCACCTGCCCGAGGCTTGCAGCCGCGGCCGGGGCTGGCAGAGCTGCCAGGGCGCGATGAATGCCAGCGTGGAATGTCGGAAAAGGCTCAGCTAGCTGCGAGGCCTTCTCCCCCAGTGTCCTGTGGAGGTATACTATGTTTTCCTTCAGTTCCATATGCCTGCAATAGTGCAAAGGCTTTTCTGAGCCCATCAGAGCGGGGTTTTCACAGGGTATGTGAGCGTGTCATTGATGTCATTGTGGAAGGAACCAAAGCTGAGGCAGCCTCTGTTATACAAGGTAGGGGCACCGGTCCCCAGGTGAGGCTACTGGGCAGCGCAGGCCACAGCTTTCCAGGAGCTGTGCTAACATTTGGAGCAGTATCGGTGACACACCACTTCTCCCATGTGCTCCCTGACACAGTTTTGCTTTCCAGGACAGTGGTAGCCCAATAACCCCAAAGATGAGGTTGTCCAGGCTCTGGGGGATGCTGAAGGAATCCCTTCCATGCAGTTGGCCAGTGTCCCAGGTACCATCCCACACGAGGGCTCTGCCAGCGCTTTGACAGGAGCGTGAGCTCATGCAGTCACAATCATTCTTCTTGGCAGACAATGCAGAAGAGTACCAGTTACAGATGGTTTCCACTTAAAATCATTACTTTTATGCTCTCTTTTTCCTAGTGATACTCATCACTATTTAGTGAACACCAAGGCAGCCTGTAAAAGCTATCCTGGACAGAACACCATGACACATTTAGCTGGCTGAAGCTCTGGATAGGTAAGCATTTCATTGTTCAGGAATCATGCTCCCAGGATCTTTCCTTTGTCAATAATTTAATAATAATTAACCCTGTACTCAAGACTTGCATAAGACTTATAAGCATGCCAGCAGCTAGTGAAGACCATTGCATAGTCCCAGTAGCATTTGAGAAGGTGCACATGTGACCAAAGAGATGCAGAAACATTGTTATCTCATTCAGGGAGCATATCTACAGCCTGGCCCGGAAACCTCAGCAGACCATTCATAGTATCAGATTTGGGCTATTCCCAGGCAACTTGGAGCAGGACTCAAAGGTATACTAAGTTTGCCAACAATACTAAATTGAGAGGAGCTGTTGACTGCTTCAAACACAGAGAGGCCCTGCAGAGACACCTTGATAAATCAGAGGGCTGGGCAATCAGAAACTGCCTGAAGTTCAACAAAGACAAGTGCTGGATTCTGCACCTTGGACAGGGCAACCCTGGATATGCAGACAGACCGGGGAGCGAGAGGCTGAAGAGCAGCACTGTGGAAAGGGCCCTGGGGGTTCTGGTTAAGGCCAAGCTGGATATCAGTCAGTAGTGCCCTGGCAGCCAGGAGAGCCAACCATGTCCTGGGGGGCATCAGGCAAAGCATCACCAGCTGGTTGAGGGAGGGGATTGTCCTACTCTGTTCTGCACTGGGGTGACCTCATCTCAAACACTGTGCCAGTTTTGGGTGCCACAATATAGGAAAGATATTAGCCATTAGACAGTGTCCAAAGGAAGGCAGCAAGGATGGTGAAGGACTTAGAGGAGAAGCGGTATGAGGAATGGCTGAGGGCACTTGGTCTGTTCATCCTGGAGAAGAGAAGACTGAGGGGAGACCTCATCAGGGTCTGCCAGTTCCTCACGAGTGGAAGCAGAGGGAGAGGCACCAATCTCTCCCCTTTTGTGACAAGTGACAGGACTCAAGGAAAGGGTATATGAAGCTATGTCATATTAGGTTGGATATTAGGTTGGATATTAGGAAAAGATTCTTCACCCAGAAGGTGGTTGGGCACTGGAACAGGGTCCTCAGGGAAGTGGTCACAACACCAAGCCTGAGAGAGTTCAAGAATTGTTTGGACGATGCTCTCAGGTACATGGCTGTGATTCCTGGGGTTGTCCTGTGCAAGGTCAGGAGCTGGACTTCAATGATTCTTATGGGTCCCTTCCAACTCAGGATATTCTGTGATTCTCTGAGTCAGAAAAAAACAAAGCATTTGCACAGGATGCAGTGAGAGGCAACTGTTGCTCTCAGCATTACTGGCACTCATGCTGAAACAAAACAAACAACAAAAAAGGAGATGAAAAACTATAGTTGCTTTGTTCGCACAGATATTTGCTCTACAGTTAAAACCAAATATGATTTGGGATTTTTTTTAATTGTGGGCACAGGTATCCTTGAGGTCACTTCTGAGTGAGTCAATTCACAGTTGTTCCTGTCTTCAGACATGGAGTAGACTGTCTGAAGGAAAGCCCCAGCTAATGCTTGCATTGGAGTCTGAAACAGTGAGTGACAGGAATTCAGCATGTCTTTCTGCAGTTGTGGGAGGTGGCCAGGACTTATTTAATTTCACTGGGAAGTTTTCACTCTTAGACATGTTTACTAGTGAGGCTGAAGGGACTGTGTTATCAACCCTGCTACCTACTGAGAATTGAATGATCTTGTGTAAAGATAATACAGAGCTACCTAGGTTCAAATTAGTAATAAAGGAGATGCAGTATAGGAACATGACTCCTCCGTGATAAGACTACAGATTTCATTGGAGAGAGACAGTGCAAACTTTGGCATCTCATCAGCTTTGCTACTAGAGGGTTCCCAGGGGGATCAGGTGAACCCAGTGTTCATGTCCTGCTGCAGGGCTCGAAACCTGTACCCTCAGAAGTGAGTGCAAAACTCAGTAATAAATTCTACTCTAACAAATTATTTTCTATCTTACTGTCTCCAAGGCCATGCTTGCCCCAGGTGCATATTTGTCAGACAAGAATGCATGACAAGTGTTCATAAATTTTTCCTCATCTATCTTCAGACTAATCTATGGTGTATCACAAAATTACTTGTTAGTAACTAATTAAACATGTTCAACCTTTCACACTTCTGTTTTATGCTTGCTCAGATGTGTGGCACACCCATATCACACAGCTGACCTTTGGTCAGTTCACAATATAACATCCCTGAGATGTTATACACATAATAAGAAAGCTATCTCCTTATCAGACAATGCTTCCAAATAGCTTGCATGTGCTGTTTAAATATTAAATCTGGCAGAAGGTCACCACCAGATGCCCATTAACTGAGACAGAAGCTGGCACCTGTGCAGCTGCCACACCTGCCTTCTTTGTTTAGAGATGAACAAGGCTGTGCACCTTCACCCCAGCTCTGGGAGGCAATGTTTAAAAACATAATAAAAATTTATTAGAAAGAGGAGAAAATAGCAAGTCTTATTTGAGTAATTGTCATTGAAAGACCTGAAGTAAACCTTGAGGAAGGCCTGTGGAGGTTGAATCTAATGTTGCTCAATATGATGCTCACCAGGAATTTTCCTGAGGTGCAGACCAGGCTGGCACGGTACTGTACAGTACTTCCAGCTTGGCATCAGATGCAAATCTCTCAGGAGTCCTTTTGGTCTGTCCCATTAGCCCTAAAAATAACATGACGGTCCTCTACCCTGTAAGGCTTAACACTCCCACATCGAAATATTTCAACCATGCCCCAGAAAGTACCAGTTAAATCACCAAGATGTTAACATCACACATTTTACTTGAGTGGCAGGTTTCCCAGCAGGTTTTCCTGCTGCATAGAGTGAGCTGCATTTCAGCCCTCCTGAACTTAGGCTTAGAGCTATACTCCTCTGCAACCCTGCTTTGTCTTACAGGTGTCTTGCCTCTATCTTTCTTTTTAGGCTGAAGCCTGGCTCATTTAAAAATTAACATACCCAGGAAAGATCTAAGAGCTCTCTGTTTCCTATCAGTGAACACAACGGTCCCTAGGGCTGCTACCACCAGCTCCTTCTAACAACAGCTCTCTGTGTCCACTGTCGTACTTTCCTTCCCAGCTCTCTGATTTCTTTGAGACAGCAAGTCCCAGGGAGGGAGTTGAAGCACCACAGTGGCAAGCACCCACTGTGAAATGTCCTGAACACAAATACGTAGAAGGGCAAAGAAAACTTGATAGATACCCTCAGAGTTTTTACATCCATTCATTGCTGTTCTGATATGTACAAGGGACTGACACGTTTTCCTTCTCACTGTTAAATTGCTGTTAAATTCTGCCTGGGCAGAAATGTGTTCTCCTGAGGGTATTGCTTGTGGGCAAACAGCAGCAGCAGGGCATTACTGAAGAACACTTTCTCCTTCGTAGGCTGGATGTCTCTCATCCTTCTTCCCTGATGCCCTCTAGTGACTGACACACTGCTCTACTGGCTCACGGAGGACTCCTAAAACACATTGCTGCTTAGGGGCCAGGCCCGGAGGAAGAAAAGAGGTATCATCGAGTTTAGCCATTAGTAACAGTGTGGGATATGAAATTAGGTGGTCTGGTTTACTTTCCTGTTCTTCATGTAGGCAGCAGCACCACTGCTCTGCCCCAGATGAAACAAAAATAAAGCAATGGCAGAAGTGCTTCTTGAAAATGTAGAGAACCACTCTGGAAAAGTAGGAAGGCTGTTTCAGGAGGGGCTTGCATTAGCTGTACTTTTACCACCACCCAGCACATTAACGCTCACGCTGCATTAGCCTTGAATTAAGAGTGTGCCTGATCTGCTGCTCGGGGTCATGCCCTTTTATACTCTCTGGTAAACGACCTCTGCTCTCTGACTCACAGACCAGACTCCAGTTTAGGTGCTGCTCTGTGCAATTGCAGCTCCCTTGCTGCAGGCTGCCTACCTGCTGCTGCTCCTGCCGGGCTTCTGCTGCCCACCCTCACCTTTCCCCACCCCAGTATTCCCCAGGCCCAGAGCCCCAGTGGGACACGCCGCGTTTGGGAGACGTTTTCAGGGAAGGGCAGTTTGTTTCCAGGCTCCTGTGCTGCCCTAACCCATATTCTGCTGGAAGTGCAGTGCCTTTCCATCATTAACCCTGAACATCAGCAAGAGCTGATTGTAACTACACTGGGTGACACAGGTGATGCCTCAAGGGACATCTACAAAATTGTAACGCGCTGTGCTGGGATGAGGCGGCAGCCTGGTCTTTTTTCTCCCCTCCCTCTCCGCTTTCCTGACCTTTGCCTCTCTTAGGCTGAAAACCCATTTTCTGTATGGCCCGGGATCATCCATAAGACTGTTTGGGCCATCTGGGGTTTAGGCAGCTGGGAGTGCCACCACACACACCCACCCCACAGCATGGACAGAGCCACTGCCTGCCCTTTAAAAGTTTTGTGGTGAAGGTGAAGGCAGAGAAGGGACAAAAAATTCTCACACTTTCCTTAAAAAGTGAAGCTGGGGAATATTTGCAGGGATTGAAAATCCTTTAGCGTTTCTCTAGTGATGGAGAGAGGGTGGATGCAACCTCTACCTCCTGGACAGGAGTGCAGGGCTAACAGCCCAGTGCAGGCAGATGGACTCTAAAAGGTCATGCAGGAAGGTAACAGGGTTTGACCATGGACAGGCCATGGCCAACCCATGACCCAACCAGGATTTTAATTGCAGGTGGGTGGGAATTCATGCTCAGGGTCCGTCGGGGAGCGTGTCTCTGCAACACAGGAGGTGGGCTGGTGCCAAGCAGCCCCAATCCCCATGCTTTTATATTCAGAAAGGTGGGACTGGACAGCAGCCCTGGACAGCCACCCAGGCCACCATAGCAGGGGCAACTCAGCACTGGGTGGCCTGCAGTTGTCACTTGTCTGCGGGAAGCCCCAGCTCTACCCTGTAGTCATAGTCACTTGTCCAGCTTCTACAACTTGAATGAGCAACACTGACTCCTCCCATCTATTATATATCCTTTCTAAAAGCTGATTGAATAACAAAATACTAGTGAAAATCTTTCTCTGCAGCAGGCAAGGGAAATCTCAGCTGCACCAGGGGCTGCTGAGGTGGATGGAGCGGGAGAAGGGCAGGTCCCCTCAGGTGGTACAAGAGTGACATAGACAGAGGTAGGAAGACAAACTCAAAACTTTATTGCTGGTGTTACTCAGGGAAGGGGAAATCAACTAGAATCAAGGCAAGCCCCACACGGAGCATTTCCCAACAGCCAGGCCAGTGGCAACTCCTGCCAGCAGCTCCACAGGATGCAGCGTGGATCCATCTGCAATGGATAGGAGGTGAGTGTCAGGGAAAAGGGCTGTGCTTCACCACACACTGTGTGTCCCCCACTCCTTCCCCTCTCCACCCTGCATGAGGTTCCCAGCAACATCCTGCTGTAGGACAGGTCACTTTTGTCACATGCCCATGGCCATTTCCCCACTGCAGCAACCCTGTGTTGGTAGGAGACACTCTGGGAAGCCTTCTGGCCATGTGTGATGGTAGCTTTATAAACCAGCAACAGAACCAGCACTCCCAGCTTACCAGAATATGCCCTGCTCCTTCCTGCGGTTGATGTCTCTCTTCATTTGGCAAACGGAGCACACAGGGCACCACAGGGTGATACAGAAGTCAGAGCAAATGGACCCCTGTTAGGAAGAAATTAGTTAGGGACAGAGGCTTCCCAAAAGCCATGTTCCAGCCAAGGAAATGTTAATCCCATTCCAGGTCGTGTGCCCTTTGTTTCTTGGCTGGCTGCAGCATCCTGGGTAGCAGACACTGAAGCCCAGGGCTGGTGAACCCCTGGCACTATGGAAAGGAAGAAGAGAGTCCTTTGTGCAGTTTGCAGATTGCTACTTACCCTTTGGCTTCAGAGGTTCACACTGGGGACAAAAATGCACACAGAAAGAGACAATTTGGGCAACGTGAACTTGGGCCCACGTGATTTGCACTTGGCATGGCACCAGTCCACCCCCTGCAGGATGTGAACCCTTCACATATGTACTGTCCACCTTTCTCCCAAATCTGATTACAGATCCTTACCTATATAACCAATTTCATCTATTCTTTAATCTGCTCACAATTATCTCTAATCTCACCCATCTTTCAAAGATCAAAGGAGGAAGCAGCAGCCCAGGCTCTGCAAGCCACTGTGGTCAGCAGCAGCTGAAGGCAGGACACGTGCCTCCAGTGAAGGAGCTGGGAAGGGGCTGTGTCCAATTTATGTGTGTTGTTGGATACCAGCCCAGGGATCAGCTCAACTGAGGATATCCCAACTCCTGTTCCGTGCTCTGGCATCATGCAGGATATGGAAGGGAAAACAATGCGGAGGGGAAAGCACTGCTGCCCTGTGCTCATCCCCCATAGAATCATCAAATAAACCGGGTTGGAAAAGACCTCCCAGATCATCAAGCCCAACCCTTGATCCAACATCGCTGTGGTTACTAGACCATGGCCCCAAGTGCCACATCCAGTCTCATCTTAAAAACCTCCAGGGACAGTGAATCCACCACCTCCCTGGGGAGCACCTCGCCTTTCAGCCTCGCAGCAGGGTGAGGGGGCAGGTTACCCACTGACCGGGATGTTGTATCTGGTGCGGTAGAGGGTCCTCATGGCCACGCTGGTCCCACACAGGAAGCACTCGTTCATGTCCCCAGCCACCTGGTACCCCAGGCAAGGGTAGCAGAAGCTTCCACAGAGACCTGTGGGACAGTGACATATGGGCTTGGCTGAGGGGTTCAAAGACCGAGGAAAGGGGGAAAGGCCAACCAGGAATGTGGTCATGGGAACTGTGACTCTTGACCTCAGGCAAGAGCTTCTCTGCTGCTGGTACCCACAAAAGTAGGGTTTGCAGAAGGGGCAATGCTGCAGAAGGAGCAGGGAGAACACCAGAAACACATCATGAACCAACAGCAGGAATGAGGAGTATATATGTACTCACACACGCCGCAGTCGGAGCAGCAGTCCATCAGCCCAGTCTGCCACCTGCCTGGCTGTTGGGCACTTGTAAACTGGGGCTGGATCACAACCACATTTTGAGAGTCCATTGCCAGCACAGTGTTAGGTCCCTCCGGGCAGCTTGTGGTCTGGAAAGAAAAGCCATGAGGGAAAGATGCTGCAGGTGTTTCTGAAGTGGGTGTCTTGCTCAGGCTACTGCATTCAAAGAGAGGGCAACACAGGTCTCAGGGGGATTTCCACTGCCAGGGTACTGCCACCCCCACCACAAAGTGGGGGGCACAGCACTGCCAGGAGCTGCCGCCGCCCTCTGAAGCAAAGCCCTCCCCAAAGCCAGCCTCCCACCAAAGGCAGCAGCACCTCATCCCCTGCCTGTGCAAGTAAATTGCTTCTGTGAAGGCAGAAGTCCTTTTGCTTCAGAACTGCAGTGCTTCAACCTTCAATCCTGTCTTCTCATCTCCAGTTCATCTTCCATTATTATCTGCTTAAAATGTTTTGGGTTGGGTATTTTGTTGTTGTTATGATCACAGTCTCCCAGGGCTTAGTTCTAGCTTCCCCAGGCTCTCAGGAGTTGTTCCATGATCATCTCAGTCTATTTGCCTCCCCCTCTCCCTCCTTTCTTCACCTGCTTTCTTAGTGGGCTTCAAGGCAGTGGGTTTTCCTTGTTTCTTTCCATCATTCTTAGCCCAGTCACCAGTTCTTATCCCTCCTCCACTTGACTGATTGTGCCAATGCATCATCCTCCTCTTCCTCAGTCCCCTAGGGTCCCCATAGCCCCTATAGAGGATACTCCCACAGGAAGTCCCGTGCAGACACATCCCCTGCCCTATGCCCAAGCTCAGCACCACTCTGTTAAGCAGCACGGGGCTGAGGTGCAAAGGCTCCCATGTCTTACAGCTATGAGAGCTTTCTCCCACTCCCAGCACACACTGTACATCCTCAGCAAAGAAACTATCAGCGAGAAAACAGCCTGAGCTTTGGACCCTGTAACTGCGAGCTGCTGCTTCTTGCCTGGGAAGAGTCCCAAGGCAGCACCTCAGGGAGGTCCTGTCCAGTGGCCACATCCTCGCACAGCGCTTAGGCATTTCTGCGACAGTCACTGTGGATGTCTAACAAAGCATCTCCAGGCAGTTCAGGTCCTGCTTGCCCCTGCTCACCTTTGGCACATTTGTCCTGCTTGCACAGGCAGCACTCCCTGTCTGGGTGATGTGTGGGGGTGCCCACCAAGCAGCACTCCCTGCCCTACCCCTGTGTGACAGGGGAGCGCCTGAGTTTCAGGATGCTGAGAGGAGCAAAAGAAAAACAGCGGAAGCATTTAAGTTTTGAAGAAAAGGATGATGGCATTAAATTCTGCCAAATTCTGTAAATTCTGTTAAAATGCTATAAGGAGAAATGGGATTGTTTTCATATCAGAGTTGCACATTTACACAGAAGTTAAGTATTAAACACCAGAAATATGGTGGAACAAATATTTTACTATGCCCAGCACTCAGATGATGCCATTGAGTACATGGTACCCACATCAGAGAGACATAGGCTGTTGCATTGCATTTTTACTGACTGTTGCCAGTAGGTGGCTGTCAGGGTTGACGGTGGGTCTGTTAGCTCTCTGGGAGAAGATATTGACCTGGGAAATTTACGGATGTATCCTTGAGATAGGAGAGGTATGTACGCAGCCCTAACAAAAATAAGATAGCTGTGGAGTGCTTAGATTTGGTCCTGTGAGAACTTCAATTTTAGCCTTGAGCTTTGCCAAAAATATCACTAACAAATAATAGCCAATTAAAATACAGTTACTTGCTAACCTTCTAAAACTGCTGCTTGCTACTAATATGGGATATAAAAAGGCTCATGAGAAATAATAAAGAGACTGGTACTTTGCTCGGTACTAGACTGTTCGTGTTTTTCTTTACTTTCAATCACCACAACAATAACAGGTGGCAAAGGGGTTGATGGCTCTGCCAGCAGCTCCTATGGTTCCCCACCCTTTTACAGACTGTCCCAGACACATCCCTGCTGTCAGACACAGCCTGTTGCTGGAGGGTGAACACTTGTTCCTGGCAGTTAAAGGAAGAGGAAAAAAATTATTGAATTATGCTGTAAGAGGGAAGAAAGCTGGAAAAAAGTCTCCACGTGGTTCGCCTTTTGACTTTTTGCAGCCTTCTGCAGGCAGTGGAAGTGTGGCTTGGCTGTTCCTATCCGAGATACTGGCACCTGCTCCCATTTGGTGATGAGTGGCCTGGAAAGGGCAAAGCGACAGCTGGTGGGAGTGTCTCAGTCACTGTCACACTGGGGGTTAAAGATCAGGCTGTTTCCTGCTACTGAACAAGGCTATTGAGCCGTAAAAATGCTGTTGTGCCCTCTCTGGGGCAAGTCACCCCACTGCTTGCAAGGAGCGACCTTTGGAGCAAGCTCAGGCAACCCCAGCAACCATGGGTGCAGCAGGGGCCACTGCACCCACCATCCCTCACCAGACACCTCCTGGCCCTGCCCTGGCCAGCCAGCCCTGCTTGTTCATGCACGAGATCCCAAGTAATTCCCACCACTTCTGCAGCCAGTGTGACACCTCCTGGCATGCCAAAAAAGCAGCCCCTTCGAGGAGTCTTGACACATTACAATTTAAGAATCAGGAACCAGGAGGGGCAAGGGAGGAGACAGACCACAGACAGTGTGCAGTGGGGACACCAGGGAGGGACAGCACAGGGCTCCCACGAAGGGACAAGGATGCCCAGCAGCAGGCATGACCACAGGGAGAAATGTGCACAGGAGCAGCAGCAGGTTACGTTTTAGGGGCAGGACCCCATCAGCCTCCCCTGCTGCTCCTGCACTACCAGATAACATGATCAATAGTAGCACCTCATAAAAACGCAGCCAAGTGGTGCTCGCACACACACTGTGCCCTTTGCAGGCAGGGCTGACCACGAGCTTCCCCTTCCCCTCCTCGAGTACGAGCACACCACATCCCTGCACAGACGGAAGCTGCAGTGCAGAGCAGGCAGCAGCCTGGAGAAGCCTCTGGCACACAATCACCTCCCAAGAGAGTGGCCCAGGCCCAGCAAACCCAACATTATCACCCCGCGGTGCCCCCAGTTCTACAGCTCCATGGCATCGCCAGCTGTGTTGAAACAACTGACAGGAACAAAAGAATTCTGAGGAGCATGCAGCCACATTTCACCCATAACCAAGGTCACAAAGCAGCATTTATAGGCCCATGTATATACGCACAAATGAACAGTACAGTGCAAAAAGCTGCTGTCCTCTACCCCTGCTGCCCACTTCTGTCGAGATGCCTGTCAGCAGCATCCAGCATGCCATGGTTTAGCTCTGAAGTAGTTTTCTAGGTAGGCAGAAAACCTCACCTTTGTGTCCACCCCTTCCCCAGCACCACCGTTTCAGCCACAAGCAATTTCCATAGTTCTGTACCACAACTGAAGCAAAGCCATATCATACATACTTTCCAAGCGGTCCTTCTCCCAGAAGCACGTATGTCCTTTTCCTGGTTGTCATCCCTTATATACTCTCTGGTAAACGACCTCTGCTCTCTGACTCACAGACCAGACTCCAGTTTAGGTGCTGCTCTGTGCAATTGCAGCTCCCTTGCTGCAGGCTGCCTACCTACTGCTGCTCCTGCTGGGCTTCTGCTGCCCACCCTCACCTTTCCCCACCCCAGTATTCCCCAGGCCCAGAGCCCCAGTGGGACATGCCACGTTTGGGAGACATTTTCAGGGAAGAGCAGTTTGTTTCCAGGCTCCTGTGCTGCCCTAACCCATATTCTGCTGGAATTGCAGTGCCTTTCCTTCATTAACCCTGAACATCAGCAAGAGCTGATTGTAACTACACTGGGTGACACAGGTGATGCCTCAAGGGACATCTACAAAATTTTAACATGCTGTGCTGGGATGAGGCGGCAGCCTGGTCTTTTTTCTCCCCTTCCTCTCCACTTTCCTGGCCTTTGCCTCTCTTAGGCTGAAAACCCATTTTCTGTATGGCCCGGGATCATCCATAAGACTGTTTGGGCCATCTGGGGTTTAGGCAGCTGGGAGTGCCACCACACACACCCACCCCACAGCATGGACAGAGCCACTGCCTGCCCTTTAAAAGTTTTGTGGTGAAGGTGAAGGCAGAGAAGGGACAAAAAATTCTCACACTTTCCTTAAAAAGTGAAGCTGGGGAATATTTGCAGGGATTGAAAATCCTTTAGCGTTTCTCTAGTGATGGAGGGAGGGTGGATGCAACCTCCACCTCCTGGACAGGAGTGCAGGGCTAACAGCCCAGTGCAGGCAGATGGACTCTAAAAGGTCATGCAGGAAGGCAACAGGGTTTGACCATGGACAGGCCATGGCCAACCCATGACCCAACCAGGATTTTAATTGCAGGTGGGTGGGAATTCATGCTCAGAGTCCGTCGGGGAGCATGTCTCTGCAACACAGGAGGTGGGCTGGTGCCAAGCAGCCCCAATCCCCATGCCTTTATATTCAGAAAGGTGGGACTGGCCAGCAGCCCTGGACAGCCACCCGGGCCACCACAGCAGGGGCAACTCAGCACTGGGTGGCCTGCAGTTGTCACTTGTCTGCGGGAAGCCCCAGCTCACCCTGTAGTCATAGCCACTTGTCCAGCTTCTACAACTTGAATGAGCAACACTGACTCCTCCCATGTATTATATATCCTTTCTAAAAGCTGATTGAATAACAAAATACTAATGAAGATCTTTCTCTGCAGCAGGCAAGGGAAATCTCAGCTGCACCAGGGGCTGCTGAGGTGGATGGAGCGGGAGAAGGGCAGGTCCCCTCAGGTGGTACAAGAGTGACATAGACAGAGGTAGGAAGACAAACTCAAAACTTTATTGCTGGTGTTACTCAGGGAAGGGGAAATCAACTAGAATCAAGGCAAGCCCCACACGGAGCATTTCCCAACAGCCAGGCCAGTGGCAACTCCTGCCAGCAGCTCCACAGGATGCAGCGTGGATCCATCTGCAATGGATAGGAGGTGAGTGTCAGGGAAAAGGGCTGTGCTTCACCACACACTGTGTGTCCCCCACTCCTTCCCCTCTCCACCCTGCATGAGGTTCTCAGCAACATCTTGCTGTAGGACAGGTCACTTTTGTCACATGCCCATGGCCATTTCCCCACTGCAGCAACCCTGTGTCGGTAGGAGACACTCTGGGAAACCTTTTGGCCATGTGTGATGGCAGCTTTATAAACCAGCACCAGCACCAGCACCCCCAGCTTACCAGAATATGCCCTGCTCCCTCCTGCGGTTGATGTCTCTCTTCATTTGGCAAACGGAGCACACGGGGCAGCACAGGGTGACACAGAAGTCAGAGCAAATGGACCCCTGTTAGGAAGAAATTAGTTAGGGACAGAGGCTTCCCAAAAGCCATGTTCCAGCCAAGGAAATGTTAATCCCATTCCAGGTCGTGTGCCCTTTGTTTCTTGGCTGGCTGCAGCATCCTGGGTAGCAGACACTGAAGCTGGTGAACCCCTGGCACTATGGAAAGGAAGAAGAGAGTCCTTTGTGCAGTTTGCAGATTGCTACTTACCCTTTGGCTTCAGAGGTTCACACTGGGGACAAAAATGCACACAGAAAGAGACAATTTGGGCAACGTGAACTTGGGCCCACGTGATTTGCACTTGGCATGGCACCAGTCCACCCCCTGCAGGATGTGAACCCTTCACATATGTACTGTCCACCTTTCTCCCAAATCTGATTACAGATCCTTACCTGTATAACCAATTTCATCTATTCTTTAATCTGCTCACAATTATCTCTAATCTCGCCCATCTTTCAAAGATCAAAGGAGGAAGCAGCAGCCCAGGCTCTGCAAGCCACTGTGGTCAGCAGCAGCTGAAGGCAGGACACGTGCCTCCAGTGAAGGAGCTGGGAAGGGGCTGTGTCCAATTTATGTGTGTTGTTGGATACCAGCCCAGGGATCAGCTCAGCTGAGAATGTCCCAACTCCTGTTCCGTGCTCTGGTATCATGCAGGATATGGAAGGGAAAACAATGCGGAGGGGAAAGCACTGCTGCCCTGTGCTCATCCCCCATAGAATCATCGAATAAACCAGGTTGGAAAAGACCACCCAGATCATCAAGTCCAACCCTTGATCCAACATCGCTGTGGTTACTAGACCATGGCCCCAAGTGCCACATCCAGTCTCATCTTAAAAACCTCCAGGGACAGTGAATCCACCACCTCCCTGGGGAGCACCTCGCCTTTCAGCCTCGCAGCAGGGTGAGGGGGCAGGTTACCCACTGACCGGGATGTTGTATCTGGTGCGGTAGAGGGTCCTCATGGCCACGCTGGTCCCACACAGGCAGCACTCGTTCATGTCCCCGGCCACTTGGCAGGCGAGGCAGGGGAAGCAGAACATCCCACAGCAGCCTGGCAGGGGGAGAAACACAGCAGGGGGTGAGGATCTGCCTGCCTGCTCAGAATTGGGAGAACCAGGCTACATGGCTGGAGCCATTGCACCACCAAGCCAAGCAGTAGGGACAAGAAGTGTCTCTCGAGGGTGTGTGACTGACTGCAGCACACCCCTGATGAGGGTCGGGAGAGGGGACTTCCCACAGCACTCACAGACGCCGCAGTCCGAGCAGCAGTCCATCAGCCCCGTCTGCCAAATGCACCTCGAGGCAGCAGGCCTGCCATACTGTGGCTGGATCGTCACAACTGTCTGGGAGGCCATTCCTAGATGCTCTTCTGAAAGAGACAGGTGGGGAACAGCAAACAGGTTACTTAGTGAAAAACCTGTGGTTGGTCCGAACCTCCAACCAAACTGTGGGCCATCACCATTCAGCAGGCTGCCTTTTGCCCAGCTCTCTTGCCGTTGCTGGAGGTGATAAAGCACAACCCTATCTTACCTGCATTTGTGTCCTTCCAATGCTTTTGCATTTTCTACCACTTTATCCAGCCTTCAAAACAGCACCAGGCCATTGGCACTCCCCACTCCACCCCAGAAAGGTTTCACTAATGCTTAGACGCAGCTCACTGATTTCCCTTGAGCCAAGCCAGGCTGGGCAGTGAACCCAAGCTAAAGGGAATGACTTGGGCATTTCAGTTGTTGAACTTGGCTTATTTTACACAAGATGGCTTTGGCATGGGGCCAAAGCATGTGGGAAGCACCTGTGGTCTCACTTCCTGGTACCAAAGCCAGGGTCCACGCAACAGAGGTACTGTAGAAAACTCATATCTCCAGTTTCTTGTTAGAGAGAGTCAAAAAGACAGAAACTCAAGGCTGTGTCCCAAGTCTAATGCCCTCTCCTTGCCTTCTGGTGGTTAAGCAAGAAAGTAAATCTTGAAAACCAGTAAGCCTCAGATCTAAAATAGTAATAATAATGATAATAATTATGGTAATGACAATAATAGTGGTGATGATGATGATGATGATGATAATAATAATAACTACTCTTTCTGCTTCTGTCCTCCTACCCAAGTAAAAAAAGTGCAAAACATTAGATAACAATTCAGTCTTAGATAACAATTCAAAGAAAGTCTGGCTTTGGGGCTAGGTTTTTCTAGATAAGATGAACTGCCTGTTCACATCTATTAAGACTTAAAAGAAGTCTTTTTTCTACAAATTCGGATGGTTTGTTTTATCTCTTAGAAACAGCAGCTTGGCAAAAGCAGAACAGTGCTGGCTAATTAAGCTCTTCCCTGTGCAGTTTCTGAGCTCAAAAGCCGGAATAGAAACTGAAATTAAGTAGGAGGTGCTGGGGGAGGGGGAGTACTCTCCACCCTCTGGATTAACCCATGCTTCTCCAGAAATCCCACTCCTGCCTTCACCTGGCAGCACAAACCAGCCTGCAAGCCTGGTGTGAATCACAGAAATCACAGAAGGTCCTGAGTTGGAAGGAAATGCAGCTGGAGGCAGTACCAAGTATGTCCAGAGGGAAATGTGAGCGTGGGATGCCTTCGAGGGCTCTGCCGATCCACAGCCGTGCTACCAACAAGTGGTGAATCTCTCTACACTTTTACAAATACACAGTATTCACATATTTTCTCCTCTCTTAGCTGCAAACATGCAAACAGATCTCTTAGCCGTAAAAATTAAGACTGCAGCATGAAGCTGTTCTAGCCACCAATAGCATACCCCATTGAAGGGACAGCAAACACTCAGGGAGATCAAGCAGCAACCTATAGAAGCGATCAATATCCAACCTCGTGGCAGGACAGCCCGGTTTAAACAGAGAGTAAAGTACCAGTCAGATTCCTTTAACACAGTTATACAATTCTGTCAGCAGAAGAAAGCAGCAAAGAAAAGGTAATTGCTACAGAATTCAGCTTTCATGCATAGCTTTTTAAAAGCCTTCCCCAAGTAGAATTTGCAAGATTGTTTGATTTAAATTATGTGCTAAGCAGGAAAAAAAAAAATCCTTACTTTACTTACTATTATCCCACTTTCCCAGGCTAACAAGTTATTAACATTTCCATGCTTTAAGAGAACCAACCTTCTGGTGAGCACCCTCTGTCAGAGCACGCTTCTTTGCCAGCCGGGACCCTGCAGAAAGAGCTCTGGGGCTGCTGAAACTAAACTTGCTCACACTTGGAGGTTATTGGCAGTCAACAAACAAGTATAGTGGGTGGGAGGTAACTTGAAGGGGGTGGTGTGGACATGTGCCCTGTCGTTAGGATTACAGATTTAACAAGCCTGCAGAGCACAGGTTTCCTTTTCCCAGACTTAATTATTCATCTTAAAAAAGTTACATGTTTATTGTCTATTCTTTATTCCCTTAACTCTGCCTCCACTTTGTTGCTCTTCGGGGGAGAACAGCTCTGAATGATGTGCATTCATTGGGACAGACATTTTTCCAACATTTTTTCACCCAGAAAAACTGTACTTCTCATATCCCAGACCAGACTAAAAGCAGAGCACCTCCGAGTGCTTCACTCTGAGCTCTTCCCTTTTCTTATGGAAAAACCTTTGGACAAAGGGGTTGGTGCAGACCTGTTTGCTCTAACAGCCAGGCTTGGCAATGGGGGGTGGGCGGTGTGGTGGCAAAAGGGGCGGTGTCAGGGGGTTCTGGGTGATCGAAACCTCTCTGTGGAGCTCAGAACAGCCCCTGCCCCAGCCTGCTGGTGCAGGGGGCTAAACAGGGCACTCTCAGTCAAAACCAGCAGCATCTAAACCCACCTGCACCAGGGGGGCAGCTCCCCACAGGTCAGCACTCTGTGCCATGACCCTGACATCAGGGGAAGCCCCAGCCCCAGCCATCCTACTACACTTCCATTCAGCTCCAGACAAGGAGGCAGCAGGGAGCAATGACACCTTCGATTTTAATCCTCTTCTCAATCTGCAGTGTTCTCCCTGCTCCTTCTCAGCAGATGCATTTGGGTTTCAATTTCTGACTTAGTAAATACACCCCACGTGGAGGCTTTCTAGAAAAATCAGGCTGATTCCCTAAGTGCTTGTCACAAGTCATGCAGCCCAGCCACTGTAAAATTAACTAAGTACTTACCATATACATATCAATTTCCCTCTTTGAGACTCTTAATATTTACTGTTTGTTCACTAACATGCCCCAAATATCTAACCACTCAAGCCCTGTGCAAGTCACTGACAGTTTTGGATACACTTCCACCTTTTGTAGAGAATCTGTGGCGCCAGGACAGCATTTTTTGTTTCCCAGCAGGATGCACAGAGTGTTCAGAGAGCCCAGAGAAGATCAAAGCAAGTGCTTGTTCAGGAGCAAGACAAGTTCAGTGCATCCCACAGGAAGTGTTGATGGTGTGTTCTCCTTCTCTCTCACCCTCAACAAGAACAGGGAGAGGGGAAATTCAATTAAACTGCAATTTAGGAGCTTTGATAACAGGCTGGGATTTATGGTGCTTTAAAGGAAACCTTTTAACAATAGTCCTGAGATAACAGTGAGCCGTGCCCTGGAATGCTTCCCTCAACTTCTAACAGCTCCAAAGTTTAGCTGGGGCTCTCCCTGATTTATGATGGGGCTGCCTGGCCACCCCCTGGCTGAATCATAAATGATTCATTTCTTTTTCCAAAAACATTGCAAGAGGCTGTGGGAAGTGGGGTTTGCAAGAAGTTGTAGTTCCTAGAAGAGGGGATATGTGACATCCCACTGGCTCAAGCAAATACCAGCTGCCTTAGGAGAGGAGGGAAATGGGAAGCTGAAATGCACAGCCAGTATGGGAGATAACACATTTTAAAAAAGCACTCATCACCAACATTTTAAGGATTTTAATAGCTCATCCTCCATTCAGAACTGGGGTGACACTGACTGTCTGAGTAATCAAGCCCTGAAAATGCTTTTCTTCCACAGAAAGGCCACCCACTCCTATATGCAATTCTGGTTCATCAAGTGCATCTGCTCTTTGTGACAATAAAAAGTCCATCATAAACACCTACCTCAGCTCGTTCCCTTCATCTGGCATTTAAGTCAGACAAAAAACCCAGCAAAAATGTCAGCAGTGAAATCAAAACATGAACTCCTAAAACTCACAGCAAGAGCACCACACTTGCCCAGCTGGGCAGGAGGACCCGTTGCCTCCTGTTGCAGCTGGTGTGGTTTCTGCCCAGAGATTACCACAGGGCCCGACCAGGGCTCTGGCGCTGGCTGGTGGCTCCGATCTCCTTCACATGTGGCTTCTCCAAGTCTGCAGAGTGGCTCTGCAAGGAGACATGGTCGGCTGCAAAGTGTGTATCTCTTAGCCACAGCAAGACAGCAAAAAGCAAAACATCTCAATAGCTAGTGAGAAAGGAAATGTGCTAACAAAACCAACCCTGTAAAGCCTTTTTCCAGGTGCTAAGAACAAAAGGCTTCAGAGAGACCTTATAGCATTGTCCAGTACCTAAAGGGGCTACAAGAGAGATGGAAAGGGACTTTTTACAATGGCATAGGACAAGGGGGAATGGCATTAAATGGGCAGAGGGTAAGTTTGGATTAGATGTTAGGAGGAAATTCTTTCCTGTCAGGGTGGTGAGGCACTGACACAGGATGTCCAGAGAAGTTGTGCATGCCCCACCCCTGGAAGTCTTCAAGGCCAGGTTGGATGGGGCTTTGAGCAATCTGGCCTAGTGGGAAGCATCCCTGCCCACAGCATAGGGTTTGGAACTAGATGATCTTTGAAGTCCCTTCCAACCCAAACCATTCTGTGATAATTTCCAAGCAGACAATGGAAAAATTCAGCTGAAATTAATATTCACCAGTTTACTAGAGTAAATGCAATACTGATTAAGATAAAGGAGCACAGATTAAGAAAAAAAAACAACATTTTTTTGAACACTTTTTGCTTTCTCTGCAAAGAACGAAGTATGAATTATGCAGTCTACCATTGTATTTTACAGAGCAGTTGCAACCAGAAAATAGTTTATTCCATTTTAGGCCACTCACATAGAATCATAGAATCAACCAGGTTGGAAAGGACCTCTGAGATCTTGAAGTTCAACATTTCATTTTTTTTCTTTTTATTTTCGGGGGTGGGAATCCAGTCTCCAGAAAAATCCAGTCCGGGTTTTCCCCCATTCCGTACTCCGGCCGAAATCGATTCCGGGTTTTCCCCCATTCCGTACTCCGGCCTAAATCCAGTCCGGGTTTTACCCCATTTCCTACGGAAATCCATAAAATGGTTTGGATTAGAAGGGACCTTAAAGATCAACTGTTTCCTGCCATGAGCATGTTATTTGCCTTTTTTTTTTTTCTTTTTTCATTAACGATATAACGTGGAAAGGTTTGGGAGACGACACACACGCTGAAACACCACCACGTTAGGTCCCGGTGAGGACAATGAAGCCCGGCCCGCCACAGCCCCGGCCGCGGGCGCTGCGCATGCGTGGGGTCCCCGTCGCGGCGCCCCGCCGGGGTCAAGATGGCGGCAGCGCTGCTGTCCCGGCTGTGCCGGGGTCCCGTCGGGTTCCGGGTCCCCGCCAGGCTCTGCGCTGCCCGCCCGCCCCTCGCCGCAGCCCCGCCGCCGCTGTTGCTATCTCGCCGCCGCCCCTGCGAGCACCCGCGGCCGCGCAGCTTCTCGGCGGCCGAGCTGGTGCGCGCCGCGCCGGGCCCGCTGCAGCCCTACCTGCGGCTCATGCGGCTGCACCAGCCCGCCGGTGAGCGCGGGGAGGGCCGGGGCCCCCGTTCACCCCCCGCTGGCCTCCCGTTCACCCCCCGCTGGCCTCCCGTTCACCCCCCGCTGGCCTCCCGTTCACCCCCCGCTCACGCCACCCGCGGGTTTTGTCTCCCCGCAGGGACGTGGCTGCTGTACCTGCCATGCACCTGGAGCATCGGGCTGGCGGCCGATCCCGGCTGCCTCCCGGACTGGCACATGCTGTCCCTGTTCGGCGTGGGGGCCGTGCTCATGCGGGGCGCCGGCTGCACCATCAATGACATGTGGGATCGCGACTTTGACAGAAAGGTAGAGGAGCCCCCGAGGGCTTGCAGAGACGTGGGCAATGCTGGTCGATGCTGCCTCTCAGTACCCGAAGGGAACTTACAGGAAAGATGGGGCAAGATTATTTACAAGAGTGTGTAGCGCCAGGACAAGCGGAAATGGGTTCAAGTTGAAAGACAGTAGGTTTAGCTTAGATATAGGGAAGAAATTCTTTACTGTGAGGGTGATGAGGCACCGGAACAGGTTGCCCAGAGAAGTTGTGGACACCCCATCCCTGGAGGTGTTCAAGGCCAGGCTGGATGGGGCTTTGAGCCACCTGGCCTGGTGGAAGGTGTCCCTGCCCATGGCAGGGGTGTTGGTCTCCTTCCAACCCAAACCATTCTGTGATTCAGTGAACCAAGCACATGTCCACTCATCTCCAGCATCACAGAATCACAGAACCATTAGAGTTGGAAGGGCCCTCAGAGATCATCAAGTCCAACACCCCTGCCAGGGCAGGGTCACATGGAGCAGATTACACAGGAACTCGTCCAAGTGGGTTTGGAATGTCTCCACAGAGGAAGACTCCACTTGAACAGATGCTATTTTAGCAGGTGGGGCTTTTTTAGCCAGGCACCAGGGATCTTGAAGGCACCGAAGTACGTGAACATCACCAGTGCTGCCTTGCTGAGTACAATCATAGGGCTCCAGGTTCAGAATCTCCTCCATGTTTCTCTCTGAGATGCATGCAATTACTTTGTCTGCATTTCCTCCTAAAATAGTAGAAATTATTTTGTATAAGATTTCTCTCTAGGACTGTAATAAGTCATCTGGAGTACTTACCTCCATATAGGATAAAACACATGCAATTGTCAGCTGTAGGTAGTACTTAAGTTTGTTTCTCAACATTGTTTTGCATGACAGAACAAAACAAGTAACACCTTTTTGCTGCACTAAGAATCACTTTTTTTCCCCCCTTAATTTCAGGAGCAGTGTTTCCTTGTATTGTTAATTTTTTCATGAGAATGACTGTTTAGAGTATCATGCCCAACCCGGAGCTAATCCCCTTCTATTGTGTTGTATTTTTCTTTTATCATCTCCTTTTTATTCAGAAGAAGGAAATAAGCAAAAGGCAGTGCCCAGTGTCAGGTGTTGAAAAGTATCTTGGTGATGTGTCACTGTTTGCTGGTCCTATTTTCTGTTCCTATATTGTTTCTCTGGTTTTGGGTTTTGGTGCTGGCAAGAGACAGAATAATGAGCCAATCCAGCATGTGGAGTTCTTACTACAGCACTGTTGTATTGTTGGGAAGGCAATGAGTCAGTACAGGCTTTGTGGCAGCTTTGGATGGTTTAGGCCTTGGAAGATACTAACAACTGCATGTGCTAAACATATTTGATGGTGGGGATGTGATTAGTATGAGGGAATTTTCAGTATAGTGATTTAATTTCTCCATTATGTGGTGTGGTGAGATGTAAAGTTTTAAAAATTGCCTCCTTGGCTTTTTCTGATGTACCTTAAAAGGCTGCCTTCAACACAAGTGCGAGAAGCTGAGTCAACAGCAGGATGTTGGCTGGTGTTGGTGATAGTGGTTTGGAGGTTAAATTTTGTGTTATTTATTATTTGGTAAATGTTTTTTTTAAGTGAAATATCCCATCTCTGGTTGCAATGTGCAGTGGAATTGGTCACAGATAGTTAAGTGAATGTTTAATCTGCAAAAGCATATGCAAGACACTTCATACATACATGATATTCTGTAACAAGTTGGCTTTTGAACCTCTTTAAATAGACATTTTATAGTATTTTCATCAACATACACAATTTCACAGAATCACAGAAGCGTTAGGGTTGGAAGGGACCTCTGGAGATCATCCAGTGCAACTCTCCTGCCAAGGCAGGCTCACCTGGAGCAGGTTACATAGGAACACATCCAGGTGAGTTTGGAATGTCTCCAGAGAGGGAAACTCCACAGCCTCCCTGGGCAACCTGTTACAGGGCTCTGCCACCCTCAGTGTAAAAAAGTTCTTCCTCACGTTGAGGTGAATTTCAGTCATTTGGGGTTTTTTTGGCATTGGTTGCCTTTGGCAAGTAACTCACCATTCATATAGTTTTAACTTTTTTCTGATATTTGTTTCTTTCTTCAGTTTGCCTTGTATGATTTATTATTCCAGACAGAGTTTCGGAACTCCTTTGTATCCCAACTAGGATTAAATTATTTGTCTTCTCATTGTTATTAACCCTAGATTGATGGGAGTGGATTCTGAAAATCCCATTAGAGAGAAACAAATGTAAAGAACAGAACTAGGGCCCTCCCCAGAAAATAGAAAACAAATGTCTTAAATTGCCCATCAGTTACTCAAATGCAAATGTTTGATGTTCTTTTCCCTGCTGCATTTACAGAATCCATGCAATAAAAGATTATTAAGGCCATACTTAATGGCTTTATTCATAATTCCAAGCCAACTTAATTTAAAATTTAAACCTCCCAGGCTGTTTGGATGTAAATTGCAGTGTTTTAGAGTATAAAAAAAAATAAATGTGATAATGTCATCAATTTCCAGTATTTTCAGACATGTCTTTTCCCATCATTTCTGTTATATCAGCTTTACTGCTCACTCTTTCTCTCTCAACTAGACCATTCACCCTTCTTCTAGCAATGCTCTCAGTGTGTTTTTCCCATTCTTGGTTGAAAAACTCTCCAAATGCTACTGTGGTGGTAGGGAGGAGGAGTTGCCTTCCTGGAATCTGCTTACTGACCAGTATGACATCTCAATGGCCTCAGAGCAAAATCAACGCTGTCAGGCCATTACAAGACAGCCTTCTGAGATCATTAGGCAAAGCTTGACCTCAGTTCTGCCTGCACAGAAGTGCTTGGGGGTACATAACCATTAGCAATGGCTGTGTGTGCTTCAGGAGCTCTGCATCTTCATGAGATTTTACATGGTAATCATGTTAGAGCATTTAAGCACAGAAGTGCAGTTTGAAATCAGGATAGTTAGCTCACAACTTTTTAAGTCTGATTTTTTTTTTTTTCCCTAAGGTGATAAAATTCATATGCAAGATGTCTGCAGTGTTTCTAATCAGCCTCACTCCATACAAGTGGCACCTTAATTCTGCACTAGTTTTTAAAGCCTTCATGCTTCGGTTATAGGCACTGCTGCTTAGAAATGCTTGATGTATTTCTGTGTTTTATCATTGAAGGAACCCCATCTCATGCATTCTGTGACCTGTTTTTGTTTATTTTCCCACTTACATGCCAGTAGTGTGACTTTTAGTTACAAAAGATACTTTGGAATGTGTTATGTTGGATGGGGCTCTGAGCAACCTGGTCTAGTGGAAAGTTCTCTGCTTGGAACTAGATGATATTTTAGGCCCCTTCCAATCCAAACCATTCTGTGATTCTGTGTTGGATTTGGTGTTAACATAATTTCCATTTTTCAGGTTGCAAGGACAGCAAGTAGACCCCTGGCAGCTGGAGATATCTCCACTTTTCAGTCCTTTGTTTTTCTCGGGGGACAGCTTAGCTTGGCACTCTGTGTGCTTCTGTGTCTGAATTACTACAGGTGACGTATGAGTGATCTTTTGGGTTTTAAAATTTGAATCTGGGTCCAGAGTTAAGCACAGAGATTTTCAGCAGAAAAAGTGTTGGGGGCGGAGGGAGGGGGTTATCAGTAATGGATTGTATTTTAAAGTAAACTAATTAGTTCGGTACTATGTACAGCTCCCATAATGCTGCACTACATCTAATGATCTTCAGCCTGGCAAACAATAATCCTCTTGGTATTTTTTACAGTATTGTTCTGGGAGCAGCCTCTTTGTCTCTTGTGGTCACCTACCCTCTGATGAAGAGAATAACATATTGGCCACAGCTGGTTTTGGGTGAGCTGGAAATATTTTTACTATTTTTTCTTCAGATGTAGTTTTTGGGGTGTTTTACAAATTAGTATTCATACTTTTGCAATCTGATTTTTTATAACTCTATATCAAAATAGAAATACCTTATAGACAAAGCTCCGTTGTATGAGAAGCTTAATTTATAACATGCATGAGTTGATGTGTGAGTTTGGGGTTTTTTTGGTTAGAAATCAATTCTTTGTTTTGATGGAGTGATAGGAGGAAGAAAGGGAGCGAGAAAATAAATATTTGTCATTTGAGAATGAGATTTAGTTTTGGGGTTATCTCAAAACTTTTCTTAAATAGAACTTTGTCCTGCATTTCAATCTTCATCCTCTAAAATAACTCCAGTACAGATTCTGATGATGCTTGTATATCAGGCTGAGCTACTGAAACATATCTATGTATACTGTCTTTCACATTCTAGCTGTCTTCAGAGGGTGTCTTTACCAAAATTGTCATTTTTAACCTTGAAGGACCACAGTTGGCTACCGCGTAGTGTTTTGCAGTCAGTTATGCTGCTATCTTTTGTTATACTGACATTTAGGCATTTTAACTTTAGTCCTGTTGTTTGAGTAGACTGGAATACTTCTGTGCAAATGTTTCCCTACACTAATGAAGTCAAATTTAAATTAGGGAAAAATGTGTGGCATGTGTATTTTTCCTTGTATGTCCAGAGTATTTAATGCCAAACTAATTATATTTATTACTTGCCTGAAAGTAAATGATAGAAAAATAGAGATCCTGGTATTGTACAAAAAGGTGCTTGAACAAATAATATTTAATTATGTGCATTCTTGTAACTTTTTCCTCTTTTAACTTTTTGTGTTTTTAGGACTTACATTTAACTGGGGAGCCCTTCTTGGCTGGTCTGCCATCAAAGGGTCGTGTGAGTGGTCCGTGTGTTTGCCCTTGTACTTGTCTGGAGTCCTGTGGACACTGGTATATGATACCATTTATGCACACCAGGTAGAGTAACACTGAGAAATTTCACATCTCTCTGTTCAAATACACAAGTCTGTGTGTTTAATTACAACACTGTTGTCAAAGAGCAGAACTAACGTGTGGCAGTTCTTCAGCCTCAGCTGAGCTAAAACAGCGCCAAAGAAGTCCCAGCTCTTTGGTGTTTCATTGTTGTTTGCAAATGTTTTATATATCAGAGATAGAAAGATGGAAGTAAAATGTCCTTTGCACTCTTATGCATTTGCATTGTGTAAACAAATTTGATGTTGGTATTAGCTCTTGGCTGCTAAAGCAGCTTTAAGACCAGCCTTCTAATTTAAATTTTAATGTAGAGGCCTAGAAATGTACTTAAATTGGGTTCCTAATAGGAAGCATTGGGAATTTAAGCAAAGCCTCCCTTTTTATTTTCCTTATGAAGTGACATTGAATTGTGGATTTTTTTTGCTAAACCATCCTTTCATTCTAGGATAAGAAGGATGACATCGTGATCGGTGTGAAATCAACTGCATTACAGTTCAAGGAGGATACAAAACAGTGGCTCAGTGGCTTCAGCCTTGCCATGCTCCTGAGTCTGTGCATGGCAGGGATGAACTGTAACCAGACGTTCCCATATTACTCAGCTGTGGCTGCTGTAGGGGCTCACCTAGCACACCAGGTTTGATGGATTTATTCATACTTTTTCCATGGGGAAGTTCTTAATAAGAAATCAGAGCACTTTTCAACCCACATCTGTTCACCACTTACTTGAGAAAAAACAGTTCCTATAAAGAGGACTGAAATCTTCTGACCATAAGCTTGCTTCTCTTAAGTACCTTTTGCAGACCTTTTGTTTCAAGAGACCTTCAGTCCACAGATTGTGGAGCACTGTGTTTCAGTCTGTTCCTAACCAAAAGAAGTGCCTCACATTAAGTTGTGATCTCAAGGAGATGGTTTTTGTCTCACTCCCGGTAGCAGCTGCTGCTAGAATCCACCTCAATATCCTGCAAGATAAAAAATTTTATTCTTCTGATACAGCTGTTATGATAGCAGATGTTAGTATCATAATTTTGTGGTAATTGACAGTTCTAATTCACAGTTCTTCTAGCAGAGAACAATCTGGTTCAGTCTTGCAGTTACATTAGTTCAGAAATTTTAGTGAATAACAGAAAGAAAGAAATTGGCTTTGTCAGTAAAGGAAGTAGATAGGATCTTGATACCATGTTCTTTCTGAATCCTAGCAACTGTGTTGCACAGTTTTGTAGTGACAAATCAGCCTATGCAAAAATCAATTGTTGGTCTTGATGGCAGTGAGTGATGGCAGAGGTTTGTGTATTGCAACTATTGAAAGCATTGGCCGTTTGAGAAGTCTGTGGTTATGTGGACTTTGTAAAGCACATTAGTCTTATGTTACATTTTTATGGGTGGAGCTCATGCAGGTAATGGATATTAAACACACCTCTGAGTAAGAGAATTCCTGTGGTGATGTAGTCTGGCACTCAGCCGCTGCTTTCACAGTGGTTGTGCTTGGAAATCTGTGAGGGAAAGAATACTGTGTCAACTGCATGACCATTTACAGTTTGAATTGTCAGAGACGCTTCACACTGTAGTTTTGGCTGAAATGAAAATCATTTTGCTGCAGGGAGGATTTTTTTAAGTGAGGATGCAGACCTATTGAATGTAACTGATGGAGAATGCATGACTCTGTGGACTGCCAAAGTCACAAGAGCAGCACTGTTCTGTCTACCACAGAGTAGCTTCTTTTTGAGGGATTATTTTAGTATTAATCCTGCTTAAACATTCTCATGCTTATCTTCTTGTTCAGGGCTTCTGATCGTGTGCTTAATGGAGTTTAGAAAGCTGAGTGAGCTGCTTGAGGGCTAGGTTTTCCTTAATTCACTGAATTTTTGCATGAGACAGAGGGATTTGGGTCATGATGATGACAAATTATATCCCTCTCAAGATGTTCCCTGATAGAAACATGACGTCTTTTACTTTCTTTGTGTTTCTGAAAGTATTTCTCATGGCTTGGCTGCCTTTGAGTTTTATTTGTCACTTCAGTGTTTCAAGTTCACAGTGTTTGAGGGGCTAACAGGTTTTTAAGGGTGTGGATAACATGACTTTGAAGCTTGTGAACAATGTTTCTGTTTGTTTGATCAGGACCCAGCCCTGTTTTCTCTGTGCACCCACAAATGGCAGAGAAACTCATTTCCTGGAGAAGGTTTCACTTCTTTTACTTGAATATGTTCTAACTTTTTCAAAGGCTGAATTGCAAGGTGTGAGGTTTTAGGGGGTACTTTTCCATTAATCCTTTCACTCGTTTTGCTTAACATTTCCTCTTGTCATCATTCTCAAGACATTTGCACCAAATTTTGGTTTGGGGAATATTTTTCAGTAACTTTACTCTTGCTATACCTTGTGGGTTTTTTTTTACTTTTAGCTGTGACTCACAGCAAACAGCTGCTCTTTTGGGTAAGCCAAGCCTTGGTTCTAGCTGCTGTTTCAGGTGTCCTGGTTCTTGTTTGCAAAGGAATTGAATGGACATGACTAAGAGCAACTGGACTGAACCAGCTGTGTGTGACAAGGCAGGGCCTGGCATTTTCCTGTGCTTTCCATCTAGCCTGGTTAACTTCTGACTCTCCAGTGCCTTGCCTCTACTGAAACATGGGACAACACCTTGCAGCAGGGATTGAAAGATATCAGGATGTTCTGGGGGGTTTATCTTTAATTAAAGTTCCCACTGAAGGATTAGGTGGCTACCTACAAAAGAAGATCTCAAAAAGACTTAGTGACATGCCCAGATATTTTCACACTTTTAAATATCAAACTGGACACACCAGTAACCAGGCTGTTTATATATTCTTTCATTGAAATGGTCTGGGAATCATGTTCATATGTGATCCTTGACTTTTTTGTCGTATGTTGAATAAATCTGTCAAACATAGATGCCAGTTATGCAAAAACTCTTTTTTAAGCACAGAGTATATCTGTTTCTTGTGGAGGTAAGGGTAGACTTTAGAATTTAAGAATAATTTTTTGAAGTTAAATACCTTTTTGTGTCATTTTGTGATGTATCAAATATTTACGAGTCTGTAGAATAATAATCCTGTAATGTTTTACTGTGCTTTTGCAGATTTACACTTTGGACATAGAGAAGCCTGAAGACTGTTGGAAGAAATTTGCTTCAAATCGTACTGTAGGAATTCTGCTCTTTACAGGGATTGTGCTTGGAAATCTGTGGAAACAAAAGGACTTAAAAAATGTAAAAGAGACTTTAGAAAACAGATAGTTGAAATTATTATAAATACTGATATTTTAGTCCTGCTAAAATGTAAGTACTGTAAGAAGGAAAAAACTTTTAATATAAATATAGCTGCTTTATACTGTTTATTTATAAAAGCTGGTGAAAACATTCTTGTTTCTAAAATCATGCAGTTGAGATGATCCTGCAATGCAAGTTTTGATTATCTGTAAATAACTTCAGTCTCTGTAGAAGCTTCAGTAGGTGAAGCTGCTCTGCTGGTCCTGTGTAGTGTCAAGCTTGTGTCAAGCTCTGAAGACCGAATGCAAGATTTTATACAAAACGTATATCTCTTAGTGATGGCACGTACAAAAATGCAAAATTGTTTCAGGATGTAAATAAAATCTGCCTGTACATGTTTGATGGTCTGGTTTATTACAAGAATAATTCTCAGTTTGAGTTGGAGCTTGCTGCATGAAAGAATTGCAATAACTGTTTTCATCCTGAGATGTCTGAAAGCAGTCAGGACTTTTGAGTGTGTGAGGTTCATAATAAGTCAATAGAGAAGTATTTAGGATTACCTTTTGCTCTTGCTGTGATTGCTGACAGCGGGTGCTTCTCACGTGAAAAGAACAGGTTTCTGCGAAGTTGCCTGCACAGAGTGGGCTGAGCTTGTTTGTCAAGAGTGACTTGAACACAGACTACTGACTTCAAACAAAAACGGAGTAGCCCAGAACTATTGCCAAGTGTCCATGACTGCTGGCTGACCCTGAGCTACAAATTTGTCATGCTACGTGTTGTCATACTTCTATTTTTTAATTCTGTTTGTTTTGACTTATGCCTACTGGGTTTATTTGTAGTCTTACAGGAAGAACTTGTTTCTAGGAGGATGCCTAGAAACAATAAAAATAGCAAGTGCAGGCTAACAGTTAAGTTGCTTAAAACCGTTCACGTTTTCAATTGGCTTATGCTCTCCCAGTTCCACGATGTGCACGGTGTTTAGCCTTTTCTTTGACTCCTGGTGTTGAAGAGCTTGTATGGCATGTTGTGAAGTCGATTTCTGTGGAAGGAGGAGCAGGCACAGCTGTTCTGGGATAAGGATACAGTGGAGCTTACCCGAGTTTCCATACTGGTTGGCAACGCAAGCACGCTTTTCTCCATGGGTGACTGTGTATGCCTGCATGTGGGGCTGTGGTTTGGTGATACAGAATTTGGTTGCCAAGCTCATTATGGTATCCCAACCACCTTTTCTGATGTCTGCTCTCCTCCTTGAGTGGCAGGGCACAACTTGTGTGTGCAGTCACAGCAATAACAAGGCTCAGTACTGCTCTGGCTCCAAAGATGGGAATGATATTTTTAAGGTTATTTAAACCAGTATTTCTGAGAGACCTTGCAGTCCAGAGCCATGTGTCCGGGGTTTGCTAAGGGTAATTTTGCACTGCCAGTGATGGTGAACAGGCGAAGCAGTTCTTGGTGCAGGAAAAAGAAAGCATCTAACGAGTCAGTGGCTTTGGTCACAGAGGTTCCTTTTTGGGGCTGGAACTGCCAGTTCTGAACACTTCATTTTAATTTACATCCTGTCAAGTTGCTTTTTCTTTTACTATTTGCATCAGTGATGTCAAATACATTTTAAGCAAATCAGAAATAGTAGATTTTTCAGCCTGACTGCGTGTAAGATAGAAATACATGAAAATATTAGGAAGTGTGACTTCTTTTAAGTCATCCTCAATCCTTACACAGAAATTGTTCTTAAATAAGTTTTATAAATTTGGGGTGGAGGAAGCATTAAGTTAAAAAAAAAAGGCAGTTTAAAAATACTGTGTTTCTAAACAATTATGTGACGAAGTTGCATTTTGTAGAGGGAGAATTGGATGCATCCAACTCCATGTTGAACTTTGTTTATAAACCATTTACTAGTAATTAAAAAGTCTTGTGATGTAGTTAGGATGGATCATTTTCTTAATACTACTTAGTATCATCAAAGAGGTGGCAAAAGTTATTCATCCATTTTTAATACATTGCAGTGTCTTTGAGTAGCTCAGATTTGGGAAGAGCTCCCATTTTGTAGTGCCTTTGAACCTACTGGTGTCCTTTGTCCGATGATGGCTTATCACAAGCATTTGTCTTGTAATGAGAGGAAGAAGAAGGTGTAGCTAAATAGAGTAAAAATCGAAGTTCCAAAACAGTCCTCATGTCCTAAACTTGAAAATCATTTCATGTTTTCTGTGGGAGTTTTCCAAGTTCATCTCAAAATGCATTTTACAAAGATAAGCCATAGCTGTGTTGTAGGTTAATTGCCTGAAGAACTAAGGAAGGTTGAGGTTCTAGGCTGTATAGTACTGAGGATGTTATTTGTGTGAGCATTTTATGATTAATACACGGAAATAAGAAGTAATTTTTCAAGTGCAAAACAAAAAAAGCTGAGCTGCTTCCTGAGTAAAACCCTGTTTGGCAGGTGTAGGTGCATCTTCTCCTTTCATTCCCAAGCTATTCTAATTCTGATCTTTACAAGGACACTCTCTGCTGTATTTAGATACAGTCTACTAAAAAGTTCTCAAATAGACCTGTCTCTAAGCATCAGCCTTATTATTAGGTAGTGTGCTTTTGCATAAATAAACAGTGTCCTCTGGAAGTTTCTCCTCCACTGTCAAACCTTGCCTTTCTTGTTATCTTCCTTTTCCAAAGGTTCCTCCACAGGATATTGAGATGATAAATGCTTTTGCAGGCAGCAGGAATGTCAGATATGCCTGGCAAGGGCCTACTGAAACACTTCCAATTCTTCTGTGGACCAGAAAACTGGGTAACCAACACCAACCCTTGCCTGCGCGTGCTCCCATTGTACTTCGTATCAAAGCAAGAACAGCTCTTTGTCCAGGATTAGCCCTACAGAAGTAGGGTGCTAGTTCCTGCAGGGATGCAGGGAGAGGTTGCCAAGGCATCAGTAGCCCTTCATGGTGGGGCTGGATCTTTTCCTTAGGAGCCCACTTAACACAGTGGCACATGAGAGGTTTCACGCTCACCTTTGACGAGGGAGGGACTCTCCATAGGGTCAGCCAAGGCAAACTGCCTGGATTTTGCTATTTGTGTGTTCTTGGTAAATATGGAGGTGGTGATGCAAGGGGGCCAGATTTTTCCCTCTGTTTGAAAGTATTTGCTGCAGATACTTGGCTCTGGAGCTGCGGGGAGCAAACAGCTTCAGCCAAAGCACACAGGCCAGCCAGTCTGGCTGGCAGGAGCTCAGCCCTAGGGGCCACCAGGGCAGCAGGTCAGGCATGTTGCCAGCCACTGGTAACATGGCTTGGCATTGAACAAAGGACAAGTTGGTTCAAAAGCACTACAAAATGTGAGCTCTTCCCAAATCTGAGCTACTTAAAGTCATATCACATAATTGTTCAGAAACTTACTATTTTTCATTTTTAATAAAAAAGGGGCTTGACTAGGTCAGAAAGGTGTGTCTGTGTGGAAAGATCAGAGCATCCTCTGGGTCACTAAAAAGCCAGCTGAAAATTAAGGTACCACATCACCTGCACCAGCACGGCACTGTGATTAGCCAGTATTTAAGGGAGACACTGAAAGCACAACTGTTATGATGAGGGACTGGTGTGGTAAGCAAAATGTAGAGAATGTATTTTGTGGGCACTTTGTTATTTCCTTTTGGCAAAAGCTGGGAGAGGACCATTAGTTTATTTTGAAACACTTCACAGTACAAATACCGTGAAGACAAGCTCTGTTTAAGCTTCAAAACAAAGCAGACAAGAGAAAATGGGGACATTAATGGATAATGTGAAGTTCGGGTAGTAGCTGAAGGCTCCTGGTGTACTGGAGAGGTGAATTTCCTGCAGTGCCTCCCTGTGGTTTGTGGCAGAGGCAAAAGGCCAGAGCAAATTTTAACGGAGTGTGCTACATGCAGTACCAGAATTACAAAGAAAATCACAAAAGAGACAATTTGTTTTACAGTACTTCTCTTTTCCTGCCACTTCCAGGCAGCTGTACATATGTGATTTTGTCTGAACAGAGCAGAAAGGTCTAGTACAATTAAACCAAAACGAAACCAACAACAAAAACAGTATTCAATGCCAAGTTCAAAACTTCTAAAAATACAGCTTTAATTTCTGGAAGAGGGAGTGTAAATCCACATCCTAATGAAAAACAAACGAAACCCATTCCCGAATGCTTACATCAGCAGAACACAGTTCCTCTAAATTGCAGAGCTTGGCTATGGCAGGTAGAGTAATAAGGAAATACACCTAATATAAAGAAGTTGCTTCACCTGCATAAAGAACAGAACCAAGCCTGTAACAAGCTGTGAGGGCAGAGGGGAAAGCAATGCCCATTCTGCAGGACCTTGAGTTTTTTTTCCTAGGCTGACATCAAAGCATTTGGAACGTTCAGCTCTGAATGAAAAGTATCTCACTCTCAGAAAGTCCCTGAAAGGAGGTTGTAGGCAGGTGGGAGTTGGTCTCATCTCCCGGGTAACAAGTGACAGGAGAGAAAACGGTCTCAAGTTGTACTAGGTGAAATTTAGACTTGATATTAGGAGAAACTCCTTCACTGAAATGGTGGTTAGGCATTGAAACGGGCTGTTCAAGGAAGTGGTGGAATCACCACCCCTGGAAGTGTTCAAAAGGTGTGAGGATGTGGCGCTTGAGGACGTGGTTTAGTGGTGAACATGGCCATGCTGGGTTAGGGGTTGGATTCTGTAATCTTAGGGATCTTTTCCAACCTTAATGATTCTATGATTCTATATAGAAGGGAAATAATTTTACCTCCAGCTTAACTTTGCAAGCAGCAGCATCAGGGAAGTGTTTTGAGGAGAAGCTTCAACAGCATTAGGTGGCTGCTTAATAGAAAAACCTGTGTGCATTTTGTGTTGCCTCTCATGCAGCAGCATGGCCAAATATTTATCAAACAGATTTTCCAGCTTCATCAGAGCTTATTTCCCCCCCAAAAGCTGTCAGTTATTAACCACTTTTTCAGGGGATATATATAAATGGCAATAAAAGTACTTGAGAGAAAATAGAGGAAAGCACAGATTTTAAGTGCATTACAGTTGTGCTTTACTTAAGGGACCTTGAATTTATTTGCTTAGAGATGACAAGATCCTTTTTCCCCCCTACTTCCGCGTGCATGACACTGCACAGGGGGTGCAATAAGGCAGTAAATGACACTGCACAGTGGGTGCACTAAGGCAATAAATTAAAGGTTTGGCAGTCCACTGGAAAGAATTGTGCTGATTGTATCTGTCAAGGTGAGGGACTGAGGGTTCCCTGCCTCCTTCCTCCTTAGGAGGAAGACCCAGGGCAGAAAGCCGAGGCTGTGTAAGCACACAGGTTGCCCATGGAGCTGAAGGGGCTGAGGTTGTTCTTGGCTTGGCAAAGGACAGGCTGAAGGTCTGGTGCTGCAGAACAAGGATGTATCACTCATAGTGGGCACAAAGAATGCAGATTTTGTAGACCACAGAGACACCTGGCAGAAATCCTAAGATGAGGAAGAAACTAACTGAGCCAACTCATTTCAACTGTGCTGAAACTGCTGCTGAAAGATTTCTTGGGGAGTTCAGTGTCCCTGTAGAGGATAACTTCTTTTTTATTCCACACTTCCTTCAGCTTGAACGACTGACACACTGACAAAAAAAACAAGGGAAACCATTAATTTCCCAAGATGTTGACTGCCAGGAGGAAGTGAAAAATGGAAGCGATGGAGAAGAGACTTCCATGTTTTGCCATTTACTGTTTTAGTGAGCAGTACTTTACAGTAAAATGACTTGCACAAGACAATAAAAGAAATAGTTGCTCAACTGTGATGATGTGTAATTAATACTATCTTTGTGACCTTGGTTCCATTTCACATTGACAAGGCCAATTGCAGGCTTTATTCAGGTACAGACAAGTGCCTGAGGTGTGTTTGAATACTGAGTCCTGGCAACAGATGTCCACAGTCTCTCTGCCTGTTCTGGCCACAGGAACATTGATACTCTGATTTTCACCATGTGGGTGCTCCTCCACAGACACTGTTTCTGGGGGGTTTTCTGGGTGTGTGTGATGTGGCAAGCAAACCCTAGACTGTCTACAGAAAACTTTTAAGGAGCTCATGAAAATAAAGCAAAAAAGTTAAGTTACTGCCACTAGATTTAAATTCATAATAAAGTAGCCTGGCCCTTCACTGAAAAATATTCTAGGGAATAGCTCATTTCATTCTTCAGAAAATCACCAAAAGCTATTAAGACCTCACTGTCTTGTTTGGCTCAAATCTGAGTTGATGGTCAAATTGCTCCTGACTCCAAGGAGATTATCAGTTTCCTTATTTTCACGTACAACAAATATACAAAAGTACAAATGTACAAAAGTACAAATGTACAAAAGTACAAATGTACAAAATGTACAAAAGTCTTATGGTGCAACTTACTCCAGCTTCCAGGAAGTAAAACCTACAGTAAATCCAAGGCGAGTAATCCGACCTCCAGAGTCAAAAATGCAAAAGTAAATTGGAATGTGTGTGAGATATAATAATTGTCCATGTTCTCAGATAAGTACACACACACACACACACACACACACACACACATTCAAGGTTTGCAACATTCACAGAGGAAAAAAAGCTCCAGAGATAAGGTGCCTGTGGGGCAGGCATTGCTGCTGCAGATGGGCCCTGTGAGGGTGATGTTTGCTTCTGTTTCAGACCGTACCTGTCTTGGTGTGCTGGGATCCAGCATCTTTCCAGTCTCCTTCGCTTACCTCCCTCCTGCTTTGTTTGTGTAGAGCTAACGGCTGCTATCAGCTAAATATACAACACTTCATAAAGAGAAGTCACCTGGGTGTGTGTAAGAGAACTTTTTAAGTTGAAGGAGTTTATGTGAACTGTAAACCCCACCCTCTGAAGAACCATGCCCTGTGCTCAGAGGAGGAGACATGGTAGGGAGCAGCTGTCATTTGCATGCCCGGACATCCCTGTGCCCCTCCTAGCAGTTCCTGTGTGCCAACCACCAACACATGTTTTGAGTCCAAGTCAGACCCTGGGGTGGAGGACTTGTGAACTGGTGGTCAACTACAGTTGAAACTCTCCAAACTGGGTATGATTTCTTTCATTTTCATGTGCTTGGGTACTCTTGTTGGTAACCAAAGTACAGGTGATGTATGACCAAAAGAAAAGTAGGGAGTGTTGTGGTATCAGTGTGTCAAAAAGAAGTTCTAAAAAAACCCCAAAGGTTGCCAAAAGCTGGTATAAATCACTTTAATTAAAATCTTCAAATATAAAAGTCAAAAGCATTGGAATAAACAAAACTGTTAGGGAAGTTCTAAAAAGAAACTACCAGGCAAATAATAACTTTTATGTTTTAATTGTAAATTACATAATAATAATAACAATAATAATAAATTATTAACTTTATGTTGACTTTATGTAAGACTTTTCACTCCATCTTACACTCTCTTCACTTCTTTTATGGAACCTGGACAGTGTAAACAAACAGCCTTTCTCATTTCTGATCTGTTTTATCCCCGATACATAACCCTTCACAGAATGCATCTGCTCTATGGATGCAAACACACACTCCTTTGACACTCTAAACTTTAATGTAACCCTTTTATTGTGCAGGTTTTCATCACAGCTACAAAAGTACACCAGTTTTTAAAGTCCTCTCATTAAAAAAGGTTCCCTGCCCTGAGTTGAAACCCCATGTGGCTGGTAGCATCTTTTTAAAGCTTAAAAAGGGAAGTACAGTGGTGTGGTGTTGTTTTTCCCTGCTGTGCTCACAATATCATAAGGCATTGACAGTGGTAAGGGGTTACATATCTTCAAGGAAAGCAGATGCAAATAAATGTGTGTGGGAGGCCACAGGTATTGTCTGAGACCTTTTGTTACCCTGCAGATCAGTGGCTGGTGGCACATGGAACTGCAACAGGGTGGGCATGGGGAAGGCACAGCTGGGGAGAAAAGCCACCACCAACACAGATTTCTGGGCAAAATGGCTATTTTCAAAGTGGGAAGGATGTCAGCCTGGCTGGGAGTTTTGTCCTCAGGATCTCTAAGGCCACTGACATCCCTCTGATGGTTGAGGGGTGAGTGGTTTGCTCAGTCTCTTTACTATTCCATTTCCTCGAAGAGAAGACCTTAGTGAATTGGGGAGTGTAAAGCAGAGAGATCTTCACCCGCAAATAGGTTCAGGGAAGTCCTTTCCAGCTGAACTGCCTGCAGGGTGGTGAAGGTTGAGGAGTTCTGAACTCTCACCATCCAGCCCACTGACCACAGAGGGGGCTGGTGGGCTCCTCTCCTTTCCTCACAGGGGTGAAGCGCATTACGGCAGAGGTAGACCACCCCACAGGAACAGCCTGCATTTCCTGTGTCAAAAACTTGCCTTTGGAAGGCACATGGCCACAGCTCCATCTTGTGACTGAAATCAAGTAGCTTGGGAAAAATGTGTGTTACTGCCCCAAACCTGATAGAGGACCTGGTTTCTCTGCAAGGTCTATTGCCCTGCAGGCATCCTGACCTTGGATTGCTTTCCATGTCCACACTTTCCACCTCAAGATGCCCTCAGCAACTACAACCCCTTCTCGGGCTTCCCCACATGGTACGGGCAGAGTCACAGCTGTACAGCTAAAATAAAAACCCTGCTCATCCTTTCTGAAGGCAAGCTTTTGAAGAAACTGCTTTTAGAGCTGTGCTTGCAGAAACAAGAGGGAGAGGGAAGATTGCAGTTCCCAGGCTGGCAGAGCCCCAAGCACAGTGTGAGAAGCTGATGTGGCTCCGTGCGTGGCCTGGAGAAAGGCCCCCTGCTCAAGTGCAGCGACACAGGCTGGTCACCAAGCCCCTGCCTGGTCTTGTTCTACCTGGATAATTCTCCTGGGAACTTAATAAGCATCTTTCACGTACAAATTACCCAGTGGGCCCTCATGTCTTGCCCAGCCCACAGATCGTACCAGTGCTGCCACATTTGCATCCCTTACCAGAATTAAGTCCCATGGTAGAAACGTGAATTTCTAGGATTAAAATCCCCTACTAGCCAAGTGCTTTACATTTATCCTGCATGTGGGTATTAATCATTTAAATGCAAGCAACAGCTTTGGCATTTTTGATAACATAAAAGCCGTAAGAGAAGGCTGGGAGGCCGAGTACACTGCCGGGACCAAGGGGCTTTTCGATGAGCTCTGGCAGTGTTTTGTCATCCACCATCCGTAGCACATGGCCATTCAGCTCAATAGACCTGGAGAGGGACAGAGAGACTGTTTGGGCAGCTGTGCTCTGTTTGCCATCAAGCACATATAATAGCTCTGGACCTGAGTGTAAACATTAACTCAGCCCAAAGCCAAACTAAACTTCCCTCAAGGGAAGAGCATCTGCAGCACTCCCTCTGCGAGGAGTCCCATAGAGTGTAGCACAAGCACAATGAAAACTACGTGTTTCTTAGTCTTCCAATGAGGTAAGAGCAAAGCAGGCTTTGAAAAATACAGATTTTAACTGCCTTTTCTCCTGTAATTATTAAGGTATCTTCTATGCCCATGGAGAAGATTCTTCCCATGCAGAAGCCTTAGCGATAACAAAAAAAAACAACAAAAAATCCCCAACATACAAAGCCTGAACATGTTGCTGTAAATCAGGAGCCAGCATTTGGGAAAGCAATATTCCTGTCCTTGTGCAAAAGAAAAAGGACTTCAGCAGCTGGTCCAGAGCCCTGAAGCCTGACAGAAAAAAACTTCCCAAGTAACATCAAGTCTCCTTGTACCTTCGCATGCTTTCAGCAGACTGAGTTTAGAAGACCTGATTAAGCAGAAGTCAGATTTTACTGAAAAAAACCAGATGACTGAATGGTAACCTCTTCCTCCCCCTTGTAAATTGAAAAAGGGCACGTTTTAAAGACCATCTACCTCTACTCACAGCCCTTTCCACAGGGACACATGGAATTGCACACTTACCTGGAAAGTATATTCTCTTTGCCATGAGGCAGTAGGAGGTACTGATCCACGTGCTTGCTGGATAGGTAATCCGGTAGCTGCAAATGCTGGGTGATGTTGTAGAGGTTTAGGACAAACAGTGTCACATCCCCTTCTCTGTACTTTGGGCTGCAAGGCAGGAGAAGATGATGGTGAGGATCAGGAGAGAAAGAGGTTTCACATAAATGATGTGCGACCTTGCACCATCCCAAATCGCGTTTGTTGGCCTGGGAGTGGCCACGGGCTCAGTTTTTGGGGTATTTGGCCCTCTCTAGAGGCTTACTTGAGGGTGTTCGTGCAGTGGAGGTAGACACGGAGCTTCCTCTCATTGGCTCCTGCCAGGCCAACCTGCAGCACCTTGGTACCCACCAACCTCTTGTAGAGCAGTGAGAGCCAGTAGTCCTGGGAGGCACAAAAACACATGTAAGCCCTAGTGTACATGCCAGGTACTCCACATGGTGCCTGACATAACATTCATTTTGCTCTAATTTCAGAGGGGTTTCCCCCATAGCTTTTTGCTTTACCAAGTTTTTCACCGTATCTATTTAAATTCTCACAAACAGCATAACTAAAGAGGAAACCTGCCTCCAACCTGCAGAACAGGTGTGTTTACAAGGTACCTCAAAGTCATTTTCTCCTTCATATGCAACTATCAGAGCTCTTCCTACCAGGGAGAGACTGTTTATATTTAGGAAACACCCTTCTGCAGGGCTCTGTAGCATCTCAGGGCTGAACACAGGGAATAAGCTGACCTTCCTGCAAGAAAGATTGTGCCTAAAGCTCAGGCATGATGCTAGGAAGAAGCCCCCAACAACTTTAACCCCTTTCACTAGCAATGTGCTTTTGAATAGGTCTCAGAATTGATTTCTGAACCTCAGTGATGCGTGCATCCTCTGACACCCCAGAACGATGCCTCAGAGCAGGGTGACGGCCAGTGCAGACTCCTTTTTTCCAGATCTTTCCAGGCTTTCAGAGAGCTTCTTCCAGCAAATCTGTCTGTCTTTGAGGCTTTTCTAGAAGGAAAACTGTCGTGTTTCTCTCCCGACTCACCATGAGCCTGGGAAATTACTTTTCCTATCAGCCCCTCTGTAAGGAGGTGCAGCCTTCAGACACTGCTGTGCTTCTTTATTTCTGTGCTAACTATGACTGATGGACCTGGGCCCAGATTTCCCTGCCTCAGAGGCATAATTAGGTTGATTAGCATCTGTACTGCCTGTAGGTGAGGAACAAGGCACATAGTTCCGGTCCAAATTAAATCTATTTTAAATGAAGGAATAAAAAGCCCAAAGCAACAAGCCTGACAGTGCAGCCTCTAGCATAAGGACAAGCTGAACGAATAGGATGGAAAATCCCCACATGGTGGGTTTTCTTTCAGGTGGTCTCTATGGCCATCTGTGAAAATCACAATTTGGAAGCAGAAAAATGAGAGGAAAGCTAAGAAGAAAGATGCTACCCTTTCACCCCAAGCTATGTGCTAGTAGTGCAAAGAAACATGTTGTACATGCAAGAACAATGTGTAGTTCAAATAATGAAGTTTCATCACAACAGAATGTTATTTCCTAATGAATCAAACTCTACTCAATGTATATTTCAATTTAATTATCCTTCAGCCACTACTGAAGGCTGAATATGCTCATGAGCTACAAAATGCTTGAGTCTTGACTTCATGCTGGCCTGGTTTTCACCTGGGATATAATTTATTTTAATAACTTGTATCACTTCTGTTTAAAAATTACTCATCACTCAGCTGAGGAGTACTCGAACAAAAACAATCCATCTAGAAAAGCCTTGTGAGCTCCAGAAGTATCTGCATACAAACCTGAGCATCATGTCCCACAAATCAGTCTCTGCTGTGCTGAAGAGTGGCTGCATTCCTGCAATTGCAGTAAATATCTTGTATATATAATATTTATGTAATATGTTAACCCATAATGAAACGAGATAACTTTAGGTACAAGGATAACTGCAACTGTTCAACAAAAAAAGGTGTTGTTAAAATAGCTGACTTGTGCCTCCCCAGCCAGTGCTGCCTGTGCAGAAGTACCTGCAGCATTCAGGTGGTGTTAGGGGGGTTCCTTACGTACCGGCAAAGGCTCAAAGTTGGCATCCACCAGGTGATAGGTCCCTGCCCCGAAGAAAACCTGTCTCATCACTACATCAATCCCCTTCCTGGCTGAAAGACCGAGTTTGTCCAACCACCTGCCAAAAAAATGAGGCAAATATATTGTGCAGATGAAATTGCTGACCTCAGTTGCACTCTATTGCCCCTCTCCGACCAGCTTGGGAAGCAGAAAAGCAAGAATTAGCACATGATGCTGACTTCCTTAAAATCACACAAATAATTTCAATTCAAATCTTCCATGACTACATCAAAAAATAATTTCAGACCACCTCTGGAAGTCTGAGCTGGTGGGAACAGTTGCTTCACTCCCTTGTCTGTAGACAGTGGAAAATAAGAGCGGCAGTGGATGCTCTTGAACTGGCCAAAGGTCTGAAGGCTGAGGGAAATCATCACACCAATGACAAGGTTGCCTGTTGTTAACAAGCTTTCACTTTGTGACCTACCAGACCCTGATGAAAAGGTCATCACATTCCAATGCAATTTTATCTCCCTGAATGTGCAAACTGATCAAAGTGCTAATAAAAGCATGAATTCTTTAATTTCAACCAAATGCTATAGTTGGTGTCCTTGGAGAAAATTGTTTTTATGTCTAAATTGGCTTTTGATTGGTTATTTCATGGTGGTCAAAGGATGGCATAAGAAAAGGACACCTGTGTGTCTTTCTTTCCTCACAAAAGGACAGAGTTGGTGTTGCAGATTTGAGGGCAGAAATACAGCCTTCTCATGCTTCTCATCCCCCATTTCCTGTGGGAATCTGCTATTGCCTGGGCGTACATTGAACCTCAGGCACAGGGGAAGCACAGAGGGAGTGATGGGAAGGTTACAATCCTCAACCCACCCATTGCCTGCACTCCCCAGGAAGCCTGAGGAAGCCACGTTCCTTCGTGGTGCAGGTACACAGGCCCTTCAGCAGGTAAAATGTGTAATTCCCCCACATCTGGGACATGGCACTCACATAAAGCCAGCAATATAAGTGTTGGACAGTCTAGGAGCTCCCCCTCCATAGGCAGAGCTCGTCTCTCCCAGCCAGACCTTCTTGTTGGGCACGGTCCCATCGACAATCTGGCCAGTGTAGCATTAGGGAAGAAGAGAAAGAGCAACAGTTAAGTTTTTGGGCTACTGAAATAAATGACATTTTGTGCTTTAGCCAAAAGCCTCGGTACGGTGTTTGCATTTAAGGGATATCACCAGATGAGATGGGATATCACAGAAATTATTATCAAAAAGACTAGAAGTAGATTTACATCCCACCGCCTCCAAAACCCATGCAAAATAAGGCAAACATTGCTAAAATCCAGGTCCTGTAAATCTTCTTGTGCAGAGTAGTGCTGTATTCTAAGTTATAATGTTCTCAGGATCAAAAAATACAAAAAAAATGGGGTGGGGGGATGGAACGACCAAAAATTATATCCCTGAGTAACAACTACCTCAATAAATGGGAATGTTGTAGGTGTGTGATGCATCTGGCACCATGCTTGCTGCCTGGCAAAGGGCTGGAGCTCATTCATTATTAGTATCATTAATTTTAATTTTTTTTTTTTTAAGTTTACAATGTCAGCAGCAACCAAGCTTTGAGGACTCCGTTCATTGCTAGGAAGAAATTGTGCTTTATTCTGGAAAGTTTGCTGACCCCCAGGAAGAATGGGCACAGTGTGGCTGGAGAGCAGCCAGGCAGAAAGGGACCTGGGAGTTTGGATTGACAGGAAGCTGAACATGAGCCAGCAGTGTACCCAGGTGGCCAAGAAGGCCAATGGCATCCTGGCCTGGATCAGGAACAGTGTGGCCAGCAGGACCAGGGAAGTGATTCTGCCCCTGGACTCAGCACTGGTGAGGCCACACCTGGAGTACTGTGTCCAGCTCTGGGCCCCTCAGTTCAGGAAGGATATTGAGGTGCTGGAGCAGATCCAGAGAAGAGCAATGAGGCTGGTGAAGGGACTGGAGCACAAGTCCTATGAGGAGAGGCTGAAGGAGGTGAGGTTGTTCAGCCTGGAGAAGAGGAGGCTCAGGGGAGACCTCATCACTCTCTACAACTCCCTGAAAGGAGGTTGTAGCCAAGTGGAGGTTGGTCTCTTCTCCCAGGCAACTATCAGTAAGACAAGAGGGCATGGTCTTAAGCTCTGCCAGGAGAGGTTTGGGTTAGATATTAGGAAGAAAGTCTTTACAGACATTGGAATGGCTGCCCAGGGAAGTGGTGGATTCTCTGTCCCTGGAGGTTTTTAAGATGAGATGGATGTGTCACTTAGCGCCATGGTCTAGTAACCAGGATGGTAGTGGATCAAGGGCTGGATTTGATGATCTCAGAGGTCCCTTCCAACCCAGCTGATTCTATGATTCTATGAATCTGAACATGGGAATGATTGAACAGGACAAGGTACCTCCAGGACTTCATGTATGGCTGTGGCAAAGGTATCCAGCACTTCAGGGCTCAAGAAATCCCTCCTTGTTGCACTCCGTCCATTCACATAGTAACTGAAAATAGGAAAAAGAAACATAGCCAAAATTAAGGAAAAATACCACCAGTGGTACAAAATACCACCAAAAGTATTCAGCTGCTTGATACATTTATCCACAGCACTATTTTTTTGTCCAGGTCTTTTTATTCTTTTGCTTTCCAAATATATAGATATTTCATTTGTATTTAAGGGACTGTCAGGTATAACTACCTCGATGGAGGCAGGATATTACAGAAATCTCCAACAGCAAAAGTAGTAGGTTTGTTTGCCTCTACTCATTTAGAATTAGGAAAACATCACTGGGTAAAAACCAGCTTCTGCAAATCTTCTCTTGCTGAGGAGTCCGACATTCCTATGTGATTACTTGCATTACTGTATCAAGTTATATATTAAAAATATCAGATCCTAGCTTCTGTCCCTCTGTTGGAATATTTTGGCCGTTTGGAGGGGAACAGGATGTAGGCATCCCTATGGGATGAAGGTTGGCCTCCACTAGGAGCAGTAGAGCTTTTAAGTCTGGTTTGTCCAAATAAAGAACGGGAAATTGGGATCCTTGTGGTTTTTGCATTTTGTTGTGCTGTCACTCAGTTCTACCAGAAGTAGCTGAAGTCTTCTAGCCACAAGGGGAAGCTAAAACCTGATAATCCTAAACTAGTAAAGAAAATAACACATGTCCACTTAAAGCAAAGGCAGCCACAGGAAGGGCAAGAACAGCCCAGGAATGGGAGAGGACAAGTTTTATGCCTTTCTAGCAGTTCAAAATGCATAGACGAGTCATATATATATACACATATGTATGTAATAGAAGTATGTGCATCTTTTCCCACTCTCACCTGACTGCTGCATGTCACTGTGCTGCATTTGACTCTGGGAAAAAAACCTGCCTTTGCACTGGAAATGTCTTTCAAGCATGAGGGCTTCATGGCAGGTGCCCTGCTGCCAACTTGCCACCTGAGCCTTTTAAACCTGCATGTCTAAGCCAGGCATAAGAGCAAAGGGCTGGGACTGTGCCAGTGCTGCTTGCACTGCAGGTGGGATCTGAGGGCCAGTTACCCCCACAGAGCCCAGACTCACTTGGAGAGCAAACCTAAGGAAACAGGAGAAGCTACTATCCCTTCTCCATGGGTAGGAGTCAGCCAGACCTGCAGGGCTTTTCATTTATATCAAGTAGACATAAATAGAGAGAAAAAGACAGCACAACACATCAGCTCACGAGGCTTCTGTTGCACTTTTTAGGAGTTGGGTGCATTTGTCAACAGGATCATCAGTGACTCCCTGAATTTGCTTTCAGCAAACAAAACTTTCACTCAAGCAAGTTTAGCCTTTCTAAAGCCAAGAAAGAATCAATGTCAGGGGTACTGACTCTGTTTTAAAGTCCAGCCACCCTTATGTTGTTTAAAACTTTACATTAAAAACCTTCTACTCTCACAGAGGTTCAGCAGAGGCATCTCTGCTGAGTAAGCTTGAGCCACCTCATTTTCTTTTTGTACAACACCCCCTTCTTCCCATGGGAAAGCGCATTTTATTTGCAAGAAGTGGCAGCTTGGAGCTTTGAAATAACCAGGACTGCAGCTCAGATCTCACTAGCTTTTGGTACATGTTGAAATGCATATGCAAAAAGGCTCAACTCTCTTCGATGCAGAAACTCTCCTCGTGCAGGAGAGAGTCATGACTGACGTAACCCCTCACGCTTCTGTGAGAAGAAAAGCTGCTATGTCATCTTTTTTCCCACATCCCACTTCTGTTTTTCTCCATGCACATATTTAGCAAGCAAAAGGACTGTCTTGCACACATTGCATTCCCTGCAGCTGTGCCTGTGTTACAACCCCCCACCACTGCTTTCGGGTCTCTGCACCAAGTAGCCTCTTTGGAGGTTTCTGTACTTCTCTAATACGCTCCCTCAATTCCTCTCTTATTCTGAACAGAGAAGTTTGTGGAGAGGCCCCTGAGGAACTGCTGAAAAGGTTATTTCACCCCCCTCTTCCTGCTGAGATGTTCAAACTGACGTTTTGTGAAGAAAACAGGCAATAATCAGAGTGACAATGGCATTCAAGTGGTACTTACTGGTGCCACGTGACAGAGTCGATCACCTTCCCTCCCGATTTCAGGAAGCTGCAACCAGAGGGAATGTGGTGGAGAGCAGGGGGTTAGGAGGTACTTGTGATGGGTCATGGCCCCCCCACAAGTGAGCCACCATGTACAGCCCTCCCCTCTGCCCCTGGCTGGCAGCAGTGATCGTGAATGCTTTGGGACCAATGCTTTGGACAGCCTGGCTGCCTCAGCAGGTTGCTGGGTGGATGAATTAATGTTTAACACACAGGGGTTTCTAGGGCAAAAAGCCCTTGTTAGCACAGCAGTACAGCCAGTGCTCAGTGGAAAAGCATGCAGACCACTGACATATTGCCAGCAGCTGAGTTTCAACCGGCTAAATGTTTAAGCCTTGAGCTCATGTATGCAGGTAAGGCTTTAGTTGTCCTCAGTCAAGGGGAAAAAAATCCATGTTTCTAATTTAAGGAAATATGCGATGAAATTGTTCTCAAATAGACCAGGTGTGTCCATTTGTACATCCGTACTATTGATTTGGAACAGAAAATCCTTAAAACCCTGCTCAGATGCGTCCTCATGCCCCCAGCACCTGGATGCAGATAAAGTACCACTATCCACACCTGCCCCATCCTGGAGGGTGCTGCTGGTGCCCCACAGCCCTACCTTCTCAGCAGTCTCTGTGTGTGCTTCCGGGGCTGCCCAACATCGGGACCGTAGAGCTTTGCATGCTGGTAGAGGGTGTAGTTATTCAGAAGTTGGCGTAAGTGAATAAAATCTTGCCCCAGCTGGGAGCCGTCGATGTGGATGCCAGATTTCTTCCTGAAGCTGTTGGGCTCTGGCAAAGACACGTGCACATCAACACCCCCCTCTAGTTCTGGGACACAAAATAGGGCAGCTTGTTCCACATGGGGAGCACCAGTCCCCTAAGGCTTCACCTGATCTGGCAGGGTACGAGTGAGATATTTGAAGGTAGTAAGCATGAAATCAAAAGCCTGGGGGATGCAGCGTGCTGCTCTCCAGCACTCTATCCTAGCCAGTCTCGATAGGTGACATCCTGCACCTTGAGGAATATCGTTCACCTGATCTAAAAGCCTTGGTAGGAGAAGCAAAATCACCTCAGTTTGCTCATTCATTGGATCTTCTCATGAAATCCCTCTTTGCAAATGAAGACCTTAATGTTTCTTAATAAAACATCACCTTGCCTTTATGTGCCATCATCCAAACAATTCAAAACTACCAGCCCATACCCCGTGGTGGTACTTTCCCGGGTGACAGCTGGCTTGACCAACAAGCAGGTTTTGCACTTACCATTCCCGAGCTCCCAGGAGATGTTGTAGCTCTGTGAGGCACAGTAGTCCAGCAGCACCTGGGCGTTCGAGCTGTCCCACTGCAAACCACCTTTCCGCAGCAAGGCATTGAGTCCAAAGATCAGGTGAAACCCTGAGCAGTTTGCAAAGCTGTAGAGAATATCCAGGGTATTTTCTGCACAAAGGAGAAAGGGAGCATGCTTATCCCAAGGTTACACTGTGCTAATTGAGCTCCAGCCAAGCAACAATTGTACTGCCCATATTTATTTAGTCTGATGCTGCAGATGTGCAAACAGTAGAAAAAGAGTTCTTTGAATATTTTGCTAAGGAGGTAAAATGTTTATTTTTCAGTGGTTTCACCTCCTGACAGCCTACAACCCTTTTACTGTGGGGCAGAGATTTGCACCTCCTTGTTTATAAACCCTACAGAGAAATCCATCAAAGTCTTACTTGTAATGGTGGTGTTTTTGTGCTTTTTCCAGTTCTGCTCAGCAAGAATCAGCTTCTCCTGGCTGGGCCACTGGACCAGCAGCAGCTTCTCAACAGCAGAGAACACAGGTGTTGAGCCACAAGCCTCTGTAGGGTAGAAGATTGATAGGAATTAAGTCCTCACCTTCACAGCCAGGGTCCAACGCGTGAAGGGCTGCATCCCTCAGGAGGAAGCACAGTTCCTTGGTTCAAGCCTGAGAGCTGGTCATGCACTTCTGTGAAATGCATTGCTACTTCCATAGCATTAATAACATAGGAAAAGAGGGCTGGCTTGATGCATAAATAGATACTATGTAAAAAATGCATATTTTTCAGTTTGAGGTGATGGAGATAGCAGGGTGAAGGAAGACTGAGCTGTGCTTCTGTAAGCTGGTATTGCGGCAGTCAACCCCCAATAAACTGTTTTTTTGGAGCACCATCCGGAAACCCTCATTCCAGTGACCTGACAAAGCATAGGCTGCCATGCCCAAGGAGCAGATAAGCTGTCCTGGCATGCAGTGGTATGGCAGGGATCATAGCCCACCTTGCTGTGGGCACAAATGGGGCAATGCTTCCTGCACTGCCCGTCCTGTGCAGAGGAGAGCCCTGAATCCCCTGCATGGCTCCAGCAGCAACGCTGGCAGGAGTCATGAGACACTTGTTCTTCAGAGCTCATGTTTTTTCTTGGCACGCAAACCAGGAACAAGCCACAACCTGGAGAGGTTCCTCTTCCTTAAGAGAGGAAGGCACGAGCCAGGGTCACACGAGGCAGCTACTCAGTGAAGTGATACGAGGGGAAAAGTACCACTCAACCTCAAAACCAAGCATCTCTGGTTGTACAGTAAGGTATGATTGCACTGTTGTGCTATGTACTACAGGAACAGATGGGAAATTTTTCATTGGAAACACGTCTAAAAGGATTTACATGCTTTTGCTAAGTTTAAAGAGAAAATACCAAGCTCAAGCAGTTGGCAGTGGTCCAGTGGATCCGTGCTTGCCCTGTCAGACACAGGAGGGCAAGGCTGCACTCCCAGCCTAGCTCTCTGGCTTTGGCCAGTACAAAGAAATCACACACTGTGTTCTCCTCAGATTATTTCTTCCATCTCTTACTTGGTTTTCATAATGAAGCCACAGCTTTTGAGCTGACCTTGAACACCTCCCAGGCAGTGTGGGAGGACCCAAGACTGATGCAAGGAGCACAGGGCAGCAAAGGGAGAGTCTCAGCAGAGATGCCATGGCAGATTTCAGTCCCCCACATTTTTTCTCACTTTCCAATGTCTGGCACAGCTCTTCCCACAAACTGTGCTGAAGGTCCACGGATCTCCTCTCCATGGAGGAGAGGAACGGTGACCCTGTGGAGGACACCCAGCACTGCTGCCGTGCCCTTGCAGCATCCTCAGCCTGCATCAAAGTCCTCTCCTAAACCTAGGATGGTTTCGAGTTTAACATATTGATGCTCATTTTACCTTGCTGTGCCTGAAGTTCCCAGAGGATTTTTTCTTCTGAAGTTGAGTCTTTGTTGGGATCAAAGATAAGAAAATCTGTCTCAGTGCCGCCGAACCTCAGGAAGCCTGGGGACAGGGCTGTCGCCAGTGCACGCAGTTTGGGATTGCTGAGGAAGGAACATTGAGAAACAGAAAACCACTGTAGCTTTGGTGTAGAGGCTAATATGGGAAGTACTTGGAGGAATATGCTGCAGTGACTTGGGGCTATCCAGTTCACTCAGGGCACTCCTGACACCTGCCTGGATCTGTGTCCCAGCCCTCTGCACTGTACAACAGGGACACTGCTGGCCAGGTGATCCAGGAGAGCATTGATGAGGCAACAAGGTGAAGACATGCCTGAGGGAACATGGGCACAGGCAGGGAGTCAAATCCTTGGAGAAAAGTAAGGCAATATTTCAAAACAGGTATTTTTTTTTATCCTAAACATCCCTCTCACCTAGACCTTTTGGTTTTGTTTATGCAACACTAACATAACAGTCCCGTGAGAAAGTGGGCATAAAACTGACTTTACATCGTCAGTTCCCCTTTCAATCAAAACCAGCCAAAGCAATCTTTTTTGTACCTAAGAGAGATTAAGAGTCCATGCTGGGGCAGGTGTTAGCTTTAGCAAAGCAGGTGCATAGAAGAACACAACTCTGCCTCTGTTACTTGCATACACCCCCTGCAGGATGTGCAGCACTGACACCCAGCCCTCACGGGGGGATGAAGGATACCAGACACATCAGCCTTATCTGCCCAGTGGTGACAAACAGCAGATTAGAGGCCACTGAGTACTTCCCACTCCTCTTGGTGGCAGGGCTGGCCCCAGAGTGAACCCCAAGGCGTGCATTTGGGGCTGGAGGCTGGGGACCTGAGCCCTCTCCAGTAAAGCTGGTGATGCCTCTCTCCCCACCTCGGTGAGGAGGAAAAGATGAAAGTGGTGAGAGGAGGGAAATCAGGACTGGAGAAATACAGTGGGGATGAAAAATGGGATCAGAGAGATGAAAAGGGAATAATTAAGACAGCTTCCAAAAAAAAAAAAAAAAGAGAGAATAAAAAAGGAAATAAAAAGATAAAAAAATAGAGCAAAAGCAGGGAAGAAAAGGTAGAAGAGAGGTCAGAGGCAAAAGAACAGACAGGGAACACCATCACCCAGCAGTCCAGAGTTGTTTAGTGTTATCCAGGGAGAAAAAAAGACTTCATGTGTTGGATCTCTCGGTTCAGCTTTGGTGGTGACAGACCCTCCTCAGTATTTATTTGACTTCATGTTGACATAAGTCTGCCAATCTACCTGAGGGCTCAGATGATTTTTATCCTGCGGAACAGCAGGAATAGCAGCCCCCAGCCCCTCCATACATAACGCCTTTGTTCTGTATAATCACAGAATCGTTAAGCTTGGAAAAGAACTCTAAGATCAAAAACTCCAAACACTAACCCAGCACTGCCATGTTCAGCACTAAACCACATAAACTATGTCCCAAAGTGCCACATCCATAGGTTTTTTGAACACTTTCAAGAATGGTGATCCTACCACTTCCCTGTTCCGATGCCTATTTTACTTAATATCCAATCTAAATCTCCCCTGAAGCAACTTGATGTCGTTTCCTCTCCACCAGTCACTTGTTACCTGGGACAAGAGACCGAACCACACCTCGTCACAGCCTCCTTTCCGGTAGTTGTAAAAGAGCGATAAGGTCTCGCCTGAGCCTCCGTTTGCCAAACAACACCAGTTCCCTCAGTTTCCTTCTCCTTTTTTTCTGCTCGCAAAGGAGCTCCTCTCCCAGGTTTATCCCCGAGCTGCCCCTTCCCCGCATCCACCCAGCCCAGCTACTCATTCCCCGAGCACAATCGAGCCGGCGCGGCTCGCACCCGCGGAAGGTACCGCCTTGCTGCCCTGGGAGGATGGAATTGGTGAATCCCGAGGCAGAGGTGATCCAGCAGCCTCCCCCGACCCCAGCTCCAGGGATGGGGGGTTCCCCGTTCCCCCCATCTCGCTCCGCAGCGCATTTTCCTGTTCTCCGTCGGGATGTCCGAGCTCCCCCCACATCTCCGTGGCTGCAGACTTCTCTGCCTGCCGAGGACCTCTCCCCTTGCCCAGGGGGACCCCTCTGCCGTGCCCCTCCTCTCCCCAGAACCTTTTTTCCTTTGCCCAAAGAGGCGAGACGTGGCTCACCTGAGCAAGGCGACAAAGCGCGGATCCCGGGCCAGGCTGGCATCCAGAGTAAGGGAGAGGAAATCCGGGCTCACCTCGCCGCGGGGGCTGCCCCGGAGCCCCAGTCGCAGCACCACCGCCCCCTGCCCCCCCGCCAGCGCCGGCAGCAGCAGAAGCAGCAGCAGCGGCAGCATCCTCCGCTCCCGGCCCGCCGCCGCCGGCACCACCCCCGCGGAGGGCGGGCCAGAGGGTGCAGCCCTGCGCTCCCCGCCGGGAAGGATGGGGCCGGCGTGAACAGGACCCTCCTCACCGTCTGGAAGCGGCTTAGGGCTGCAATTGCATCTCTGGAACGCAGCCCTGCTCTTCGAGCCTCAAATCGGGTCCAGAACACCTGAAGCTGCCTCAACCCTTGAAGCCTCAACCTTCCCAGCTGCCTCAACCATTGCAAAATGAACCCGTGTTTCAAGCTGGTTCCTTGCCTGCTCACGCCTTTGCAGCCTCGCAGCCGATCGGCCGCTCCTTAGGGCATCACGCCCTGCCCGAGCGGCCCTGGGCAGCTGCCTGCACAAACAGCGGGCTGGAAAATCGCTGCCGGATGAACGCTGCTGCTCGAGGGCTAAAATGTCGGGCTGGCAGCCCAGCCACGGACCTCCACTGCGGGAAACAGAGTCACAGCCAGGTCAGATTGAAACCTGCCTCCCCCTGCTACAACACTGTTGGAAGAGGGATGTTTCTTAATTATAAAAACATGAAACTTGGAATTACTGTTACAATAAAGATTCAGGCGTGCTCTGGGTCTGCCCCTAAGGTGTTCCTTGCAAAATTCCTTCTTCAGCAACAGTTGGCCTTGCAGGGAGTCGTGTCGGGAAACAGCCAGGTGCGGCCCTGGAGCAGGTATTGCTTAGTATCATGGAAGGATTTGGGTTGGAAGGGACCTTAAGGATCATATAGTTCCAACACCCCTGCCATGGTCAGGGACACCTCCCACTAGGCCAGGTTGCTCAAATGCCCATCCAACCTGGCCTTGAACACTACTAAGGATGGGGCATCCACAACTTCTCTGGGCAACATGTGCCAGTGTCTCACCACCCTCATAGTAAAGAATTTCTTCCTAACATCTGATCTAAACCTACCCTTCTTCAATTTAAGGCCATTCTGCTCTCGTCCTATCACACTATGTCCTTGTAAAAAGTCCCTCTCCAGCTCTCTTAGGTCTCAGTACCCCGTTAGGTACTGAAAAGTGCTGTAAGGTCTCTCTGGAGCCTTCTCTTCTCCAGACTGAACAACCCCAACTCTCTCATCCTGTCTTCATAGGAGAGGTGCTCCAGCCCTCTGATCATCTCCATGGCCTCCTTTGGACTTATTCCAACAGGTCTCCGACCTTCTTATTTTGGGGGTCCCAGAGGTGGATGCAGTACTGCAGGTGGAGTCTGGAGTAGAGGGAGACAATCACCTCCCCCGTCCTGCTTCCTTTGAAACAGCCCAGAATATAGTTGGCTTTCTGGACTGCAAGACTGATCTGCGTTTCTGAGTTTCTATGCACGTTACTGAAACATTTGCAGTTGTTAAACAAGTATGCTTTACATCTCCATTACATTTCTCACTTGTGTCAATTCATCCTGAAGCATCCATTTTTCTTGCTGAATTTGTTTTCGATCAGTTTTCTGCTGGGACAGGCTGCAAATCTGTTACTTTATCTGGGTGCAGTGCTTCCCACATGCACCGAAGTCGGAGCATTAATCAGCATGGCTCAAGTGCTCGCCTGCCTGGCCCTTCCCGTTCCTGCTTGCTCTACATTTTTGTACTATTAAGTAACTATCCACCGGAAATAGAAGAACTGGACCAAATTAACTCAGTTTTTGATAAACACATCCATGGCTCTGCCAAAAAGGAAACATCAGTGACACTCCTGACTGCCTCAATATCTTAGTCAGGGTAACACTTCCCATCTTGGGGGTGCGGCACCAATTATATGCCTACGCCCCAGGAAGGGCTGGGGTGACTGTCTGCCAGAGGAATAATTCATCTATCAGCAGGTGACTGAAGCACCACACAAACTACCCAGCCCCATGAGTAAACCAAGGGTATAAGAATGTAGCTCAAGTGTGTGACAAATCATTGCTGCAAACCTAATTAAGGTTGCTACTACAGGTAGCTAGTTAAGGTTGCTACTACAGAAAAGGTTAACAGATGTCAGGGGATATGAAGCCTGTGCACAATTTTTTTCTGTTGGAATTCACTACTTCTGCCTTCATTTTCTCAATTTGCTTCTTCGAGGAGAGATGCCTTAAATCACTTGCCCACTGTGCTGTATTTCTAACAGCAGAGGCACAAAGTGTGTGTTTCAAATGGCCAAGGCTATGTTTCGGATTCAATCGCTGTGAACGGATGTGTGTACATAAGGTCTAGCACGTGTTGTGTTTTTAGCAGCCTGCAAACACTTTTAGCTGGAAAATAATGCCTTCCAGCATTTGCATAAGAGCTAGAGGTACTAAACAAGAATTTGCAGCTTTTGCCTGGGCATTTTTCACATTAATACCCATTTTTAAATATTGCAAAGTAGGGGAGACCAGTACAGAGGTATTTGGACTCCCATGGAAATTTGGGCAGAATTTGAGTGGTGCCGTGTGAAATACAAGGGGAATGCTTAAGAACCAGGACTAGGCTTAAGCTCACTTGAGTGTTATTTGAAGCCAGCTCTGAACGAGCGCCCTATCCCACTTCCTCACTCCACAGAAAGCCTAGTCCCTGCCTTGTGACATTCAAATGCTTTGGTTATGCAGCTCCTAAAGCAGTTCTGCTTCTCCCACGCCAGTGATGCCATCAGGCACACTGTGCTGACTAGGTTTTTATAACTAGAGAGAATTAAAAATAAAACTTTCCAGGAATTTCAACTGTCTAACAGCAGTGGAACCATGCTATTGCTAACAGGGACCCCACTGCTCTTCCTGGGCAAGCACCAAGAGCTGATATATTTTCATATGTATCAGTTTTATATTTTTTTATATATATATAAAATCAGTGTTTTACCTTCTGCATATTAAGGGAATTCTGAAGGGAAGAGTTGTACAAAAGGCAAACAATTCTCGTGACATAGCAGTGTTTGGGCAGATGAACAGAGCAGACCCGTGCCAGAGTAGCACTCTGTTTCTGAGTAAGAAGCATCAGGAAGATGAAACTAAGTTGATGCCAAGAAAGCATGGAAACTGTGAAAACAGAGATGCCTATCAAAGTGGTTTTGTAAGCTATCCTTACTCCCTGCCCCCAGACCCCCGGCCAGACTTTGTCCTGACAGAGCACACAGCTCTCAGCACTCTCAGCTGCTTTTATTTCTGAACTCAGCTGGTTAGAGGAGGCTGAGACAGCACACGCTCTGTTTATCCAGAGCTGGAAATAACACCGTGGGTCTATCTTTCTGCAGTTCTCTTTGAAGTGCACACAGCTTTATAGATAGTTCTAAAAGACTGTTTCCACTGAGTCTGCAACTGACAGATTCAGGTGCTGTGGGAGCTGTGGAACACACCCAAATCACTCAGCCTCCCACTGACCAGAACAAAGCTTTTAAGTGAGAATATTTCCTCTCATTACAACTGATGCACAGAGCTGGACCATCATGCTGAAAGAGATGAAATGAAGCTTTAAAAGGACGGACAAAGTGAGAGCTGCCTAGGCAGGACTAACTCACGTGGAAATGGCTTTCTAGAACAGAGGAACACAATAGGTCTTGTTCACACAATAGAAATGAACAGCTAAACGTTAACCTTACCAGTCCTCGCAGAGACATTTTAAATAAGTTACATACGGGGATTCTTAAAAGCACAGAATTATGACTCAGGGGAAGGAAGGGAATCACACATACACAAAAAATTGGTCTCTGTGGATAAGCTGGAAAGTGAATAGGCACAAAGACTAAGAAATACGCCCTGAGGTTTTAGGTCAGAACACTTATTCTGCACCTGAAGAGACTTGCACACACCATAGCTCTGATTCGATTTACTGTGGGTTATGAAGGCATTGGCTGCAACATCCTACAGGGCATATATTTATGACCTACCTTAGCTTTGAAGCACCTGATGTTATTTCATATAGAAGTAAGATAAATTCATCAATGTTGCTTCTTTCCCTTTAACACAGGCTTTAGGATAGAAACATCCCATTGAAGCAAGTGAGAAATCTTTGCTTTCCAAAACATCCTGAACCCATCCTTACTACAAGCTTTCCCATAGAACATCCACCAAACCAAACCATACCCATTCCAACACCTGCATGTTACATGTATATATGTATGTATATATATATATATATAATGAGCCCAGTACTGTCCTTGACATTGAAGCACTTCAGCATCATCTGGCAGCATAAAAATATCACGACCAGTGTCTGTTGTATACCTTTTTTCCCCTCTCCCATCTTCACCCAGGGGAAAAGCCCAGGTAAGAAAGCTTCATATTAAAGGCATTTGATCATACACTAATACATATTGTAGAAAGAGTAAGCAGTATGAAGTGCACGTACTGCCTTGCTTGACAAGCTTGATTTCAGAAAAATAAGACAAGCTACATATATCAGAGTTTCAGTGCAAATTAGAGCAGCTTCATTCATTTCACTTCTGATGCTCTCAAAGGTCACAGAGAAAGCCTTGGGGGAGTTGCACTCATCCATCTGGCAGAGCACAGCCTGTGTAAACAGAACAGCAGAGACAACAAATGTCAGCCTCTTTTTCCTTCCAGACCAGCTTCATGCAGATCGGAAACCACTCGTTTATTTCAAACTAGCTTTTCCTGCCATTTTCAAAGGAGAGTCGACATTTCTAGGGAATACTTGACTTCCTTTCCAAGCATCCATCAGGTCAAAATCTGAACTTGCAACAGTGCTGGTTGTTAGTGATGGACAGTGTGAGGTTACAGTTAGCAACTGGCAGGAAGAATTTTTTTTCCTGCTGTTCCCCTCCGCTGTATAAAAATAAAAATGCACACTCTGATAAGCATGCAAGTACAAATATCATTGTGACAGAGGTTACTGCCTCATTAACTACTTGTAGTTAACGCAGCAATTAATGGATTATTCCCACAACATCAGTTATTGCAATAAATCACTACTCAGAGTGAATAATTTTACAGTAACTTGCTCCTTGTTTTGTTTTTGTGGTTTTTTCCCCCCAAAATCCATACAAGAGTGTACCAAACTCTGGAGAAACCACCAATAAAACTTTAGAGCAACTGGTTAGACCTTAAGAGCATCACTAAAATTTTCTTATATGTGTACTACATCAACTACTTAGGTACATACAGTTATGCTGGAGTGAGCATCATCTGTCTTTTGAATGTAACACAAATTTAAAACTATCTATCATTTGGTGAAAAATATATCTCAGTTAGAAGGGCAAGGCATTAAGAGACAGATTTACACAGCCTCAAGTCATGCCAAATACTGCTTCTGCCCTTGAGGGCCAATTATTGTTAGAGTCAACATTTTCTGTTTCCAAAGCCATTTATGCCTCAGCTTTCAGGATCAGTAACAGGATTCCTCTAGAGGCACTCAATCAACCAGTGGAAATGAATAATGCTGCCTCTAAAAAGTGCTGGGTTTAAATTCTTGACCTGGTTTAATACTGAATGCACTCAAATATTGCACTTATGCAAACTTCATAAGCCACTATGAATTATCATAAGTAGAAGTATGTTTTTGCTAAATAAAGAATTTATTGCATTGCTACCTATGAGCAGTACAATACTAGCATTTTCATCACTTTTTCACCATAACTCCTTTCAATCAAGCATTCAACATTTAATGGCTCCACTGGATTTAAAACCATTCTTGTTTATTTCCAGAATGGCAACATAATTAAGCAAAGTTGAGTAACAAACACACAGTTTAAATACGGTTTATCTTAATTTTGCTTTACTGAGAAGAGACCTGATTTTGCAGAGAAATGCCATGTTTAGGTGTGCCACTATACTGGCTACCATAATTCAAAACTACTTTCATGTCCTTGTGAGACCCTGCCTGGAATACTACATCCAGGTCTGGGGTCCTCAGCACAAGAAAGACATGGACCTGCTGGAGCAGGTTCAGAGGAGGTCATGAAGATGATCAGAGGGCTGCAGCCCCTCTCCTATGAAAACAGGGTGAGAGAGCTGGGGTTGTTCAGCCTGCAGAAGGGTCCAGGACTTGTAAAAAAAGAGGAAGAGAGACTTTTTACACAGGTAGATAGTGATAGGACAAGAGGGAATGGAGGTATTTAGATTGGATGTTAGGAATACATTTTTTTCTATGAGGGTGGTGAGGCACTGGCACAGGTTTCCCAGAGAAGCTGAGGATGCCCCATCCCTGAAAGTGTTCACGGACAGGTTAGATGGGGATCTGAGCAACCTGGTGTATTGAAAAGTGTCCCTGACTAAAACAGAGATGAAACTAGATGATCTTTAAGATCCCTTCCAACCCAAACCATTCTAGGATTCTATGACTTAACCCACCAGTCTATCCCAGCTTTCAAGTTTGTCTTAATGGGCAGTGCTCTACCATTGTCCAGTACTAGACACCAGCTTTGCAAAGTTTACTTTATCACAACTGAGGAACTTTCAAGCATCCTCAAAACTACTTCCACGAGCCCTAACTTTTTGCTGGAACAAATCTGGTTCAGATATCTTTAGAAATCCTAACACATGCCCATGGAGTCTCAGAACTTGATACGGCTTCTCAAAAGTCAGTTCTTCAAAACTCTGTCTTTACATTTAAGTAAGTAATTAAAAAAACATTAAAAAAAAAGTAAATTTTTTGTTTGGAAGACAGCTACAGATACATCCTGAAAAAATTATTTCAGGGAATGGCCAAAGGCTGAATATGAATTTGATATTTGCATCTTTTAAGAAGGCTTAAACTAGGCATCATTTACAATTTCTTGCACAACTCTGGGACAGCTTCTTTATTAAGAATTGCAGCTCTATTTCTCTCCTTCTGTTAGCTATACCTAGAGAACAAAGAATCCTGCAAGTAGGAATTTTGGAGTAGCTCACTCAAGCCCATGTGTCCTAAAGGGAATATCCAAAATAAAGATATTATTTAAGTCAACTATGAACCTAAGCTCCTGGCAGAAGTACACACCAGGCAGTTAGTCCAATCCCCAAAGCACTCCTAGGGCTATGTTTGAAACCAGGAATGAATTAAGATCACATCTTCTGACTCTAGCCTACTGCTCATAATCCAATCATTCAAATGAAGTCAACTTTCCAAGAAACATTCTGAACTCAGAACTCACACAGAATTGTGGTATACAAAAGACATTAAATATTTATTACATGGCAGCAGCTTTACACAGGAAAGTTAAAAAATTTAAAATATCCAAATTTTGGACATGATTTTTCTCCATGACAGTTGGTCAGTGGGTCCCTGGGATATCTGTAGGCACCTTTAGGAGTTCTTCAACTTCTTCTTGTAAAGCCTCAGCTTTTTCACTCAGCAGCATCTACAGTGACAAAAACAAACAAAAAAAATTAGAAAACAAATACAAGCATTAGATGTAATTGTTAGGTTAAAACACCAGTGTTTCTTTCCAAAATTGCACCTGGTCTGTGAAAGACTTCTGCTGCTGCTCACAGGACCACAGTGATCACAAGACCTTTGCCTCAAAGGACTAACTTGTGCACAAGTACTACTACCAACATGTCTTACTGATTAGTGTACACCCATATAAAAGGCAGTCACATAAAAATTCATACAGTACACAGCTGTTTTTCTCAATTCTGCCACAGTACATAAAATTTACAGAACTAAACAGTTTTGTCTGTAACTATTAAGGATCATTTTTAACCTTAAACATTTATTTTCCACATTGGAATAAACACTTTTAAGTTGTGCCTGACAAGTTGCCAATTTCTTGCTTTATATGAAATTTCTTACTACAGCATTTTACACCAGACATAGAGGACTCCCAGTATCAGCAACTGAACTGTTTGTTGCTGGCAGCTGAGGAAGAAGAGGCCTCCATGCCAGCACTCTTCTAACTTTCCAGTTAGGGAAAACTTTAATTTAATATCTGAGCATGAGAGTAAGCTAGATTGTTGGATTTGACATTGATGTGCATGAGGAATATGCATATATCCCTCTCTTCTGGCTCACCAAGCAGCATAAAAAAAAAAAAAAAGCAGCAAGAAGCCTACAACAACATTAAACAAACGTGACCTTTTAAGTGCATAAACCTCAAAGTTTGTATGTTTACTCCATGAGAATATACAAAGAAAGACTTTGTTATTGACCGTCTCAATTTTACACCAACCCCCCATCCATTCATTCTAGACATTCCCTTACTTCACCAAAATCCTGTTCTTTCAGCAGAATCCAACATGAAGCCAATACCATTGTAGCAGCAGATGATTAATGGAGATAGAGGAGAGAAAATGCTACCATTGATAAATGAAGTACTTTCTGTATTTTTTGTTTAGACAAAACTCAATGTTTGTTACAGAACCTTTCCCTTTGTTTATTTATGTGTGCCAAAGGCAATAAGGGTACCTTAGAGGCAGATATTAAATGAAGGCCCTTCTCGTGATGCCTATTCAAAATGGAAAAGAAAGGAAAGAATAAGAGGGCATGACAAAAGCAACTACATAGGTGAGGTTAACCCTATGCCTTGCTGGTTTCTAGAATCCTGAAAATACTATTCTGTTGCCACAACTACCACTAGAATTTCTGTAAGGTAAGTCCTGAGATATTGGCAGAATCAAGCATTTCCACTTACAACAACTCAGCAGGAAGACCAATGTAGTCATTTAGTTCCCGTATTTCATCAAACAAGCTGTACAACACTTTTTCCTTTTGCTTCCCCTCTGAAAAGGAGCACAACTTGGCACTATCCTGTATGTAACAGGTTGCTCTTATCACAGATCAGTATTTGGATCACAAATATCCACTAATTAGTAAACTGAATCCTTCACTTTCAATGTCATTCAAACATCCACTTACGACATGTTGGCATTCTGAAGCAGGTTTTTATAACTTTGTTTCTAACTTACCTTTGCAGATGAAACAATTTGTTTGGCTTGATGTCGTGACAAGTGCTCAATCATCTTTATCAGAGTTTCTGGATTTGCATTAGCCAAGTGTGCTAAAGTTTTGTACCCTGCATTATAAAGCTGTTTTGCTCTTGCCTGAAAGTACAGAATTGTGTTAGATTATTAGAACAGGCAGTAAGAATTACTGTTAAGTGCCAATCTCTGCACCAACCTCAAATATTTCATTCTGTGTATCAATCCCATTCTCTGTTCCCTAATATGAATACTCACTGAGAATTTACTCCTCAAAAGCACAGCTTTTTACCACTAAAATTTACCTCCCCCAACAATTTCACCCAGCTCTTAGGAACCCCTTATTTTCTGAGCCTAGATGATACTGACTCTGCCATCTTCTCTTGTTATCAGGGTTTCTGCATTCACTGTCACTGGCACCAACAACTGTCTCACATTCTTTGGAGGTGTCTAAGTGAAAGGAGGGCTGATTACAGAGAGAGCTTTCACAAAATTCCAGAAGAGGCTACACTTTCTGTTTCAAGCTTATAAATAATTTTTCCTTTAGCATCACAGTATCTTTTTTATTTCTCCAATTTTGTGTGAAGTCATGGTTGTGAATCCACATATACAGGAGAGATGCACATCACAGGAGTAATTCTCTGGAATTTGATTACCAACAGTGTAAGAAGGTGGGCATTATCTGCTTCTTTTGACTCTGATCCTGTTGCCTATGTAAAGCAGCCAAGAAGTATTTGCTTAACAGAGGGTCTCTGGACAAACAAATTTCTTTTGCAAAACAAATAATGCTAGAACTTTACAAAGTTAAAATTAAAATGAATTTCTACAATGGTAGTGGAGTAATGTATCGCACCCAAGGCTGAGTTATGAAATAAATGCCCATTTGATGAACAAACATTTGGTTAATTACCTTTTGGGGTTTTTTCCCCCTTTACCTCTTTTAAAGACAACAAAGAATAGAAAGACTTTAATGGCTTATTTGGGGTCTTTTAGCATCCAACAGTCAATAGTTTACAATATATAATCTTCCTCCATGCATTTCATTGATGTGACATAGATGTCATTAATTTCACCAGAAGTAGCCACTAACTGCCAAAAAGTATTTCCTGTGCTCTATTTGGCTGTTATATGCACAGTATGACAAATAACACAGAATCTTGCCCCACTAATTACTTAAATCTCATGAAAAGGGTTTAGATTGCTCTTTGAAAACTGCCCAAGTAAATGTGTAAATAATTCTCTTTCAAGACAATACTCTCTCATTCAATCATCTCCTCCACAGAAATCTAAGCAAGTTACATCTGTTCAGGAGGACAGTTTACCTGCTACAAATATCAGCTGTTGGTATAATTTAAACTCCAGGGCAGAAGTACCTTGGTTATAGCAACAATTTTTTTGAAGGGTCTCCTTCAACTTTATCAGAATCAAGTACAACTTTATTAGAATCAAATACAACTTTATCAGAATCAAATACAACTTTATCAGAATCAAATACAACTTTATCAGAATCATGCTGTCCAGGCAGTTTTTGGCCTTACACAGAAATGGTCTCATGGAGCGAGCCATGAAAAAGTTGCTACTTACCTTCTTCAAAAAATTTGATATATATAAAAAACCCCAACAGCTGATTAGACTTCAAGTCTTCATTGTTTAGCTTTTGAGAATAAAACCTTATTGCCACTAAATTCAATGGTTTCCTGACAAACTGATTCTATAACAGGCTGGACAGGCAAGTTAAATCATTTTGCAGAGAGTATAACCTTGGACTGAAGCCCCAAAAGATTTTATACTTTAATAGGAATCTTTGATTCAGAAACTGGTTAAATTTCTTATTTAAAGTACATGTAGTGCTGCAAGTGATTTGCAAAAGCCTAAGTTCCCAACAGGACTTCACATATTTCCGTGAGGATCTTCTAATTTAAATATGTAAATTCTTATTCCTCTTTACTCTTATGAACTGAAGAATTCTTACCACAAAAGAAACCTGGACTCTGTTTTCCGACTGAGTATACAGCTAAATTATTGTCCAAATAGAGCATTTTCACTGTTGCCGTGGCAGCAGCCAGAAGAAAAACATTATTGGCTCCAGCTCACATTTCCTCAACAGACCACTTTTCCCCCAACCTCCAGACTGTTGTGGAATATCTGCATTTTGCTGAATTCCCCATAACAAACTAGCCTGATCTTCCAGACATACTTGAAAGGCACAGTAACATTTCGCATACAAGTTCACACTGTAAAATTTCATAAAGCCATGTTTACTAACCTCTAGAACCCCTGCTACCTCCATCAGAGGGATGAGTTCTGTCTTAACACAGTATGTCAGCTGCTTGGTAAGTTCTGTCAGCAAGGCTTTATAAACCCAGAATTCTTCCAATTCCTGCAGAGACAGAGATCACTAAAAATCAGATCTTAAATTCTGTATTTGGGGGACACGACTGATAAAAGCTCTGCTATGGCAACAAGTGTATATTTGGCTTTTGGACAGGGGAAGCACTGTTATTTCTAATTATCCTTTCAGCCAGTTGCAGAGTTGTATTCAGCACTCCAGCTGAACATCCCAAGGTTGGGGCAGTTCTGAAGGACAAACAATGCAGGAAAGAAACTCAAGAGAACAAGACAACTCTTTTCCAGAGCTGACATTCCACAACCAGATGGCCTTATTTCCAAGAGAAAGGTAAAACTGCCAAATATTTCACCAACAACACTGACACCACTGCCCCATACAGTTTGTGTATTTTCACATTCTCAGTGCATAAAGCTTACTTTTAGTATCAGAAACATGACTCTACAAGGCTGCTTTTCTCAGCAGGAAAAATAATTTTGAACAGGAAAGGTGAAAAGACAGTTTCGCGCGGGAAAGGTGAAATACAACACTCGTGTTGGGTTCTAAAGTAAGAGAACAAAACTCCAGATTTTGCAAAACCAACCACAGAGGATTTATTTCCATTCATTGAACACACTACCTCACAGAAGTGTAGAAGACAGGAGGCGAACGAGGCAGCAGAATTAAGGAGATTTTGCACATATCCTCGGGACATATTAAATTTCTCTGAAACGTTCCATATATTGGTCTCTTTCACCAGGGAATAAAGGACAAACGTCAGGTAGAGCCTGTTTACCACAGCACTGTCCACATTCTAGGAATAAAACAAGCTAAAATTCAGAGCTCATATCAAACTGCAGATTTTCTGTTAGTACTGTAAGGAAATTCTTTTCCTCTCTCTACTCCTTCACAGCCCTAAAACATTTCTATATTATACCCAAAGACATTAAACATTAAGAAAACCATGCAATGAGGTTAAAAGAACTTTAATAATTAGAACAGTAATAGGGAACACTAGCAGAAAAATAATCTAGAATTTGTAAACAATCTAGAATTTGTAAATAATCAAGAATTTGTAAATAATCAAATAAAATTACTGAACAGTCATCTTAGGTATGAGAAATCTCCAGCCTACCTTTCTGATGGCTTGACCAGAAGCCTTTTTTGTAATAAAGCTTTCAGGCACTCCCACAATATCTGCTACTTTTTGTTCTGCTGCACTTAGCTGGTTGAACTAAAATAAGATTTCACAAAGAATTTTCAGATGTTTAGTTCTCTTAATGTTATGGAAAAAAAGTGTATTATTTACAGTGAAAGAATGTTTTTCAGTGTCTCTACAGAGTACTTTGTCACTGGACTAGTACTGTAGTCACTAGACAGTCAGATCTGCAGTCTCTTTTCCCACTTATCTGAATTATCTGTAAATGCCCATCTCTGAATGCCTCATTAAAAAATAAATAAATAAATTTTAGTGCTCCCCCAGTACACAACACTTTACAGAAAGTGGAATAGTTGAATTATGGGTGGCTCTTACAAAGCATGCAAGACTAGAATGAGGGCAGTGCTGCTATGGCTGACACAAACATAGTCTGTAGGAAAAGTATTGGCCACAGTGTAATAGTTACAGTCATGGCTGGAGTTAAGTATTAGACTCATCATTAGACATATCAAAAAATGGTTAAATGTTCCTTAAATTATACATATAAATGAATGCTCATCAGAAGGTAAACATGGCTCTTGATTAATTTAATAGTGGTTTTCTTGCAGGATGACAATGATGTGGTTACATATAACTAGTTTATAGGAAAGTCTTGTTTAAGATAAACCAGACTTTGGCGATGGCAAGGCAAGCACCAAGGTTAGAGGTAGGATTTAGGGTACTGGCAACTCAAGAGATATGTTTCATGCCACTGTTTTCCCCAAACAGGGTCAAATATTATAAGTACAAAAGAGAACTTAGATTTTTATGCAGCACAGGAAAGCAGTTCTGCCCTGCCTCTGAAAATAAAACAGCACATCTTGTCATTGCATTGCTACCCTGCTAGCTACATTTCCTATGCATATAAACTGACAGCAAATTTAATAAGCAGGATTGTTCTACGTCCCAATGCATGTTTGCTAGCAAATTCTCACCTGTCTCAAGTATATCATCCAATCTGGGCTACAGCTAGAAGTCACTTCATAAGGAGTTGCCAGATACAGGAGATGAAGATTGCTCTCAAGAATTAGCCCCTCCAAACCTTTCTTCAAGTCCCTGTACAGAAGATTGCAGTATGCCAAGTCTATAGATCCTAGAATAAGTACAGAGGGTATTGCAATTATAAACAGGCACGCAGTCAAGTGCAATAGATTTTAACATAGTCAATATTATCTTTATCTTCCACAAAACCTTGTTATGCCATCTGAATTGAGGAGAAATAACCTGTAACCTGAATAATTGTTCTAACCTAACATGAGCAGTGAAACAAAACTGAGGAAAGGTAGTCACCTATTTCCATGTCTGTCTGTTCTGTTTGGTTTTAGAGTGTTTGTGAAATGCCTTGGCTTTAAAGAAATCCTGCAATAATGTGGAAGATTGAAGGAATCTTTCAGATTCATCTTGATTCAGTTGTGTTCCATACCCCAAAATCTTTATGCTATGCCAGGAAAACAGAACTTCCTGATATATTCTCTTCAATATTACAACTGGTTTACATGTCATATGCTCCTTTTCCATCTTAAGCTTCCCTCTAGTCAAGAAATCCCTTTGTTCACAATGACTGTTCATAACAATGAATTATAAAACAAGGTCCTGAGCACTTTGATCACAACCACTAAATCAAATCTTTAAGTAATTTTTTTAGGGGTACACTTCTGGTTTTGCTCCCACTGGGATCAATATTATTACACTTCATTCCCATCCCATTCAGTCATGTGCTACTTGTTCATTCCCATTTTCAGTTCAGCACATCATTCAGTAAAACTTTCTACAACTTATTTTTCGTTGCAGTTTCAGACTGAAGACGGGAAAAAGAACCAAACTGAGATAAGGCTGAAATGAAGGGTTTGTTGGAATACATATTATAATAAGAATAAAAAAAGCCTCACCTTTATACGTAGCTTTTCCCAACGGTGTGATTGTTAGTGTACATTTGGAATTGTGGTCCTCCTCAGATACTCTTCCTTTTAGGAGCCCTTTTTCTATTAGATTTTCTAGTCCATCTTTAATTACCTCTGAGAGGCTCTTCTCTTTAGACAGCAGCTGTTGCTGAACACCCAGCAATGTACTGCACATAAAACTGTTGACCTCCTCACAGGTAACTGCTATCTGCGACAGCATCGGAAGTGATTAGCACATTGGAAGTTATAATTTCATAAGATACAGGAAAAAATTTACCAAACAGAGAAGAAGTTTGATATCCTGTTGATGTGTTTCTATAGAAACACACGACAACAAATAGCATGATAGGCAGCCTATGGTGGATCTGATGGGACTGCTCTCCACCTGGTCTATTATTCGAGCTACTACATCATGTTAATTTGTTTCCACTGTTTCTATTTGAATCAAGTATCAGAAACAGAAATATTAATACTGTATTGTACAATAAGGTAGATACCATTTTTGCTTTTACACATAAGGAAACTGTCATATTACATGATTTTATTTAACTCGGTTATTAAGTAAAGACTAATCAAACCTTTGCCCTTCTTATCTGATTGGAAGCTGTTTTGAAGTTTAAGAAGCCTGCTTTTTTTCTACAGAATCAACAGGTAACATTTTCTTCACATTTCCAAGCACTTAAGTTACTCACAGAGAAGAGTTAACTGATACCTTCAGTCCAACCAAAGACAACAACAGGCTCTGCATTCCCTTGGTCAACTCCAGCAGAAGATTGCTGTAACAATTCTCCAAAGGACTAATAACTAAATCCCGAACCTAAAAAGAGCAAGAAATGTACTTGTATAGGGGAAATATTTATGCATTTACACTTTAAAAAACCACTGATATGCATGATTCAGCTCATAAAGAATATAAGTGTAAGCATCTAAATTTTACAGTTCAGATCTGAAAACAAATCACATAAAGGTCGTTTAAAGGTATTATTATATAAGCTAAATATTTGCAACATTAAGAAGTGAACAAAAATTAAGCTAGGCAGCCCAGCTCCTCCTGTTTGTTCCACCAACTTAACACAGCAATTTAAATTACCAACAGTTTTGTAAAAATTACCAAGTGTTTGTCTTTTTCTTGCACTATGAGAATACTTTCTCCAGCATCGTCAATACCAGCTCGACCGGCTCTGCCAATCATTTGTTTATACTGGTTCTTCTTCAGGAAGTCATTAGCAACATAAGGAGCTCTGAGAATAACCCTGTAAAGAAGCCTTTAATAAGTTATACTTTATACTCAAACTACTAAAGCAGCAATAAAATGGTACAAATTCATCCTATATATATGCTCCTTACCTAATAACTAATAAAAATCAACTGCACCTCTTTGAACAGATGTGTAAATCAGATGCAAAGCATTTAGCAACTTAAGGTTTATTAAATGGTAAGCCATGTTTATTATGTTTTGCAGAACCTTTGAAACTAGTTTTTACATGTACTTAAGCCTGAGTTCAAGATGCAAATCAATGACATATAAAAAAACCCTACAGAAAAAACATGCTCAACACTGACCATACATCAGTTATGCTAAAAAGACAACACTTGTCCGTATGAATTTTGTTTCTCCCCTCAGAATTCCAATAAACACAGAAGTGGACTCTTAGCAAATAGTCTTTGGTCATACAGAGTACAGCAATCATACCATCAACACTTGTACATGAAAAGATAACACATTTTTGTGTTGAAACTAACTTTTTGTGTTCAAACTAACTCCTTAGAAAATATTTATTTTCCAATTTAAACACTGTTCTTAGGTCAAATTCTAAAGAAACCACTATACTCCTGAATAACATCAGTAAAATACTGAAATTTTTCTTCAATTTATTAACATTTCCTTATTCCATTTAGGTAAGTGCTCTTCAGCTATGCATTCTGAGGGACTTGCTACTGACTCACATTTCCTACATAAAAACTTTGCAGCCTTGTGTCCCAAGTTGAGCACAAAATCCCTGATACTTCCAAATTGCTAGTAAAAGCAGAAACACACTGTAAATAGCACTGATATTTCCAACTTATTAAAGCATTTTTTTTTACAAAGTAAAAATCTATTAAAAAAATGAAATATGTTTTGGTTATTAACCTTCTAGCTGGCAAGTTGACTCCAGCAGCCAGAGTAGCCGTGCAAGCAAGTAGACACAGGACACCTGAAGAATATGCTTCCTCTATGCTTTTTCTTTCATCATTTGTAAGGCCACTATGGTGATAGGCAATACCAAAAGGGATTGTTTGCTTCAGAACAGGACAGACACTTCCATTTCCAATATTCTTTAGGTTCTCGATGAGATCTTGTTTTTCTTTCTCCCTGTGAGCTCTAAATTCTCTTGGAGGAGGAAAAGTATTTCTTTAGACTTTGACCAACCATTAACTAAAAAAAAAATAAAAAATTAAGAAACATGCTTACTGTCTATTTCTCTTCATTATCCATTCCTCTAACATCTAGGTTGGAGAAATAGTTATTTTCAGTAATTTTAAAACAGCAATACACAGGACTGATTTAGTTGCAATAGAACTCTCTTCTTGTTTATAAGCACAGGCACAAAAGGGATCAAACATTTATTGATTGTGTATGGGTATTAAATGCACCAAAGAAAGGAAATAGGGCCAGTAGTGAAGATTATAGGTACATTTAAAAATTGTTTCAATTTTGATAGCAAGGGAGTGGGCTTGTTTATTTTAATATAATTTCTTTCTGCATAATTTACCTTTGCTAGACCATTACGAGTTGATCAAATCACATTTAAACGAAATCAAATCTAAGACTTACTTTCTTTTCTTTATTAATGAAGTCTGGTTTACGTTTTACAACTTAGATTCACCAAGTGGGTGTGGAACAGAGATACTGAAATGACTAATAACATACATGACCAAATACAGGGCTATAGAGAAAAATGCTTGTTTTCTAAGCTTGCAGAAACCAGTGCCAAAGGGACACAAAGTTAAATTAATTTAGTATGCTTTTCCTTTTTTCTTTAGCATTTGTCCTCTGATAACCACTTTTCAACTAATTTGGTTTAAAAGCAAGAATTTTTAAAAAAACTTTTTGTTTAATAAGCCTTTCACAGTTTGCTGTCACTGTATGCAGTTAGCAACTTCATATGATTCCATGGTCAGAGTATTTACTTCTAATCACCAGGGAAAGTCACTTGGAAACTAGTGACAGTAAATCCTTTATTCAACATACATAATTAAAAAAAAAAAAAACATGACATACACTTACTTCTTGAGGTACTTGCACACCATTGAAGCCACATTTTCACAATTCTTTTTGGTGGGACAAAAGATTAGGCAGGAATAATTAGGAATAACTTCAGTAACCAGTGCAATGATGTGGTCAGGATCCGCTTTCTCCAGATAACTAGAATACTATAATAAAGACAGAATTTCTAAGTTTAAATATTTGTCAATAAGTCATAATCTAAGTATGCAATACTAAGTAATACTTGTTCTCAACCTTTGCTAGAATACACCCATTTAATTTAACGTGGCATAATTGCAAGAAGTCGAACGATAAGCTTTTCTCCCAATTCTTACTTGAAAGAGTTTATTAACATATCTAGCTTGGACTTAGGGATACAAGGATGGACCAATCAAATTCTTTGCTTTTTCCTCTTAATACTTCACTTTCTTTTAGCAACACCATAGAAATACTGTGATACTGGCAGTCTACCATAAGACACATTTTTCTTTGTAAAGGTTGAAACGAATCCCTACAAGCCAGTAATAAGCTGGAAACTCCCCCCCCAAAAGTATCTTCTTTCAGTACTGTCTTAAGTGATGAACCACTGAGAAAATCTACCCCAAAACATAAAGCATTGGGTATCTGGAATACTCAAGCCCATTACTTTTCACAGGTCAAAATACTGAAGAAACTTCTACCTCGAAGAGTGAAAATGGAGTGAAAATCAAGTTAAGTGTTCAGTATTTTAAGGCCTTTTTCTTCCCCAAAGCTCACCATTTTCTTTCTCACAGGTACTACAAATGAACTATAATGTTTAAGCAATTTCTCTAGTAAAAAGCCTATTAAAAAATAATCAGTGTATAATAATACATTTCATAAAAACAGTTCAAAGAAACTATAAGCGCTTTGGTTTTTACCTTGAAATTAAGGAGACGTGAAAACGTAAAGCCATTTTCTGTTTTGCTGTCAACTGCATAAATGGTGTCTCGTATCTTCACATATTCCTTTAATTCTACCTAGCAAGACAGAAGCCATGAACAGAAACTTTAATTAAATTACTAAGTTTTCTCTCAAGCTATTGCTTATGTACAGCTAAAGCTTTTTTCTAAGCATCACATGACATATACATACTTACACACAAGCATACACTTCACCCCATCAAGAATTTTTTAGATAATTGTTTTAATTATCTGCCTTGATAAGGCACTGAATCATGATGAATGATAAATACAGTATCTCATGAACTATTAATAAACCACTGTCCTGACAGCATACAAGCACCAATAATAGAGATTCCACTTATATCAAAAGAAGTGATTTATCACAGTAGCTGTAATTTAGAAATTGGTTTAGTTAAAATGACACAAATGTCTTAACAGGACAATATAAAGGTTACTACATTTGTGCATTTAAAAATGCCTAGTGAAATTTATTGTATTGGTAACAACTGCAAGCAATAGAACAGATTATATTACACTATACAGTGAAATTAAGCAAAAAGGCTGTGATACAATCCTAAACAGATTTACTGTAACTTTAAAGCCAAATATCTTCTTTATTAGTCTGTGGTATCTTGTATACAGACCGGTCTAAAATTATTGGTGTAGTATTCCGCTCGCAGGAACTTCTGCAGGTCTCCAACATTATTTAACGTTGCACTCATTCCAATGATTTGTGTGTTTTCTGTAGAACAGAAGTTGAGATGAATTTATTGTCACATGACCAATTTTTAACACTTTTGCTCAGTAATTAATTCACAGGCCTGCTTCTTCATCATTAGTCTTTCGTAAATGCCGAAGTAGACGGATTAAAGGGGGATCTAGGCTAAGAAATACTACTTGAGATGCAAAAAAAGAGCATTTAATTGGAATGGTTAGGGGCTCCTACAAAGAAATGGAAGACAACTGACAATACTCAGGATTTTGCAGAGGAGTATCAAAAAAGTTTCAAGAACACCCAGCCCATCGTTAGAGGGTCAATGAACATCATTACCGCATGGAGTCATGGCATGTTTTTCAAAAGCAGCCAGAACACCACAAATCCAGAAAGCAAAAGTATGACTCCTCTCTAGAGATGCCATCACTACAATATGTTAATAACATTAACTGCAGTCATGACTTACTACTGGTGTAAAGGATTTTCGCAAGAGTAATTTCCAGTACTGCTCCACGACTTCCCTCACCAAGCATATGCAGCTGTGCACAGGAGAGAAAAAGAAAATGCAAGAATGTTACTAAGAGTATTTCTAAAAAAAAAAAAACAAAACCAAACCAAAAAAACAACCTAAAACACCCCCAACAAATTATGTGGACCTAAACAAATACTACAGGATTCTTTGTTGGACTTCTGCTTGTAAATTTTGACGGCTAAGCTCCTTCCAGAAGTACAACCTCAATGAAACAACATTTAAGAATAAAGACCAAACGTAGACAAGATCTACCTTCCAATTAACTAGACCATAATTGACCCAAACAGTTAACTCCTGACAGTGCAGAGAGTTTTGTATTCACCAGTCAAAAGCAATTTTCAACAAAATGCATTTTAAACAACACTTAGAGTAGAAAAATTTCTAGTAGGCAGCTCCCAGAAAGAGTAGAATTAAATGCTACAGCTGCCTTCTGTTTAGAAGCTCCTGTGCTAAAGTAAGGTCAGTCAGCCTGAGGCATTCCATGAATTAAACAGCCTCCCTATACATGTTATTTAACCCCACAATCAACCCTTAGTAGCACAACTCAGCCACACCACTAAAAAGCAAAATAAGGGACAATTCTCACAGTCAAATGTTACTTGATAATTTTCTTTTTTTTCTTTTAATGTTCCATTCAGTTGTTTCTAATACCAGACACAAAGTCACATGGTTTCATATTTAGGAGCTAAGATACAGATGTCTAATTGACAAGTAGTTATTAAACAATTCACCACCAATCATTAACACTGTAGATCTCTCGATATAAAATCATCCTGATACAGCAACAAGTGCTCCAGTTAAAGAAAAATAACTTTCAATATTACAGAATTATGTACCAATGCAGAAAAAATTTAGTTAAGTAGTAGTAATTTCATGATGAACACTCAAGGCAAAACCAAGCAATCAAAGAACCACTGTTTGCTAATTAGATTAGAAAAATATGATCAAACTGAGTAAGTCTTGTGTCATACCTCATCTACAACAACCAGACCGAGGTCACTGATCCTATCTGTTTCGATTAAGGAATTCACCAGAGCATGTCCTTTCTCTATGGTAGCAATATAAAGAGATTTTTTTACTCTCCTTTTGATTGGTGGAAATCTTCCTTTGCTTCCTGCGTATTCTTCAACCAGGAAACCCAGTTCTATCCCAAAACCTGATAAACCCCTAATCTGTAAAGAAAAAAAATCAGAGAACAAACACATGCTCATTTTGGATTTCAGAGCTGCCTCAAGAACTCAACATACAAATAATCAACCCACACCACAATCAACGGCTTGAATTAGTGAAAATATATTAGCTATGACTACCTATGCCAGCTGCAAAACTGAAGTGTCTGCACATATTATCAGGTTGTGTTTCATCTGTTCTCTAAAACTAACTTTCCCTTTACACCAAAAAACGATAGCTTTTATTTCAAGACCATTTCTTTAGCAAGTTGGACAGCTCAGCTCTTGGGCTGCAGAACTATACAAAACATCAAAAAAGCACCATTATTTCAAAATTCACTTTATATATAAATATATGTATATAAAATTTTCTTTACAACTCAGCATCCTCACCTCATGATTTATGACTGTTCCGTTACAAAATTACTGACCCTCAGAACAGCATCTAGGAGGGGTCACTCACTTCACTCACTTCCCACCACATATTCATAAAAATCATGGAGCTTGCTGAAAACCAGCCAAGCAACAAGGTAACGAAGCATATCAGAAAATATAGGTATCAAACAAAGCAGTATCAGAAACACTGTATCCAGACCTTTTCTTGGACAATGGCAACATATGGCAGGATCATCAGAACATCCTTCTGCCTGCAGAGTAGTTCTTGCAGAATCATTATTTCAGCTACCAGTGTTTTTCCACCACTGGTTGGTAATGAGTATATTAAGTTCTTTCTTTGCTGTAGAGATTCTAACATTAAGCAATCATGCTGCCACTCTGAAAAATCAAAAAGGAACTATTAGCAATCCCAGGGGCATGTTAGCCAATAGCAAAATGCCTGCATTTCCCATGGAATACTTTAAGCCCAGTGTTTGAGGATTTTTCCTCAATAAACCTCTAGAAGTCTTCACTGGTGAAGCCTTCCACAGTATATTCTATAAGCCATATAAACCTTTTTCACCCACCTAAAACACCAAGAAAGCCATTTACAAAACCAAACCAACTATTTTCCAAGATGGTTTACATCAAAAATTACCTTAAATATTTTTATAGGGTAATGGGTGAAAGAGACAACCACTCCATTAGCAATTTTTTTCCAACAAACCATTAGTTACACTACCATAAAGTGTTTCAATCCCTCGAAGTTGTCTGAATAAATCTTTAACTTTGCTAGGTAATCCATAAAAAGGGCCTATATCAACAGAAGAAGATTCAATAGCTTTCCTAGCAACAAAAATCTCTTCAGATAAAACAGCTTCTTTAAGCTGCTTGGTCTTAGAGACCTGCAGAGTCTGGGCTTTGGCATTTCCAGTCATAGCACTTTTTAGGTGATCTTTAAGACTCTCAGTTTTCAATAAAACACACTTGGAGCCTGAGGAAAAGTCCATAGGTCTGTTCCTGTGTTCAGCATCAGCACAATAAGACAATGGGCTCCTGATTTTGTCCGAGGAAGAATTCACACATTCACTCCTCTCTTTTGAGTCTGGCGATGTCCTAAAAGCAGAAGCAAGTTCATCCGTTTTCTCAAAATACAAAAGTTGTGATGATGGCAAGTCGTCTAAAAGAGATTCAGCTGGTTCTCTACTGCCATCCACCCGGTCTCTGTCATGCACTTGGCAAGCACCCTCTTTGTCAGCTTTAAGGACAGATGCCTTATCTGAAGCAGAGAAGTTGTCTTGTTTTTTCTGGTGAATTCCTGACTGAAGATTCCCAACTGTGATTTCTCTAGCTGCTTTCACATCCATGTTTTTATCTTGCAGGTACTTGTGTTCGATGTCATCCACTTGAGCTAGCAAAGAATCATTTCCACAGAAGCTGTCATAGTCACCAAACATGTCCTCCTCGCTGTCATTACAGCACTGTAAAACCAGAACAGTGAGCATCAATAAGCTGAAGCAACGCCACAGGAGGCAGCATAACTTGTGCAGCACGCACATCAGATGCAAATAATCTAGGTCTTCCCCAGCTCAAAAGAAAATTGTCTTTTCTGATATTGTCTGTGGGGGAAACCCAGGTCGAGTTCTAAAGGAACACACACCTTGACTCAGTGAAACCAAACCTACAAGCAGGATGGATGCCTGCACAGAGAGCTGATGGAGATGAGCTTTTTTAAAGGTAAAGCCAAACGGGATCATCTCCTCTCGTACAAAGCGTGGCCCTTCCCGACACACGCCACGCAGACTTGGTCTGGGACATTCCACGTTCCCAGATGGAGCTCCCCCGCCCCGATACCAGCCCTAGGACCCCGCCATCCCCTACCGGGGGCTCCGCCGGCGGTGGCCCCTCGCCACCAGAGCTCGGTCTCTTGGGAGCCACCGGCGAGCTGGTGGCGCTGGGCTGCACCGGGGCGCGGCTCCTCTTACGCTCCGAGCTGGGGCGGCTCTTCCTCCGCACCGCGAGGCCGGACTCGGCCATGCCCCGGTCCCGGTCCCGCTCCAGCCGCCACTCTGCGGCCGGGGCTGCGCGGGGCCGTCACGGCCGCGGCGGGACAGGACGAGGGGACACCCAGTCGCGCGGGCGAGGCGCGGCCGCCATGAAGCGGGAGCGAGAACTTCCGGCAACAACCCGCCGCGACGAGCACGTGACCACGCGATGGCCAATCGCCTGCCCCGAGCGGGGCAGGCCGCTCCTCCATTGGCCGGCGGGAGGCAGTGACGCGCGGGCGGAAGCGACCGTGCGCGAGTATCATGGCGGCACGGGCCGTGTCGGCGCAGGGTCCCTGGCGGCGGCTGGTTCCCGGTGTGTCCCTTTCGCTCCCTCCTCCCTCCGTCCCTCACTCCCCCCGTCCCACCTGTCCCGCCGCCGCTAACCCTGTCGCTCTCTCCTTTGCAGCGGCGTTGTGGGCGCGCCCGCGCCGCCTGCAGCACGAGGGGCAGCCCCAGGCGCAACCCGAGCACCCCGACCAGGTGAGGCTCCCCCGAACCCCCCGTCCCGCCGCCCACCCTGCGCAGGAGGGGCTTCGGCCGGGCTGAAAAGGCCCGATTCTCCATTTTCAGCCGTGTCTGAAAAGGCTTTGCCCTGGTGGCTACGGATCCGTTGTGTTACAGAGCAGGAGGTCACCGGCTGCTGAGAGTTACGGCACCATTGATCTGTATTTCAGTATTCTAAGTATAGTCCTTAAACCTGCTGCCTCAGTAACCCGAATGTGGAGCAAAAGCTTTGGTAGCACCAGCTGGTTTCCTCTGTATAGCTGAGAAAAAGACTTAAGAGACTGCACTAGGTTTACATTAAAAAAATATGTGGGTTTTGGCACCAGCAAAAACTTAAAATATTCCTTCTCTGCCCAAATTCTACTTGTGCCTGCAAAGTGCATATAAATACCTCAAAGGCAGATGCCCAGAGGATGGTGCCAGACGTTTTTTGATTGTGTCCAGTGACAGGACAAGGAGCAGTGGCCATAAACTGAAACACAAGAAGTTCCACCTCAGCATGAGGAAGAACTTCTGTACACTGAGGGTGGCAGAGCGCTGGAACAGGCTGCCACAACGGGGTGGTTGTGGAGTCTCCCTTTCTGGAGCCATTCCAAACCCACCTGGAGGGCATTCCTGTGCAATAGGATGACCCTACATTGGCAGGGGGTTTGGACTGGATGATCTCCAAAGGTCCCTTCCAACCCTGACAATTCTGTGATTTCTTGCGAGGATTTGGTGTTGGGTGTATTCTGAAGCTTGAGGAGCTTTTCAGTCCTTGGAAATCTCTCTTTAAAGTGTGTGAGCAGACAGGAGCTCCCTCAGGCCACTTGCTTTGAAATACTTTTCAAAAAAAGACTCTTGTGACTTATCAGACAGAGCTTCTGCAGATATTGACTTCCGAGTAACAGGTGTAAGCACCGTCTCACTGAATGCTTTAATAGACTTGTTACAGTATCATTATTACTAAAATGTAAAAGGTTGTTTACCTGTGAGAAGTCTTTTAGATGGCTCTGTACCAATCAGTGTGTTAGGGAAACAGTTAGGGAAGTTATTTAAAAACTTCAGTGGTGCCCTAAATATCTCTTTTGGTTTCAAGGTATATCTTGCCTGAAGGATTCAAAGTAACAATTTATTTTCTGGTGAAGCTTAAAAATGTTAAAAATTCTCTAATTTCAGCCTATACAAATGGAGAACCCTTATAAGGAGCCTCCAAAAAGATGTATCTTATGTGAAATAAATGTTGACTACAAGAATGTGCAGGTGAGTGAAAACTCATGTCCTCGGATGAAGGTAAGTGGTTTATGATTTTTAAATGTGTGTGTCAGAAGTCCACAAGAACTGAAAAAAACCCAACCAACCAACCAACCAAAAAAACCCCCCAAACATAAAAATCCATTCATATGTGTAGGAGTTTAAAACTTGAAAATGTGTGCAGATTAAAGGTCAAATAATGTAGTTATAAGCTGATCAAGCTACTAGTTCTGTGTGTTAGTGTGACAGTTTTGTCATTTACCAAATAAGAGTCCTGGATTACAATCTATCTGTCATACAGCTTAAATGTTATGCCATAGAAAATACTGTTTAGTTCCAAGCTCTACTTTTTCTTTAGGTAGAACTGTGTTTTGAAAAAACAGATGCTAAAAAAAAAAAGAAAAACAGAGGGCAAGTAGTAATATAAAGTAAATACCTAAAAAAAGTTCTTGAACTGACTTTGATTTTCTTATTTTTGAGTAGCTTCTTTCCCAGTTTGTTTCTCCTTATACTGGGTGCATTTATGGCAGACATATAACAGGTATGTGAAGTATTAAATTAAAAATTTACTGGTTAATATTTGTGTTCTTCTGAGTCTAAGTAACTGTGCTTCAGCAATCTTTCCAAAAGTAACTGCTACCAATTCTATAAATTTTGTAAGAGTATTCCTCTGACTTAGTAGCCTGCATCAAGGAATAAAAATATCCCTTAATTATATGCATTTTGTATGTAACAGTAAAAGCACATGTGCATTTTTCTAGGAAGACTTAGACAAAGATAGAGGGAATTATCAGTAATATCCCTTTCACCTTTTAGACTAATGGCTTGTTTAGTGTTGAAAATAATTCATCTCTTTAGGCTTGTGCCACAAGAAGCAGAGGGAAGTTACAAAAGCCATTAAAAGAGCTCAAGTACTTGGTAAGTATGATTATGCTTCTAAGTTTTCGAAGGCAAGCTTACTTTTCTATTAAGAATACCTCCATCTTATCTTTTTACAGGATTTATGCCAGTTGTGCTTAAGAACCCACAATTTCTCACAGACCCCAAGATATGTAATATCAAGTATCCAGAGTAAAATGCTGTAAAGAAATAAACAATAAAACTGTGTTTCATGTTCATATTCTTGCTTACTGGAAATGTGGTTTTCTAGCATAGTGTGTGGTTGACTGAGGGTGGATGTCAGTTGGATTTTTATTAATTTTATGAAGTCTCTAAAATGTATTGTCTGAAGGAAGTATGAAATATTAAGGCAGTAAGAGAAACTGGCAGCTTTCTGGACCCCTTTCTGAGCTCACAGGTCTTGTTAAACTTTAGGTGGCTGTTTTTTATCCTGTCTGGATTGTAAGATGGGGGGAAATGAACAGGTACTGGTTTCCTAAGGATAAATTAAAACTATTCAAATTGTGGCAGTTGAAGTAGACTGCTAATTTTAAGTTATCTGTGTTCATTTGGTGCTACCTGCATCAGATTCTGCTGAGGAAAGGATAGTACTGCTTCTTCAACAGCAGCTTGAAATTGTATTAGTTTGAGGCAGTATGTGCTTATCTGACTGCTGGCATAGTCTTTAAACCCTGAGAGAGAGACTACAGATGGAACTCTGAAAGGCAAAATGAGGGAATGTCATCTGGACATTGTTATGCTGAACAGGATTCATGCACTGGACAGAAACCCCAGACAAACCCTGTATGTTTTGCAAAAATGCATTATGTTATATACATCCCTGCAGTGCTGACAATTGACACATCACTTGAATATGCTGGCAGTAGCTTTTGGTGTGAAGTCATCTGACAAATCATTAAAAGATCAGAAAGTAGGAGAGTGTGGGTATTCATTTGTGTCTCTATTTTTTTCCAACACATCCTCATCTGATTCAGTGCTGCTCAGTGTAAGCTTCCTGTCCTGGTCACTGTCCTCTGGGTCTGCAAGTGATTCTCGGTGAAGCTGCAATGATCTGGATTTCTTGAATGACTTTGATACTGTTGTGGTCCCTCTGACTTTACGCTTGGTTAGATGTCTTGTTTCAGCTTCAGTGAAGTCTCTTTCCTCTACCATGAGAGTCAGTTTGTCCGTGACGTTAATATTATGGTTAATGTTACAGCAGCTCTTCAATATCTGTTGGCCTTTGAAGGAAACAATACATGTCTGAAGTCCAGAATTGGGGAAAAATGTTTGCAGTGCCTGACAAAGGAGAACGTTCTCCTTTGGCTCTCCTGTGTAGTTTCTGCCTTCTCCTGGGGAAAAAAAAAAAAAGTTACAGTTGCAAAACCTCTTGCACACTCCTACCCCTGTTTTGGCTGCCTCAAGTTCAGAAGTGTTTTCTGCTTCTGCCAATTGAACAGACTTTGGAAGTCTAAAGCTGGCATTACATTTGGTTAACTTACCTGAACAACCTTGTTGCTTTTTCCTCTTTATTTCTTCTTTTAATTGCCTCACCTCTGCTAAGAGTTTCTCTACAGATCGTTCACTGACTTCTACTGTAAAGCATATTTTCTGCAAGAAAAAGAGCATTTGATCAGAGTAATAGTATTCACAGAAGCTGACTTTAACCTTGTTGCAAAATCCTTAAAGGTACTCACGATTAAGTTGGACACAAAGTAGTAAAAAGCTTAAGTAATGAGGTTGAGGTGGATTTTAGAGATCACTTAAACCTTGTGTTGAATGAGGTGCAGGATGTTTTATTTGTTCCTATCTAAGCAAAGAAGATCTGATAAACTACAGATAGTACTCCTTCAAAATAATCCTCTTGTGAGAATTTATTAGTGAACTTGAAGATTTATCAGTGTACTTCTATCAAATGGAACCTTAAGTCTTCAACTTTGAGAACATAATGTGCAGCTGCTGATAGTAAATGGAACTCCCTGATCTTTCGGATCCCCTTCCAAGACACAGGTTTGTTTCTCATGTAGTGCAAGATGTTGTACCCTCTGCTTGACTTCAGTTTTGTAGTACTACCAAAGGTGAGGCAGGTATGCCTGGCTTACCTTGAGTTCCTCCTGCAAAGTGGCATACATCTCATTTATCTTATGAACCTCTTGCAAGGATCCATCCTCGTGAAAGAACTCTGACCTGTGGGCCAAGAATGTAACTGTATAATTGCATGTTAGTTATCCCAGTGGTTACTTAGTAGGAGCTTTAAAGAATAAATAAGCATTTTGAGCTTCAGTAGCAGGTGCCTATGTTGAGACAGACAGCTGCTCTCCTGGCAGAGTATGGGACTGAACTAATTTCCAAGTGTGGTGGAATGCTAAATAATTGCAGATAAAGGACGAAAAGTGAGCAGGATATAGCTGTAGCATTTGCAAAAACACTTAAATGCTTTTATAGAAAGGTAAGTATAGTTATGTTAACAGGAAGCAACAGCTGTCAGTCGATATGTCATTGTACCTGTGTTGTCTTACTGCTCTCACAAAGCCAGAAGATACGCAGGAGCCAGACACTGTTCTGTAGCCTTGCTGTTCTGCCATACCCAGATTGGTAACCACCAAAGGGACTTTCTGGAAAAGACTTAAAAAGCACAAGTATGAAAACATGATCTATTAACATCCAGAGGCCTCTTTTTGATAGTTAACAGTTCTTGACTGTTAAGCATCCCAGATGGGCATTTACAGTATAGTTAGTCCTTGCTAAATGTATTACATGACACACAGATGAGGCTAAAGGCAAACTCCAGGAGCAACCAGACACTGAACCTGTATTATTTCCCCTGTTTCTGAGTACAATACACAATAATGCAATACTTGCTTGTTAAGCCTAGCCTGTGGGCAGCATGTCTCTGAAAATAGTTACCACCAATTTAGATATCTTAATATGTCAAGAGAAACACCATGGATGGTTGAAGTCCTATACAGAAAACCAACCTGATCAAGAACAGCTTATGTACATAAATATGCTGACAGTGTCTGCCTGGTGGTGCTGGCACTACAGATATAAAGGGACATCCCAGAATAGAGTCCCAGGGTAAGCTTTGAACTGTGCTCTAGCAATATAAGGAGGGACCTTACCTAATGTATAAGTTTCAAGGGTAAAATAAACAGTGTTAACAATTCATTTGCAACAAAGAAAAAAAACCCACAACTGTTTCAAGTTAGAGCACCCACTGTAGAAAACAAACCAATTATTACCCTTCCTGTGGCCGATGTAAGGCATGCTCCAGTCTGTAAGTAGAACAACTTTCTGTCATCACACTAGAGGTTAATAGAAGGAATACAAGACCCTGATTTGATAGGTGTGACTGCAGGTTCTTATGGAGAAGTCTCTCCCGGAATGTCATGGTCTGGTCTGTGTTGCGTCTGAATTTGTACCATCCTATTACACTCTGTAGGCAGAAGAAAAATCATTGTTAGTGTTGAACTGTGCTGTCCCTGTGTGCCACACTGAAGCAAGGTTGATACAGTACAAAGTCACAAGTCCGAATTGTTTGGTGATATGTACATAGTCAAGCAGTTAACTTGAAACCCTTAAAACATCTAATTCCAGTATGGCAGCTTCTTTCCTTCAAAACCGTGTGTTGAACCGGCCTGTTTCTGAGCTTGTGCTCAAGCTGAAACTCTGCAAACTTTGTTCTGCTATTTTGTGGTTTGTTTCTTTTCAGCTTATACCTTCCCCCTGTAAAAATTTCTTCTGTGGAGAAGACTAATTTTTTTTGGTCAAATGGTGCTTAACCATTTGAGCGAGCTGACCTTAATTCATCTTAAGCTAGAAATTGATAGAATTCCTTTGGGATACTTGAAGTGTTAACTTGGGAAATTAATAAGAACAAATAAAGTTGTGACATATGTGTAGCAAACCCTACATATATATAAGAAAGATAACCTAATCTGGTTTTTTAGGGGGAAGAGATGATGGATCTGCCTTGACCAGCAGCATATGGGACTAGCTAAAAGATTTCAAATGAGGAGAGAAAAAAAGCTTGATGCAAAAGGTATCCAGAACAGCCTCCAAAATTTCAATAAGCTCCTCAGTATGGTTTAGATTTGAAAATAAAATACCTTCTTACAGCCTGATAGTATTTTCTTCAGGGCAAGTTCATTCAGTTCTCCTGCAGAATTATAAAAGCTAGAAGAAGAAAATTAGGACAATTAGAGGGGAAAAAATGCTACTGTAGAAATAACTGTTCACTAACATTCTGGTAATCATCTCTAATAGTCTTTTCCCCCTCCTATTAAGCATAACAATATGCTGCCACAGCTTCTCTGCTTGGACAGAGCAGGTGATTTCATTATTCAAATAGCTCTGTAGGAGGTCTTGTGCAGCCCAGATGCTCTTCTGGCATCAGTGCTGCTGGGATATAAGTTAAAAGTAGCACCTGTTCTCTGAACTACAAACAAATAAGAAGCCTTCAATTTGATATGAAATGTATTTTTAATAAGAGCTGGGTTTATTAATTTTCAGAAAGGTTTGAGAAGGAAACTGTGATTCTCCCCTTACAGGGGTGTAAACCTGCACAGCTGTGTTCCCATCTATGATGGAACTCTGAATACTAACTTTTGAAACTACTCCTGCTATGGGGCTAACAAGTGTTTCTTTTATTGACCCACTTAGAAGCCTACGCCTGTACCTTTTTATTTATTTTTAAAATTTTTATTATTATTATTATTTTTGAGGGTGAGTGGTGAGAATGTATGCTTTTAGTAAAGCAATGCTTTTTTTCAGTGTGTTGGTATTATTCTTTAGTTTATATGGTATCACAGCTCACCAGAAGGTGCACTGTGTCATATCTCTATTTCCATATATATAGGCAAACACCAAAAAAAAGACATAATGAACAAAAATAGTAATAACATAAGGCATTTTGCATCTATTATTCCAAGAGGTTGATATGGCTACTATAGTTGCATTGGGTGATCTTCTCAAGTAATGTAATATAAGTTTAAATCCTGAAGAGTTCAAGTTAGGCATTTTGTATCTGTTTACTTAAGGCTCTTACCTGAACAGCTGGTAGCAGGGAATATGCTTCTGTATATCTGGAAAGAGAAAGTAATATTACACCAGGCTCATCAGTTCATGATGTATATTCTTCTGTATGTTATGATCAGTATTAAACTCATAGCAGTACCAAGAAATAATTCTATATAATTTCTTAAAATCAAATGCATTAATAAGGTGAAGAAAGGAAATATTTAAAAAATATATTCTAATTAATTTGTTCAAATGTAAAGGGAACCACTTCTGCAAACTGTATTTTTTTGTGTATTTTGTCAAATGAAAAATCAAGTTGGGCATTTTATTTCTCTCTCCCTTCTGTCAAAGTACAGGAGTAGTATGTAATATGAAAGATTTCCCTTGAGTTACTCTGCAACAAGGCATAGATGCATTAGTAAGATGAGGGTGAAGAACAGAAACCCACAGGGTAGATAAATGGAAGGCTGACAACCAGAAAAAAAATAGTAGGTGATCTAATGGCATTCTAAATCCTTTTTTTTTTTACTTAAATTCTCCACTGTTTTCATTTTCACAAGATAACTGAAAAACACCTCCAAACTTTAGAGCAACTAAGTCTGCCTGTGAGAATGTAATGATAAGACTCTGGGTAACCTGATCAATACCACTGCAAAAAATTCCCCACATTTTTGGTTCAGCTGTGAGACTGTGAAGGAAAGTGTTACACCTTAATTGTATCCTAGAGCAAAACTAGAAAATGGGTTGCAATTTCTCCCTACCATATTTTCAGGAAGATTGGCAAGAAGGCACGTGCTGCATTACCTTGTTCTGTTTCTTTTTGTATAACTGCATTTGAAAGGAATGGAGTTAACTGTGTGTGCATGTATGTATAGAAATGTAAGGGCCAGTATAAAATGCACATCCACTGCAATCCCGTGAAGACTATAAAAAAAATACATCTGACATCTGCTTAATGAAATCAATAACAGCTTGCAGCCTTCAGACACAGTATTTTATAAGCTCCCAATGAGGTAATAAATGCTAATACATTACAGGTCACATCACTGAAATAGACCAAGTTTTTCAGGGCAACTGTAGTTCAGGAGAGTTTGTGTTGTCACCAGGACAAGGTAGGAGTCTAAACCCTAAATTACTTTCAATCTGATGAGATACTTGGTATCTATTCAAAGAACTAAGAACTAGTATTTATTTAAAGTTACTCTGTTTTCTGCAGTATATTGTAACTTTTGTAGCAATTAAAATGTTGCAAAATAATGTTTTTTACACCAAGGTGTACTCCTGGGTCTCACAGCTTTGATGTCGCTGTAAGTTTTTGACTGCCCTCCTTCAAAACTAAAGCATTCATATGTTGCCTGAAACCAAGCAGGGTATTAAAAATATGGACAGACTAACCTATTGTATAAACAACTTCAACATCATCCATTTGCGAGTCAGTAATGCTGTTCTTGGCTTCACCTTTCACATCTCCAAGGAGAAAACCTTCCTGTAGAGGGGAAGAGGAAAAAAGTGTTCATATTAACCGTAGCATTGAACAGACACTCCTGCTGTACTCGGTGCTGGTGGGGCCTTACCTCTAATCCTGTGTGCAGTTTTGGGTGCCACAATATAAGAAAAATACAAAGCTATTAGAGAATGTCCAAAGAAGGGCCATGAAGATGGTGAAGGGCCTTGAGGGGAAGCTGTATGAGGAGCGGCTGAGGTCACTTGGTCTGTTCAGCCTGGAGGAGACTGAGGGGAGACCTCATCGAAGTCTACAACTTCCTCCGAGGAGCAGAGGAGGGGCAGGCACTAATCTCTTCACTCTTGTGACTAGTGACAGGACTCGAGGAAACAGCATGAAGCTGAGTTGGGGGGAGGTTTAGGCTGGATAAAGGAAAAGGTTTTTCACCCAGAGGGTGGTTGGGTACTGGAGCAGGCTCCCCAGGGGAAGTGGTCACAGCACCAAGCCTGACAGAGTTCAAGAAGTGTTTGGACAATGCTCTCAGGGACGTGGTGTGACTCTTAGGGCTGTCCTCCTATGCAGGGCCAGGAGCTGGACTTTGATTGTCCCTATGGATCCCTTCCAACTCAGGATATTCTAAGAGGATTTTCCCTCTCATATTAAGTCCAAATGCCGTCTTCAGAAAAGGAAAAAAGGTGTCAAAATGAACTTTTTTTTTTTTTTAAACAGACCAGGTTTTCACTAATTTTTCAATACTGGCCCGTAGTTCCGAGGGAAAAAAAACCCCAAAACCAACAAGTAGTGACACGTCCTCCTCGGGTGTCTCCCGTCCCTCCTGTTGTCGTTCAGCAGCGAGCACCCCACGGCTGTGCGGATGCTGCCCGCCGCCCAGGCTCGGGCTGGGCAGCCATACCAGCCCCTCGCTCGCTCCTGGGCAGACACAGCGCTGCAGCCGCCGCAGCCTCCCGGTTTACCGGGAAGACCCCGCGTTTCCCCGCCGCTCGCACACAAAGCGACTCCCGTGCCCGGCGAGGCGGCAGAGACCCGCAGCCCTGGGGCCGCGCCGGGAGCCCGGGCAGAGGGAGGCCCGGCTGCGGCGCGGCCACGGCGGGGGCGGCCCCTCCCTCCCCCCGCTTCCTCGGTCCCCTCTTCCGCGGCACCCACCGTGTCCGAGTCGGTGCTGAGGTGCTGGAAGGCGAGCGCGCCGAAGACGAAGCCCGAAAGCAGGGCCGAGGTGCTCTCGCCCTCCATGCCCCGGCAATGGCGGGACGGGCCGCGCCGCACGGCGGGAGCCCCCAGCGGCCGCCGGCGGCAGCGCCGGGCCCGGGCGGGCACAGCCCGGTCCCGCAGGGACGCGGGCTCCCCTCAGCCGCCCGCGCCGGGGCGGAACGTGGAACGTGTAAAGGTTTTCTTCAGAAAGGGTGTCCTCCGATGTTTGGTCTTTGTGTGCTTTCAAAGCTAATCAACCAAAAAAAAAAGGCGATTTAATCGGTGAAAACGGATCACAGAATCGCGGAATCAATTAGGTTGGAAAAGACCTCTGAGATCACCGAGTCCAACCCGTGACCCAACACCACGGTGTCAACTAGACTATGGCACTAAGTGCCACATCCAGTCTCGTTAAATACCTCCAAAGATAGTGCCTTCACCATCTCCCTGGGCAGTCCATTCCAATTCCCAAGCACTCTTTCTGTGAAGAAATACAACCTAATGTTCAACCTAAATCCCCCCTGGCTCAGCTTAAAACTATAAGAGAGCAGCTAACAAGCAATCTGTAAGTGGTGTCCAGGTGTCAGAAAGACAAATTACTTGTTGGTAAAATCGCCTCGTTAAGGTTTAGGGCTGGACATGCTTCAACGATCTCAGCCCATGGGGAGGTTAGCAAAGCTTGGAAAGAGAGATGTATCACTCATAGTGGACATGAAGAATGTAATATTTATGGGCCACAAAGACATCTGGCAGAATTCCCAAGATAAGGAAGAAACTAATGAAGACAACTCAGCAACTGTGCTGAATCAGCTTCAACTGTGTGAAAGGTAATTCTGTCAGTGGAAGACGGCTACCACTGACTTATGGCCACCAACTCAAGAAACCCACTGGCCCAAAAGAATAGAAAGACTGAGCCTGTGGACTAATTAGCATAAGAAGCAAGAGAATCATTAAACAATAGAAGATACAATACTAATTAAAAGGAGAACTGTGTAACTTGTAACCAATGAACATTAATACCTTTGTTTGCTAAAATGTATAAATAGTGAAAAATTTTGATAGTTGGTGTGCTTGATTTGTGAAATACCACCAAGGACCCATGATTGTGCAACTCTGAAGTAGATAATCAATATCTCTCTCAAGTGTGTGGTGTAATTATTGGCTTATTACAACTGTGCAATGAATCAGATTTTGTGAACAACAGCACCAGACCTCACCTCCTCTGTGCTCACTTCTATCCTCCCTCACTCTCCCAGCCTCTTCCTGCCACCTGCCCATGAGACTTCTGGAAAATCATCCCTTGCAGTTTGCCTTAAATGGCACAATTCTTAAGTCTAAATTACTGGAGACTGAAACAATTGAAACAGTGCTTTGATTTAGGAAGGCTGCTCAATCCTCTGCGTCTCTGTGAATGTCTGTGAGTGCAGCCCAAGGGCTTGTCCCGAGGGTGTCCTGGCCCCATCCATGGCTGCCAGCCTCCTGCCTGCAAGCTCTGGGACCTGACGCAGCTCTGGGCTGAAAGGCAGGATCTGCGTTCATGGAAGTGCCTCATCGAGCTGCACTACGAGCTTTAGTTTGATGCTTTCATCAAAATGACCTTTAAACTGAGCTGCCTGGCCCACATCATCCTGCTGGGAGTGTGGGTGGAGTGAGCTGGGCTCATGTCTTGGGAATGGGAGGATTGTGTCATGCCAGGCTGCAATATCAAAAGGCATGGCACTGGCTAAACTGCTGTCCATAACAAGGCCATGCCTTTCAAAACAAGCCATGCAGCTGTGAAGATGTCTGGGTGCACTGTACTGTTTAGGATTGTGGTGAGAATCTTCTGAGTTAATAACCTAATAAATTCTGATAAGGAACTAATAAAATGATAATGCTGAACAATGCTGGGCAGTAAATTGTACAACTTCTTCCTCAGATATAGACCGAGTTTGCAGAATATACGTTCTGTATTTTTTCCGTTGTCACATTTTACTCATTTTTAATACTTGTAGTAATGTATTTTTTTCCCATTTTAGCAGGTGTTCCTGACATAACAGTCAGAAGAAAGCTCTAGAAAACAATTTCAGGAAGGGAGAGTTAAAAGTGATAACATTCTTTGAAATATGATCAGAGATCTGGTCTAAAGGCCGCAGGAGTTTTACCCCTTCAGGGTAAATCAGGCGAGCAAATGTTTGATTTCATCCCTCACCAGGACTATAGGTAAGCACATTCTTAGCCTTAGACATTAATTGCCTGACTCTTGAAATAGAATGTGTGCTCCTGTGGTCTTTTAAGTTATATTTCCATGCTTTTGGGGGCTCAAATATGTTTTTTTATGTTGCATATAAAATTAATGTTCTTAGCGTAATATTTTTTCCATTAAAACTTGTTGGCAAGATTTAGAAGGAGAAGGGTTAGTTCTGGTATATTTAAATAAAATTCTTTAAGTGTTATTTAAAATATATGTGAATGGTGCCAAAATTTAGAAGAGGAAAATTGTTGTGCTTCTTAGCTGTTGTTACAGTGGAGAGAGGGACCAGCTAGGACTTTTATTCCTCAACACACTCATAAATGATCTAGATCTCTGGATAAGGGGAACACTAGTCTCTGAATGATACAGAATGATGGACGAGGGTGATGGGAAAGAGCTAGCATGCATTTCTTACAATGCAGGCCATGTGGTATTAAAAAAAGGGGTAATAAGTACAACACAACTGAAGTGATACATTGCGACAAATGATTCCATTGTGGACCACGTTGCCGTGGTGAAGGCAACAAGAACTGATGGATGTGTCCATATTCCATAGCTGTTTGTGGAGAAAATGATGAAAGGGGATGAATGCTGACGTCTTTCAGGAATTGCCCCAAAGGACCCTGTGCTGTGTTTGCAGTCACTCCTAAGCCAGAGCTGGGAGAAAATGTTATGCATTTAACCAATGCAATAAATGTTGGGCATTGACAAATTATTGTATTGCATTTAGCATCAATGATACACAAATCATATACAAGATTTATATGGATAATATGTGAGGTACGTATTGAAAGACGTGTAATGCCTACACACCTGTGATATCTATGCCTTGCTAAGGCAAACAAATGTAGTCAGAACATGTAGTGGATTTCCCTGTTTTGTGATACAAAGACTCAAGCCTGTTGTAAGCTACAGGATACAATAAATAAGGTTCTGTAATTGTTGAATTTATGTTGTGTGGAAACAATAATGCTTGTGTGGTCAGAGCTAAATGTATTACAGTCATTCTATGAGTGATACAGTAGTCAAACATACTTCTTCAATGTTTTCGTAATTCAACTGTTGATGGCCAAAGATAAAGCATAAATAGCACAATCTTACTGTGGTCAGATATAAACACATATCTGTTTAGTGGTGTAGATGGGATCTGTACGGACCTTAAGAGCAGCAGACATAGATCAGTTAGAATGTTAATGCAGAGGAGTACAAAGTTGCATTTAAGTGCCTGAAAACAGTGTAGTTTCTGTAGATAAATATTGCACTTGACATTGCTATTACATGCAATAGGTGATCTTTAAGGGTATTCTGGCTTTTTGGAGGATTTTTTCACCAGGAAAACATGAACCTCAGTCTTGATAAATATCAAAACAAAACTACCAGAGATTATTTCCCCCTTGAGTAGCAATCAGGTGTGGAATCTGAGGCTGAAACATAGAGAAGACACAAACAAAAAACAAAAAGGCCCTTTTTTTCTCCTTTTTTTTTTTTTTGTTTTGTTTGTTTGGTTGGTTTTGGTTTTGTTTTTAAATTTTATTTTATTTTTAATTTCTGCAATTGAAAAAGATATATTCTTAGTAGTTTTCATGTGTATGTACACACATCAGAATTACTGGAGTGCACAATGTTCTGGTCAGTCCTGTTTGAAAGACTTTCTTATCCTGCAAAGCATAATCCTGGTACCCCTGAATATTAACTGATGCTGGCTAATCAGCCCAGGTTTTCTCTCTTGACCCTCTGTCATTGACTTACAAGGCTTTTCTAAGTACATCAGTCTGCTTTGTAGCATAGCAAAACTCATACAGAAATACCAGGGAGGCAGAAGAGCATTTAGCAATAGTAACACCTTCATGTGCCTAATGGCAATGCTTGTCTGTACTTCTGTACTTCTAGATGTAAGCACTTTTGGATCATGTTACAACTCAAAACAGTTAAACAATATACCCTGTATATTTACTATAAAAAATATACTATATATTTACTATAAACAATATACCCTGTATATTTACTATAAAAAAGATCAGCTGATAGATGGTTGACCATGATTGATTGTTGTGGTCATTGTCATTCGCCTCAGGTAGAAATTTCTCTTTATTAACCTTTAGGGAATGTATTACTTCAACATCTGATGCACCACTGACACATGGCTGAAGCTGATGTGTCAGTGCTCCTTTGGAACAGTATCTGCTGGGGACATACAATGTTCTGGTAGTCTGATAAGAAAGGCGTTACAAGAAAGGCAGGCTGCAAACTCCTGTAGGATATCCCCTCAGAGTCACTGGAATAGTTAGTACTGAACAGGAAGAAGGCATACCTGGAAAGAGTGGTTCCCAAAATTTCTGTGACTCTGTGATACCTTCTCTTTGAGGCCATGCCAAGTGTTATTTCCAGTCTGTGTCTGCAGTAGGGTGCGTATTGGGAAGGCAAAACCATAGTGGCACTTCTTGAAAACTGTTATGTCTCACTACTGTTTTTCATCTGTTCACAGTGTATATGAATCTGCTCAAAAGCTGACTGCTGTACAGGAAAAGGCTGCTTATACCTGATTTAACCCTTCCATGTAAGGCACTACAGATAGACAGAGGTCAGTGCCGTGTTTGCTTCTCCTTGCACTGAAAAAATAAATGGGTCGTAATTCTGGTTCCCTGTGACAATTGGCAACTAGGCATTAGGCAATGTTTCGCAATATGAAATTAGTAGAATGACCCCAAGGGATCAAGAGCCAAGAGTAGGTGGCTGACACCCATTTTGTCACCTTTTCATTTCCCTAGGAGACCAGAATTGTTTCAAGTGAATTTCTTATGCTTGTGGGTGTCAATTTGAGATTTGTTAAATTAAAGTGAGCTTTGCTCTTGAATTCCTCCTGTGTCACTAGCATCTCTTTCTTCTAGGTTAGATTTTGTGAACAGAGAGTTTTGCACATTGTCTTGCAGCTTTTCTTGACATTCAGGGTACTTTGTGATAAAGAAGCACTTGTGGCTATTTGGTATAAATTCATCAGCTGTTATATACTAGACCTTACAAATGAATGCTACATTCCGTTGCTGCATGTTTATTTGAATTATTTGCAATACCTTCACACTTCCCTCTCCCAGCTTAGAAATGGATATGATTGCAGCATGGCTGGCTGTTGGTAAGAGGGAGAAAGAGGGCAGAAGAATGACAATCAAAAGCTCTGTTTAGTCAGTGGCTGGCAGAATTAATTCTGAAAGAAATTACCGTGCCAAGGAAACTTGTGTAGCCCCATCACAAATTGTAGTTATTCAGCTCATACCGGAATTCGGTATAGTTCAGTGTTCTTTGTATATATAGTATGTATAGTTCAGTGGTTCTTTGGAAATAATAAAAGATCAATTATTGTGCTGGGGTGTAAAAAGCTATGCCAAATTTCTGATCAAAAAACAGGAAGCTGTGTTATGAATTGCCTCGAAAAATAAAAGATTTCTTTTCTTCTTCACATCATAAGCAAGTGCATCACCTTCATTCAGGGCAGAGATAAAATTCCAATCCATATGGATTTTGTAGTGCCTTTGGACTGGATAGTTTGACCACCTCAATAGAGAGGCTACTAGCAACTCTTCAATTCTTTCACTTAGAATGCCATCCCTATGGCCTCCTCTTTCACAAACCTGCAAGGGGCTGGGGCTGCCAGGCTGGCCCATGAATTCAAGATGATGCTTTCACTGCAGTGGGTTGTTGCAGTGCTATGTGTCCAGGAGCAAACTGAGTGGAATAGGTGTAGTAATTATCTTTTGCTGTGTGGAAAATGTGACATGTTTCATGAAAAGCAATAGACTGCCAAGATCTCTCTATTTATTCCCCCTCTAAACCTGTTTTGGTTTTTTTTTCTCATACATCTGTGATAATTGTCTCAGCAACCCTCAAAAAACCTCATGTGTTTTGGACTGAGTGGTTTGCCAGGGAAAATTATAGCTGACAATCCCATAATTCAGCATAATAGATGGGTGAACATGGGAGGGGGTTGCTTGCTCTCTGGTATTTTTAGAAAGTGGCAGGTAAGGATTACAGTGTCTGTGCTCATGCTGTAGTGGGGAATATGACTTTGTAAGAGTTAGGCAGTGCAAATGATAAGGTTTCATGGGATGGAAAACAATTTCTGCCCTATTCAGGAGGGGAAACATCTTCTTACTCCCACCCAGGGTAGGCAAGTCTGTCTTCCCTTCTATCCTTTTAAGAAAGAATCCGTCTTTTGTGCGTCCAAACTTATTGCTGAGGCATCCCATTAAGTGAGTCACCACATCTTCCTGTTACTTTGTGGTGTCCTATCAATACTTAATTTTGCCCACCTTTCCTGCCTCAGTCAGGTCCCAGAAACTACCTCCACCCTCCCGCCCACAAGGCTTTTAGCACCCAGGCGACATACATACCGATCCCCTGTGCTGGGGCTGATGGCAGCTCTTCAGAGACACTGCCTTGTGCCAGGTGCATCAGCGCCCGCCCATCCAGCTCTCCACTATATGCCACCCTAGGGATCATGTGTTAGCTGGGCAAGCCACTCGAGGAAGAGACTAGTAATGAGAACGTAAGGAGTGGTAGCTAAACAGAAACGGGTGAGTAAAGCTGTTTTACAAACAATAAAACATTGTTCCCAGGGGAGCCTGGAACTGGAGCCTTTTGGTGGGGCAGGTGAGAAAATAGTGGCTGATGGCGGCGGCGTGATGGGAGAGTGAGGGGCTTGAGGTTGCCGTTGAGAGAAAGAGCAATGGGAAAGCAGAAAAAACCAAACAGACAAATCAGCAAGATTTTGTAGAAGATGCAGAAAGCTCAGAAAGAAGCCAGAAAGGGGAGAGAAGGCAAAGAAGCTAAATAATGAGAAGAAGCAAAAGAAAAGTTAGACTGCTGAAAAAGATTGCAGTGTAGTTGCAAAGACCCGAAGGATGTCATTCAGCAGCAAATCTGAGGATACAAAAGCTACTTGACTCACTGTAGGGCACAAGAAGCATGCCAGAGATTCATGTGAGCTTGAGAACACATCAGGATCCTGTTTGTTGGTGCCTGGGCATGTGGTATAAACTAGAGGACTTGGAGGTGGTACAGCCCACTCTGACACCTCTGCTTCTGTTACTGACTGGAGGGTATTGGGTGCACTTTCTACAGAGGATCTTTGGGTCTGCTTTCATTTCCAAGAAAATCCAGTTTGTGTGTACTCAGATTGCTCCACAAACCAAACAATAGTACATGGGAATGGGAATATTTTAAAAGGACAGCCCCAGCTTTAGAAAAACACGCTAATGTAAGTATGTGCAAAGGGAAAATGCTTTGTGGACTAGCATATCACTGTCTTGGAAGTTTTGCTCATTCTATCAAAGTTAGTTAATTTGTTCTGTGAGAAGGTTGTAAACAAGCAGCTGGTGGGCTCCCCTTGAATTCTGGAGTTATTCACCTCTTCTGTTGTGCATACAAAGAGGCAGCAGAGGTGTCTGTAAGGGGCTGAACTGTGTCTTTCCTAAGAAATACTGAATTAAATTATTGACAATTGATAGGATAGAAGGAGAAACCGGACTATCTATTGCATTTCAATTCTGTAGTTGAATAGACGAAAAGGTTTGAAAGGATGAAAGGCTTGTTACTTCACCAAAGTGTATTTTGTAACCCTGTAATACAGGCTTTTTGGCTAATTTCTGGTAGAGCAATGGAGGGAGCAGGTTTATCATATTGTCAATCCCTGCCTGCTGAAACTTGCGTCTTCATTTCATGTGTGTTATTAAAAAATAAAATAAAAAAGCCTGACTTGCACCTCAAGCTTCAGTTTCATTCCTTTGGTTAAATACCAAAATGAGGCCGTTATTTCCTCATGAAGCAGAAAATCTGACTAAATAAGTCACCAGTTTGCACAAATGTCAGTTGGAGAAGTGTTTCATGTGTATTAAATGAGGTTTAGAAGAGAAGATTTTAGGCAGTCTGAAAACCACACCCACCTAGTTCTGTATTGTAATTTGTTGGCAGGACACCTTGTGAAAACTAATTGACACACTGAAAAGTTTTCTTATTGACAGTATCTAATTACCTAACATATATTATTACCTATCATTTTTTTTTTTTTTTGTTCTCCCCTGGTGAGTAAATGCTTATCAATTACAAGGAAGTGGGTGGAGTTAGGGTGGGATAAAGGGGGTAGAAATCACATTATCATTGAGAGTATCTGTGGTGCTAGGCTTCAGAGAGCAGCAGCCTTCACCTAGACATAACTTTGGTTCTTAGAATGTGTAATTCTTATTTGGCTCCATCTCTGGAAGCTTACTAGATTCTCCACTACGGATGAGCATATATTCTCAGAAAGGCAGCTGGTTGGCATTTTGGAGGAGTAAGCATGGAAGAAAATAGAGAGGGCCATGGTCTTGCAGAAAGCAAGATTTTGTCAATCTGGATGATTTTGTTTGTGGCGTTAGTTTTGTTGCCTTCGATGTTCCGAGTGTCATTGGGGATTTCTCATTTCTATGTGAATATTGTAATAAAAATATTAGAGGTAAGTTGAGAATTAGGCTCAAAAGGTATGTGTTTGCTACAGGACATGTTTAATAATAAAATCTGTACATTTTTTATAGAAGCCATAAAAGTCAGCAGAAAGAATTCCATTAACTTAGATGTGTTGTTTGAAGCTTTATTTTACATGATAGACTTTGAGTGGTGTCTTTAATGATATCTAGTTTTGTGCTGGTTTACATATAATCTGCTGCTGGTTTGAGATTTTCTTGGATTAAAATAGAGACTCCATGATCTATTCTAGTTCAGGCTGGTTAAAGTACTTCATGCAAGTAAAATACTCATGAAAAGTCAGATATAAAGAAAAAGAGGTATTAGTTTATGGGACTTGGTAAGTAATAAGAACATGTATTTTAGATGTACATAAGATTCAGTGGTTTTATTTGGATTATTTTATTTACATGGTATTAATATTCTAGGTAAGGATATTCACTCTGTGTGTTGCTTCTTCCAGATGTAAATCTGGAGGATCAAGCAGTTACAAGTTCTGTTGTACTAGACTTGAGGAGTCTGTGCAACCTTCTGAAAGTGTAATTTTTCTAGGGATGAACTGATCATGGCTAAGATCCTAATTCTGCTGCTATCAGTAAGAGGTTTCTGGGGGTTTTAATAAGCCATCATTCCATTTAGTTTTTCAAGTTTGACTTTTCGTATCCATCATTAGCCAGAAGTAGGTGCAGTGAATTCATCATACTGAACAGTGAAGGATTTCCATTTTCCAGTAGATTAACTTTGTGCTTCTGGCATAAACCTGCTTTCTGTGAATATACTTTCTACTTGTGGCAGAAAACACATTACTAGTATTATTGCTATTGTTATTATTAAACTGTTGGAGTCATCTATTTGAGCAGTATACCATGTCTGTAACCATGTGATATAGTTAATATCATAACCATCTTACCTTGCCAATTCTGTCTTTTTTTCTGTCTTATAATTCTTCTATTTCTTTTTGTTTGTTTGTTTGCATTTGTTTGAGTGCTTGTTTTTTATTTTGTTTTATTTGAATGCTGACTAAGAGCTCTTGGGCAGGATCTGTCTTCAGCTGTATGAACAACATTTAGCATAGTGCACAGGACTGCAAAGTTTAGGGTTACTTGCTTTTTCAGATGCTGGTGTTAATGACAAATGACTGCCTAGAGTGGCTATGTGTAATATTGGCCTTTATATGTGAAATGGTTTTTTAATCAACTAGTGCTATGCTAATTAAATTCTTCTTGGTACCTTCTTCTTGGCACTCTTATATCAAATCTGAGAAGGTCTTTGGACAGGTCTTGCTGCTGCAGTTGCCAGACATTAAAATAACTTCCGAATTTTCCCCCCACCCTCCAGCTTGACCAGAGAAGTTTGACCCACTCAGTGTGTGCTTTATATAGGAAGGCACTTCTTTCATGAAGCACATTAGATATTTCTCTTTCCACAGTTTTTGTAACAGGTTATAAGCATGATAATTTTGTGTTCACATTGCAGAGGATCAATATATCAAAAAATAAATAATTAAGTTAATTGTTATGTGATCAGGTGCAGCCTTTTATGTTTAGTTCCCTGTGGCCACAGCAGCTAATAACAGGAACAGCACAACTCCATGCACTGCAGTTCAGACTGGCTTGTTTTGGGTTTTAGTTCAAAGTTGCTCCCTAGTTGTTCGATGGGCAAAAAAGGAGTTTCCTCTGTTTTCATCTGACAGGTAATTCCAACTACTTTCTTTGAAGTATTGCACAAATGCTTCTCATTGTGCCAAAAGAGTAACTAAGAGCTATTTTGGGGGGAAATGGGAGGGAGAGAGGATGGAGAGAATTTTAGGTCACCTTTGCTTGTGCTGTGGCCCACTAGACTCTTTGCAGGGAAGAGCAGGACTGGGAAATGCTGGGTTAAAGCTTGTGCATGTAATTGCTGGGCCTGTTCTTTGAGTCCTGGGGCTCATTCCTCAGAATACGGCTGAAATTGTAGCTTGGGATACAGTCAGCTTTAAAGCAGGCTTCTATGCACCGCTTGTTTGAGAAATTAACAACTTGACATTGAAAGCCCAGTGAAGGGTGGACTGGTTTCCAGCTGTGACATTATCTACCTGAGATATTGCTAATGGGGTAATGCACAGAGACCGACTGTGGTTCCTGTTTTTATCCGGAATGGCGAAATAGGATGCCAAACCGGATAGCTAAGCTGAAAATGCTAAGAGCAGATGCTTAGTCATATATTAGCACACTATGGATTATATTGCAGGAATATCAGTGCTTTAGGAAGTACCAAACAACTGGTTGATGTTTCAGCAAAAAAATCCAACCTTGAGCGCTATGACTGGATTCTCCGTTATGTTGCATTTGATTTAGTCTGTTACGTAGACCTGCAAAATTAACAGAAAACTTCTCACCTGACAACACTTTATATTTGTTTCTTACAGCTGTAGATGATAAATAGGGAGGCAGAGGGAAAACATGTTTTATTTTTCTCCATGTTTGTCAGCTTGAGAAAAATAAAAAAAGTAGAGATCGAAATCGAGGACTTCAAAGTTAGAAAATATTTTTCAAAGAAAGCATATCTGTAGCCCTTACTGAATTTGCTGGGAGCAAAAAAAAATGTGTTTTAGAATAAAGCTTAAGTTTTCAGATCTATTACCAAGCAATGAGTAATGGTGGCATATGATGAGATAAGTCAATTTGATTTCTTGACTTCACTGAAGTGTTTTAGCACTGTGAACAGTGACTGGAACAAATGGAAAAGATGTAATCATGTATGGAAATAATTTGTACCCTCTAGAAGTGATAAAGATGAATGTGGTTTGATTTCTGATAGGGTTACTTTTTCCCATATGCTTGTAAACTTCTATTTGTAAATAATGTGTTTTCTCTGAGTTTGTACTTGCTTGTCTATATCAGGGTTTGATGGAAATGACAATACTAGCAAAGCCGTTCTAGGGATGTTATTCCAGCTGTTCCAAAAGAAAATGCCTTTGCTCTCACAGTCCTGTGGAGAGTCAAAGAAACATATTGAACAGCTGTAGCTCTATTTGCCAAGAATCTTCTGGAATTTTGAGTTCTGAACTTCTGTATGAAATTGGAGCATTGTTGTTTCTTGAGAAACACTCACATGTAGGAAAGACATCTAATAATTGTGAATAGTCTTTGAATTGATAGCTACACGGAGGTAGCTAATATGCTGTAAACTCCCACTGGAGTATGGGCAGATGTTACTGACACTTAAACTAGTGAAAGAAGCTCCCTGCCGTGCTTTCAAATACATGGCTATCCTGAGCTAGCCTCTGCAACAAAGCCCAAACAAATTACACCTGTGCTCCTATTCCAAACAAATGTTTGTGACCCTTCTCAACCTATTTCATCAGCCCTCACTGAAGCAGGCAGGAGATTTGTGAGTCATTTTCACAATCTGATGGTGGACAGTCACATTCTCTCAGACATGCAATGTAATACTCAGATCATTTGATCTGGGTTCTGGGTTGTGATGTGAAAGGGGAAATGAGGCCAGACAGAAAGGACTGTTGGATGGAAATGTCCCAATTGCTCGATCTTAGATGGTGATTTTAGTTTGTGCTAAAAAACTACTGACCTTCTCTTTGCCATTGTTTTGGAAGACTATGGGGAGTAATTGCCCCAAAGCCTTTGTCACACATGAGAAAAGGATTGAGAAAAGCCAGTGTAACGAGTGACTAGAAAAACCTCTTATAAGAATATGGGAGAAGAGGTAGTAAAATTTGGGAAGAGATGCAAAACTGAATTATTACATAGTACAGAAAAATCGAGTACTTTAAATGGAAAAGGGAGGAAAAACTGCAAAAACCTCATAAAAACACAAAAAGTGAGATTTCGGAAAATGAACATTCCGTATTGTATAGTTTTTCCTCTCAGGTACTATGAAGAAAGTAATTGATATAACCAAGTATTGGGCATTCTTACTTTGTTTAGAATGTAATTACAGGAAGCTCAAACAAATGGACTGTTGGAATTAAGCTGTCAGGTCTTCAGTATTCCATCTGGGATCAACCACTGGATGTTTGGACTCCTTGTGTCCTCATCGCTTCAGAAATGGGAGTGAGGAAAGCACAGCAGCTGAGTTCTCGTTCAGTCAGCAAACTTAGGAATGAAGTTGCTACATTTAATACTTAAATTCTGTGTTAGTTGCAACATCTGTTTTTTTTTTTTTTTTGTAAGGCATTTAAAACATCCTTTCATTACTGTTTTGCAACAAAGACCAGCATGACAGCTCTGTCTCAATGCTGTGCAATACAAAGGTGATCGCAAAGACTTATTTCATTTTTAAAAACAAATTATACGTACAGGTGCAACTGAATGCAGAACAACAGAGTAGCTAGTCTGCTGAGTCAGTCCAGAGTTTGACCCAGACAGACAGCTTTGACAGGCTTCAATTCAACTGCTCAATGAAAAGCTGGGTGGTTGTATGGTCAGATTCTCTCCTCACTCCTTGTTGCCTCAGTCTCCCATGCCAGTTCATGAGCTGGGAGGGTTTTGTGTTCCACAATAATTTTCATCCATGTTTTTTTTTGTAACTGCTCCCATTTCAAATGATCTCTGGTGACATGTTCTGGACAATGAACTCACAACTTAACTGTGTTTTGTGGAAATATATTGCCTTTTTCTTGCTCATACACTCTGCCCAACACTTTTATATGATGAACCTCAGTTCTTGTATTAGAAGAGAAAACAGATAACTGTACCTTATGCACTTGCCCTGTGCAAGTCCAGATTTTGTAGACCTCTGTCCCCTGCCATCTTGGCCAAGCTGACAAGCCCTGTGTAACTGTTCAGCCCTCGAAAGCTCCTTCTCTTCTGCCTTGTCCCCTCATCTTTGTAGCCTTGACCGTTTAGTTACAGCCACTTTTGTCTCACTCTTTCTCTGTTCTATGAGTCAAGACTTCATATTTTACTAGTAATCTTTATAAATTTTTGTTGGTTTTGACTTGTCTTACTCATTTAAATTAGTTAACATATATTTTGAGTCAGCTTGGTCAGTAATTATCACCCTTTTTCTATCTGGCAATCAAAAGCCAGCCTCCTTGAGGCATTCCAAATCCTCCAGGACAGTATGAGCAAGCTCATTTCTCGCAGAGCTTGCTGGCTGCCAGATGCTTCTCTATGTAGGAGGACTGTGATAGGCAAGATAAGGGTGGTAGACAGGAGATAAGAAAGCAGAGAGTAAGGCAAAAAGACTTTATTTGTCAAGCTCAGTGATTTTTTATTTATTTTCCTCCCTCATGCCATACAAGTATCCTAAAAGAATATTGGGGAAGGGGTGAGAACCAGCAGTACATTATAAAGAGGTTAAATTTGCCACATGTCTGCCTTTACTCTCTTTTGCAACATTGCTGTACCTGTTCCGGATGTTCTTTCATTTCTCAGTGTGTGGGCTGCTGTTTTCATGACATCCCCTGGCTCCACAATTCTGACTCTTCATGTGTTGCAAAAGATTGAGACAGGTGATGTACCAGTTGACCTTTTCAAGACAGTAATAGGGAAGTATAGTGAAGGGCTGGGGTGTGCGATTTTTTTTTTTTTTTAATTTCCTCTTTTTTGATTTTGTTTGTTTTGTGGTGTTATAACAAATGGTTTACATGGAGTTTAAAATACCCCATCAAAGCCTATTCTGCTTTCACTTTTTTCTTTTCTTTTAAGATGGCTGGTAAGAAAAAGTCAACTAAGGGTAACTAAAATATCCTAATTACACCTTGGCAAAGTATCCCTTTTTTTACTGACTTTAATGCTACAGAAGGAGCTGGTAGAGAGCATGCAAAACTTAAGGATGGCAAAAAAGCTAATTGATATTGTAGGCACATGCAACACATTGTAGTGTAGTGAAGACTGTTTGAGATCAGCTTTGTGGTGACTTAAATGGCTGCACACATCAGTAAGAAGGAAATACACTTTAAGCAGGAGTTTATCCTGAAGCAGATGGATTATCCTTATCTGTTGTAGATGGGTAGCTTTAATAGCAGGTGAAGGCATAAGATGAGTGGGTTGTTGATTCTTTGATAATGAGCAGAGCCTACACTCAAGCATCCGGTGTCCTTTGTTAGGCCAGGTATCTTGACATAAATACAGGAAGATCTAGGACTCGCTAGAGCTACTATTTATATATGTATGATGAAAGCATTCAAAACTATGAAAACTTGAAAAATTAGGCATATTGGTATATTTGATTTTCCTAAGGGAGAGTTTTATGATGGTCTGCACAGGGAGGAGAAACTTGGTTTAGCTCAAAAAGGTGAGGACAGGGAAGGGTGAAAGCCCATTACCAAAGCTATTCCTTCAGAAATACCATGGATACAAAATGTTGCTGCCTCTGTTTTCTGTTAACAGAAACCACATTAATCCCCCAAAAATGAGGTAATCTCTTTTATTCTTTAAAATTATTTTTTTTAGATCTATTTTTTCAGCATCTCTCTGATGTCAGTGATAGTATTTTGCATAACCCTATTGCCTGAAGCTAAGTGAAAAAGAGTGTTTTGGACCCATGGATCTCATAGTCTTTCAGGTAGCTCAGTAATTTGTTGAGCCTCCAGAAGAAAAACAACTGTGTCCTGAAAAGAAGTTTGAACCAAACAATTTTTCCTAGAAATGGCGAAAGGTAGTCTATGTAACAAATGAAACAGGAGGTGTGCAGGACAGCCTTCAGGCTCACTTTGAAAAATGAAAATCTAAGGCCGTATAGGAGTAAAAGAGGCTCAGACAACTCACCTAAGGTAATTACAGAATGTCTAGAAATGATGAAATTAAAACCATCAACATCTACTTTTCTTGTTTTGGGAACAGTGGGCCACCCTGCAGATTGAGGAGGGAGTAAAAAAGCAGAAGGCGCTGGCACTTGAAAATTTAATCTCCACTGGTAAGATCTCTGGATGAAGGGGACACAGCACTATTCATCTTGTAAAAAGGCAACTATTTAAAAATCTTACTGAGAAAGGAGTTTGATGGGCAAATAACTTTTGAAGTTCCAAAGCTACAGAAGGATGTTATAAGCAAGATAACCTGCAAATTATTGAGTCTTCTTGAATAAAAGAACCTAGAGACTAGTGTGGGTATAGAAAGACATTGATGATAAGTATTTGGGAAGCTGCCCCTGTTTTCATGAGTATTTTGTGCTTTCTGACTCCACCAGCTCTCTCTTTAACAAGACTGAGAGGAATGAGTGTTCATTGCTCTTGACTTTGCTCTGCATGGATTCTCTTTTGTTTCTTGTAACTCCTCGCATGGAAAAAACCCAGGGTCTCTCAAGTGAAGAAGCTACAGCATCCCATGGATCACAGTTAAATTTTGCATTTTTGTCTAGGCATCAGGATAAAATCTGAGTAATTTTTTCCCCCAACTATTTTTCCTTTCTTCTTTGACCAGAGGGGAGTGGGTTAAGTTCTCATGGTAATCCTTTTACTTGTAGTGTCTTTTTTAGTCATTAGTCATGCAGACTGCTTGTCTGCTAATAAGTTTTGGGTCTGATGATTTTCTGGCTGTTGAAAGTTTGTTTGACTGAAGTGCAGCTGGAAGAAAGTTTTGTGATTCTAGTGGGGGGTAGTATATTGATTAAGATAGATTAAGTGTATTTTGAGTAATGCGCATTTCATGTCATCCAATACACCCCCTCCAAAAAAAACCCAAACAAACAAACAAAAACAAAAAACCCACACAACAACCAAAAAACCAAAAAACAAAACCAAAAAAACCAAACTAAACAAAAAACCCCACAAACAAACAAAAGAAAACAAAACCAAAAACAAAAATAGAAAAAAAAACACCCCACAACCAAAAGGCAAACAAGAAAGCCAAGTGTTAGCTGGTATGAATCAAGACAATTTTAGTCACTTTAACCAGCCAGATAAGAATCTGGTCTCAGTGTGACCTCAGCAAACACACTGAAACTTGCTGTGTGGTTGTCCTACGGGGTGTAATTTTACAAATAGAAGAGCATGAATGTGTTTTTATTCTTCCAGCACAATGTGTCTGGAAGAACAACGTGCAGTGTTACACTATGCGTGTTTTGGGGGTGGGGGGAAATCTAGACACTTCCAAGTTTCTTGGTAATGAGGGGACTCTCAAAGGAGAAGGGATAGAGGAAGAGAGAAAGCCCTGAAAAAAAAATACAGAGGAAGGGGTTTGTTACAGCTGGGAAAAAGTAAAACTAATCAACAGCAACAAGAACAGTAAGTATACAAGCACTGGCTGAATCTGAGTCAGGGCACCAGGAGGGATCTGCAACCTTGGCAGTGCATTGTTGACATTTCTAGGTGTGTGTACATATGTTGTTTGGTAAATGACAATGAAGTAGGTGTTGCGCTCAAGGTTTTATTTGCAGCTTGATCTGAATGCTTTTCTCCTTCCTCAGCAATTTAGGGGGGTTATATGGCATAGGGTTAGAGAAGTAACTTGTGGCATTACATGTCAGTACGTAAATGAGGCATAACAATGCAATTATGGTACTTGAGTAGGAGGAAAGCTATTTCTAAAAAGCATGTGTATTTTACTCTCTTTGGAACCCATGTTGTTCATTTCACCGTGTGGAAGGGGGACTCATTTCCTCATGCAGGGATCATCCAGAGAGATGAAACCCCCATGGAAGAGGAGATTGCTGGCCGGTGCCAAGGGTGCTTCAGCCTTGCTGATGTTATGTACTTCTCCAAGAAGGGGTGTGAGGCAGTTGCAGAAGATGAAGTCACTCGACGGTTCTCCTCCGAGGAGCTGGTGTCCTGGAACCTCCTCAGCAGAACCAATGCCAACTTGCACCGTGTCAGCTGGCAACTCACTGTTGTGTGGGTCACTGGGATCCTAGTTCGGTATTGTCTCCTGCTGCCTTTTCGGTGAGCCAGATGTAATTTGCTGGGATTTGCTTTCCATGTTACTTTTTACAGAAGCTGTGAAATAATATGGCTTTTGTCTGTTTTCCAAGATGCCATCTAAACTCAAATATCCCTAAAAGAAAAAAAAGAGGTGCCAAATATGTAAATTTCTCATGTTCCATATGTTTGATTAGTAATTAATTAATAGTAATTAGTAATTAATTTGTTTTTAAAATCCAGCAAAACTGTATAGGAATAAACTGGATATCTTTTTGTTAGGTAAAATAACAACTGTTTCAACTGAAAGGATCAGGCTCTACTTGCCTAAGAGACAGGGAGACTGTGTGCTGAACACTTGGGATTTGAAGCAAAGCCAGTGTTCATGGGGCATAGGGCTGAATGGAGGGGAAAAAAAGAGACATCCACTTGGAATGTATTAAATGTTCAGCATTTTAAAATTGTCTATTAAGCAAAACCAACCTTTGTCGTATTGACCAAACCACTACAAATATTCATGTGTTCTTGCAAACAACAGGAGCTTTTAAAATTCCTTATTCTTTTGATGGGTGGGCAATATACTTACAACCTAGCTGAAGTGCATGGTGAAATTCTGAGACCCTTTTGGCCCTGAGAAATCTCACCTGCATAAAAGAACACCAGCCACTACTTGCTGTCCTCTTTGAACACCATGGCTTCTTCGCCATGTGATACCTTTAGATCAGAGCATGGTGTTTTTTGGAAGTTAGGCTCCAAGCAGCACAAGGTTTTGTAACCAGTGCAGGATTAATTGGGTGAAAACATGTGCTTGTATTGTCCTGTTGGCCTTTAGCGGTTTCTAATGCTAGTTAGGTGCTGTTATGGTGGAGGGAAGCATTGTGAAATGGATCAAAGGGCCATAAAATGTTTTCTTGCTTACTCTTCCAGTTTTGCTTCTTAGCATTTAATTAAGATTATTTTACTTTGTAGCGTCTGCTTGTCTGTTTTCAGCATCCTGTTGCTGGTGTTGGCCAGTATGGTAGTTGGACAGTTTCCAAATGGCAGGTAGGTGTTTGCTGAGGGCTCTACTGATTTCTTTTTCATTTCTTTAAGGATTTGAACTAGTAGTTGGAACACTCTGCTTGTGGCCAGAGGATTAATGCGGACTATCATGGGATGACTTTTTCTCTACTGTAAACTTACGGAGTGCTATGAGAGAGAGTATGGCAATGGCATCTGAAAGCAGACATGCAATGTAACCCAGATGGATACTGCTGGAAGCATGTCTTAGAGCATAAAATAGAGTATGCTCTACCTGAGTCAGAACAGGGCAATTAAATCACCCGTCCTGAGCAATTCCATATCAATACTTTGAGATTGTATTGTCCTGTCACTGCAAGAAACTCAAATGTGATTCACCAGCTAGATAGTGCTATATTAAATTTATGTTATTGAATGAGAAGAAATCTATAAAACAAAACCCTGTTATCTTCTCTGCTTTGAATCTGGTGGATTTAGAATAGATTACAGTAAGAGAGTGGATCAAGAATATCTCTGATACGAATGAGCTCCTTCTGTGTGGCATTGTTACCACAGAGAATCCTCTTAGTATGGGCTTTGTAGTAACTGCTATTTGGAATAATCTGGAGAGTTTACATTGGAGTGTTCTAGGACTGACTACATAGAACTGGAAATGTATGTATGGCTTCATTTCTTTCAGAGTTAAAGGCTGGCTGAGCAACCAGGTTCAGATGATATGTGCCACACTAGGTGTCCGATGTCTGAGTGGTCTTGTTCATTTTCACAACAGGTGAGTGGTTCCAATCTGCTCTCAATGGGTTGGTATTCGTTCTTACAGTACTTAATGTCTCAAGTTTCAGAGAAGGATTCTTATTCCATTACTGCATGGATACTATGATGGCATAATTTATCCAAAAAGCTGTTTGGATCATCTAGACTCTGTCAGGATGTTTGCATGCCCTATTGTGTCTTCTGTTGTGTATGCATAGGTGAAATGGTACTTGCATTCCTGGTTAAATAGACACTTAGACATTTTTCAATGTTTGCCATGAACTTGTTTTAACCACATGCAAAAATATTGCCATAAAATGTTCAGCTGTCCCAGTAGCCAATTTGTTTAGTAACTAATTCTTCGTGCTCTCCCCTGAAGTAAGTTATGGGAGGTATTTTGGTAAACCTTTGTGGTGTCTTGCTTGCTTAATGGCATGCTTTATGTCATGGAGGCTTCTGAAATATCTTGTTTGTGCTTTAGAAAGAAAAGCAAAATCATGCTGCAGCGTCTTTGCTTTTAGAATTTTAGTGTCCAGATATTCTTTGATACATGCCTCTGTGAATGGTAATATATGCAGCTAAAATGCATATCCAGGGAAATCTCATATTTTCAGCTAAAAGGAAACTGGTTTTGGTGAAATGCCAGAACTGCTGAAATGTGAAGGGACTCTTGAAAGTATGAGGAAAGATGACTTATCTGCTGTAATGTACTACCAGAAATTTTAACATATATGTTATAATACTAGTATTTTAAAATGTTTTGTGTTCTCTTGCTTCTACGGATTTGCAGATAAGCCATGGGCCTGAAATGCTTTTGTCACTCAGTCTTGATTGTTCATGTATGCTTGCTGGATGGGTCATCTGATGGGGCCTGTAGTCTGGAGAATAAATGTTTAATAATTACCTTTATGGTTATCATTGCAGGGAAAACAAACCACAGCAAGGAGGCATCTGTGTAGCCAACCACACATCTCCATTAGATGTCCTAATCCTGGTCAGCGATGGATGCTACTCCTTGGTATGAACAAGAGAGTTGGTAAATATCAGTAATGTTGAGATGCCTGTAGATGTAGTGTTGGGGAAGAGGATAAACTAACTGGTCAAAAGAGAGGGATTTGATAGCATTCAAATTCGCATTTTGGACTGCAAAAAAGCACATGCAGGCAAGTGTGTGTGCATTTCTGACCAAGAGAATTGGTACAATTTGTGATTAAGCTTAGAAACAGATGCGTGTGTGTGTTTGCACAGTAACAAGTTTCTTTTGGTCTTGCAGGTTGGCCAGGCACACGGAGGGCTTATAGGACTCATTCAAAAATCTTGCATGTGGACCGGTCAGCATGTCGTATTTGAACGTTCGGAAATGAAAGATCGTCATCTGGTGAGGAAAAAGTAAGGTAGTGTGAGCTGTTTGCTTAATTATCCGGTCAGGTCTAGTAATTGTGAGGTTCAAGTGTAAACTGAAGCTGCTCTTACCCTGCATCTCTCCTTGGTGGGCAGCTGTAGGTTGTCATCAGTGTAAGGTTTGGAACTGCTCTGTCAGAGAAGGTGCAGGGTGTAGCAATCATCTTTAAGGTCCCTTCCAGCCCAAACTATTCTAATAATTCTACTCCACGTTTGATCATTTGCCACGTGACCTCTGGGAATTTCCACATTGCTACAGCTGCCCTGTCTGCCACAGGCAGGACCCTATTCATTCAGTTTTGAAGCTGTGATTTGGGATGTCAGGACAGAAACCAGAGTTCTGTCTGCACTTCTGCTTCCCAGATCATGGCTTGTCCTGGTACATTTACTCACCAACTCTGAGCATCAAAGCTGGTTGTATCTGGTGTTATCACAGCATAAAGAGAGAGTGACTGCAGCAAATTAAAGCCCCCAAAACCAAGGTACCACCTAGCTGCTAGAAGCTGGAAGAGCACCTGGAGTAGTATCATAAAATTTTTGCTTAATGCCTATGCTGCTCTCAAGACATGCAATACTGATTCCTGGCAGAGATAACATGTTGGACTTTCAGGACATAAACAGGATTGACTCAGTATGACAGTTCTTATAGAATCAGGTGTTTACAGAGACTGTTCTTAGTCGTCCTAAATCTTCATGAAAAAGGGTGCAATGCAGCTAACATAAAGTATCTATGACAGTTTGTCCTTAGAAAATAGGAAAGGCTTCCCTACGCCAGATCATTCTCTTTTTTAATTTTTTTTTTTATTTTATGATATCTGATATTTTGATTTTGTTCTTTAATGCAGACTGGAGAGGAACTGCATGCTCTTGAGTCATAGGAAAGATGGGTGTCTTGGAAAACAACAGATTTTGGTCTCAGTCATCTGCTTAGTGGTGATACATTTGTTTTTAAGTGATGCAGCTAATGTAGTAAGATAGCAGCCTGTCACTTGACTAGATGTGGAGAATCATTAGATACATGTAAAACTGATGCTATGTACCTAGAAGGCATGAAAACTAGAAATATGGAATATACTTCAGTCAGGCAAGTTTGACTGTGTTCATAGCTGAAACCTGGGAAGCTATTTTCACAGACTTCAAGTACCACCATTTTCTGACTTCATGTTAACTAGGTTAAAATGGTAAAATGAAACTTCATACAGTTTTGTAAAAAATGTACTTCTGTAATTAGCAAGAGAGAGTTTCAGGCCTGTGTCTCACTATCACATGTCCCAGCTGAGGCTACTGCCTGGCAAAAGACAACAGAGCAAGGGCTTTTCTTGTCCTTTGAAAGAGGTAATGGATGTTTAGATGCTTGGACAAATACAAATATGAAATATACAGTGCAATTTTATTTTCTCTCCACAGAATTAGAGAACACATTGCAGATAAGGCCAAATTACCCATTTTAATTTTCCCAGAAGGTAGGAAACAACTATATTGATTTTATTGCTCTTTTCACTTCTTGCCACTGAGTGCAGTTCATTATATCCAGTCTTCAAAAGTGAGGTGTTTGTTTTTAGTTTGTAGAATTAATTAGCTCTTGTGAGATATTAAAAGTTCTAGAATCTTACAACAGTTTTATGACAGTCTATTTGCTTTAGCATATAACATAATGGAAGAGAGTACAGGCTCTGGGATTTTGTTCCAGAACTAAAGCTTACTTTCTCCTTTGGCAACTTAAGTCTCCTTAAGACAGTTTATGATTCATTTGCTGATACTTTTCTCAGAATGGATTAAGCTCTTCATCTGTTTTAATTCTGGCCAGGTACCTGCATTAACAACACATCAGTAATGATGTTTAAGAAGGGAAGCTTTGAGGTAGGAGGGACCATCCATCCAGTAGCAATCAAGGTAATGTAACTGCAGTTTTCCAAATGTGGAAGAATTGTTTGCAAAAGCTTCTCATGTCAGAGAAGGTGTTCATGTGTAAACCTTATAAAGGGGCTTGTTTGGTGTGAACAAGGTACTGAATAAACCCTGAGAAAACGAAAACTTGGTGGTTTGCAATGTTCAGTGCAGTATGGGAAACGTTTCATTGAGGATCTTTGCAACTGGTTAGGAGCAACCTGAAAAGTACAGTGGCACTTGTCGTGCTGTGTGTTCAGTTCTGCTTGCTCATTCTGTCCTAGGGCTCCTGGCTCTTGTGAGCTCTGAGGATAAAGGCACTTTGCTTAGCACTTCCAAGTCTTTCTGAGTAGCTTTAGCCAAGTTGCCCTAGATCTAGATATGTTAGTTACTTTTTCTGGAACTCTAACATTGCCTAATCTTAAGGAAATCATTAAAAGTGGTATAAACATTTTTCATTAAACCTTCGTAGTCAGCATATCTGTAGATGACAAGTCTTTACATTTCGAGTAAATCTCTTGTTACAGTTGTGTTTCAATGTGTCTGTTACAGTTTGAGGTCCTGCATGGCTTGTAAATGAAAAATGTTAGAAACTTATAATAAATGTTGGAGCTTTACCCTGAATTTACTGATGCTTTTAGGAGGTGTGAGGAGATTTACCCCTTTTTAATAAGTTGAACTGTGACTTTGTGGCCGAAAAAAAGCAGCTTATGTGATTTAAACTAAGGTAGCAGATCATGCCCTTGTGCTTATTCTTCTTGTCTTCCAGTATGACCCCCGCTTTGGAGACGCCTTCTGGAACAGCACAAAGCATTCTATGATGACCTATACTTTCAATCTGTTGACCAGCTGGGCTATTGTCTGTAACGTATGGTACCTGCCACCGATGGTCCAAGAAGTACTTATGCTTTTCTAAATTTTGAAAATGCTTTTAAAATGTTGTCTGTGTTACTATGCATAGTGTTTGTGAATTTTTATTGATAACTTAATGGACTAAGACCAGAAAGCAACACTACAATCTTAAAATTGAGTACAGATTCATGTGGGTTAGTTATCTTCAAGTAAAAACTAACCTTGAAGATATTCAAACGTTCCTGCACCGTGCTCCCTATTGCTGCTAAAACCTTTACTTGGGTGCAGGTGCAGTTGCTTTCTTCTGATCCTTGAGACTAGAAGAGATATAGGTTTATGCTACAGGAGTCCTGCCCCTCAGTCTGGCATAGACCTCCTGTTTTTACTCTAGAAGTGATACATAGATTCAGGCCTTCTCTTCACTCCATACAGGGTCGCTTCTGCCTTCTGTGTCACCCCCACTACCAGCATCTTCCCAACACCCTGTTCTCTGTAACAGCTTCCTCCCACCACCTTGTTTCTCAGCCCTGCAGCATATCCAGCTAATCCTTTGCCCAGCAGCTTTACCCCACAACTTGGCAGAGCCTCCCAGCCCACTGCCCTATATGCCACCCTGACGCTGACAAAGTGCTCAAGGCTTTTTCTCTAGCAAAGCCCTAGTTTAGTATTGCCTACCGTGGTCTTTGCTCAGCCCTAATTTTGGCAGGGAAGCTGCTGTAATGCGTGTATCTTCAGTCCTCTGAAGTTTGGGCAGAGTCCTGTGACCTCACAAAAATTTAAATGCACCAGGCCCAACCCTGTTCAAGAACCCCATCTCCTGCAAGGATGATCCTGTCAGTGTGTTCCCGGCTTCAGACTCATGCTGAAGTACTGGGAGCAGACACATCCCCTGCTCTGGCCAGACCTGTGACCTCATACTGTGCGTTGTTTGAGATTGCCCCAGAAACCAGAGAGCCTCCCACTTAGTTCTTTTTGGCACTGACTGGTGGCAAACTGGGCAGCGTTTCCCAGGAAGTCACATCTGGCTTGTCGGTCTGGAAGTGCCTGCTGTCTGACAAAATGTCTTTAGGTGAGGCACAGAAAAAACGTTTATGTTGTAAAGCAAATAATTAACATATTTTTCAGGAAGAAGAAGATGCTGTTCACTTTGCCAACAGAGTCAAGGCTGTCATTGCTGCTCGGGGAGGAATGTCTGTGCTTCCTTGGTAAGAAGCAACACCTCTGAGATTGGGTTTAAAGCCTTTTAAGGTGTTCTGTATTCTGAAACATTAGCCTGGAATCTTTTAAAACTTCTTCCAGATTTGCTTTGCTTGCACTGTAGTCCATCACCCTTACTGACTCTAAATCCAGAAAATATTCCTTGAACAATTCCATTAGAATAAATAGAATAATATAGTATATACAGAGAAATAGAGCTGAGAGGTAGATCTAGCCAGCAGGCAGTGTTAGGTGCAAATGAATTATTTGACTGTTAAATGCTGGGTTAAGAAAGGGCATTGTTGTGTGGTAGGACTTGGCAGTACAGATCATTTAGCATTGTTGTACAAAATCCAACATTAGAGTGGAAACTACGTGGTCTAAATATTACAATGTTTTTCTGCCTTGACCCTGAGGTGAGCTCAAGGCTGTTTCTTTTCTGTATCTTTCAGGGATGGGGGACTAAAAAGGAAAAAGGTGAAAGAGTCTTTCAAGGAAGAGCAACAGAAAAAATATTGCCAGATAGTAATAGAAAATGGATCTGTGGGAAACAGAAATGTTTGTTAAACGGTATTTATTTTATCTCATTTTTCCATGACTTATCTCCGCCAGAAAATAGACTGGTTTTTGTATGAAACCAAACATGTTTTCCTTCTGTCCCTGTAAGATATTTTGCATATGACACAGCAGGGAAACCATAAAGAGATATCCTTATTTAATGCAAAAGACTCTAATTTTATAAATAGGAAAATATACAATCTACTAGTAAAATTCTCTCCGATACTGAATGAGAAAAATCGGCAATAAAATTACTTAGGCTCATTAAAACACCATTTTAAAACATTTGCAATACCTTGAGGACTTAAATGGTTACCTGTTAGCTTCTAACAAAACAACTGTGTAGTCCTAGCCTGCTGTCTCAGTGACTTGGACTAGCAGTGTTCCTGTCAGCCACAGTAATCATGTTGCTGTGGAGAGCTCCTCACATAGGAGATTAGGCAGTTCACCAAAATATGGTTTCCAAATTGTATGTTGAAGAGGAAGTGTTGGATGTCAGAGGGGAAAAAAAAAAACATGTGCTGACTTTCCCCTCCATGTCAGAAGACCAGGGACAGCAATGTAGAAAGTTTTCTGTTCTGACAAAGAGCAGAACAGTGTCCAGGGCAGCATGCCCCTAATGCCTGGGTGTGTGATGCTGAGGTAAATTAGTCACAGCCAAGGACAGTGTCAAAGAAAATATATCGTGGTTTTAAATTACATTTTATCTTCTAGTGTTATGTCCTTTTCTGTGTCTGCTTGTATGCATTACACAAATTAAAGAAAACATTTGATGTGACATCCATTGTTCTCTGTTATCATTATTTCTGGAGAGCCACCTGCTTATGTTACCACTTGATATGAAGGCTAAGGATTTGCTCTCTGACAAGCCCACCCTCCAGAAATAAATAGAACAACTGCACACAAGAAGTATGAGATGGAAATATTTCCATCACTTACAGTATTTACTGGTATAAAATATTTGCTCTCCTGGTAAGTAGCTCCCATATGGAAGGATCTGGCTTCTTAAATGATCTGAATAGCCCTAATGAAACACACACAAATAGGTGTTTTTTACCCAAGGTGCTCTGTGACAGAGATGTTGGTAAGGACAGTTAATAAGGTTTACATGAGAGCCCATGGATGAATCTGTTGTGGTGATCACAAACACACCCTGCAGAGGCACAGATGCACAGATACAGCTTTGCCCAGCCCTGGAGAGTCTAGAAAACTAATATTCAGAGGAGGGGGTAACAGAGGTGATAACTGCCCTGAGGCTGCATGGCACAGAAGCGGCATGGAACTGAGCTCTCCTCTTCTGGGGCCAGGCTGGGCTTTGTTACAGGTATGTGAATCCTTTTGGTGGATTAGTCAGTCCAAATTTTGGTGTCATAGGTAAGCAGTAGAAGAAACTGCTCTTCTACAAAGCTTTTAGCCACTCAAGTAGGGAGAGTGCTAGCAGTATGCCTACAGAGCAGAATTGCCTCAGGCTCTCCTGCTGTGAAAGAGGGCTGTTGGCTCCTAAGTGTAGTAAACTGTGCTTCCGTGGCTGCTGAAGCTGCTGATTTATTTTCTAGGTATAAAAATGTGAAGAAATATGGTAGACAATCCTGATAACTGTTAAATCTCTTCAGTGTGCCAGAGTTTAAAATTGAGAGATTTTCTTTCTGTGTGACTGTTGTCTGAGAGTCACTAACAGAGGCTGCAGTAAGACAAGTGTGGGGAGCATCCTTCCCACACTATGTGCTTTCTTCCTGCTCAGAGGTAAAAGGGGAAACTGAGCAAGCAAAAAAAAGGGGGCAGAGACAGAAAAATATGGGGAGATAAGAGTGTTGGAAGAGACATTTTCTAATCTGGGCTCTGCTTCTGTAAGAAATTAGGAGATGATGTGCGTTTTTCCCCAGCCTGCTACACTCTCCCAGCTAACAAAGAGAAGAGGAGCCTTTGAACCTGTGATCCTCATATCTATGACTCCAATTCTTGTAAAAGTATAGCTCAGACCCCTGAAGGTATGAGTATTACATGTCATCTGTGGGAGGATGGTGGGATTGTCAGTATTTCCTCTGCCATTTTTTGGCTGTCTTGACAAAAGAAGCTGAAAATTCTGTGAAGTAGGTACATACATACAGAATAGGGAAATGTAAAGCAAGTGATGAACACAAGAACTTCTTAATGATAAGTGAAGTGTGCTTTGTTAGCTGCCAAGAAATACCAGCCTAAGTTGAAACAGAGACTATTTTGTCTTGTCCTGCTTTAAAGAAATGTTTGTGGTTTTTAGTGATGCTTTCTTTACCTACCTTCCACCTCCTCCATTCTTTTGAAATGCAAATGAAATACAGAATATATCAGCAGTGGCCTTGGCAATTACTTTTACCTGAAATTGTATACTGCCCTTAGAGTGAGAAGGTTATAGAGGAATTGATTACTATCCAAAAGGATAGTAAGATAAGTGTGTCTTACACCTCCAGCAGGAGGGCATGGTAGCAGTAAAATCATACCCTCTTGCTATGTGAGTGAGTCAGAGACAGAGAGCTGAACATAGTTGCTGTTTCTAACTTTCAGAGACATCACTGTTTGATCGGCTGTGCAGATGGAAAACCAGATATATTCAAAAAACTCCTCCTTTAGGTCCTTAATAAAACTGCAGCGTGGTCAAGGTGCAGTGCAGAATCTTTGTACACAGTGTGGGTTCTGGGGTGACTCCAGACCTTAAGTCACTTGGGTGCTATCCTGTTTCAGGCTGGAGCTGTGTTCCCTGTATTTAGAGTCCTGAAGCCTTGAACAAGTAAGGGCACCCCACAAAATCCCATAAAGGCTGGGTCACTGCGTGTAACATGCCTCTCCTTCATTAGGCAGGCTTCCAAAATCACAGCTTGAGGAGTCCTCTGAAAACATGTTTTTAAATGTTTGCATTGCTATTACCTAACTTTTCCTCGGTTGGGAGTAGAATTTGTAAAGGTGAGTTATGTTTTGACCCCTTTAAACTCAATCTGCAGACTGAAATAGCTTCAACATCTGTCTCATTTCTGGCTTTTCATCTGTGGATTAAGGAGAGGTTATTTAGATGTTACCCCCATTCATGTTTAAAGTATATTGTGCTACTCTGCTACAAGGGTAAAGTAACCTGAAACAGATTGTAATTATTCAATGTTAAGCAGTGTAAGGTGAATTTCTGTGTAAATGACCACCATTGCCTTAATGTATTTGAGCCTGTTTTTCAGGAAAGTTCTCTAAACTTCCTTGGCCTCTGGGAGCATATTTGACTCAAATACGAGATGGGACCAGGAGTTTTGAGGTCTCTTTTTATATATATTTACATATAAATATTTTTTTCTGTCTATACACACACAGAGTATGTATATAAAGGGATGACCAAGTGCCTTCTATGTATTAGGAGCATAGTGTGGACATGAGAAACATGAGTTACTTATAACAATAGCAATGTTGTGGATTATTAGAAGATGTAGTGTTAAGCAACTTGATGACCTCTTGTATTGTGACAACTGAACAGAAGTTGGCTAAAAAGTGTGATAATCTTTCACTGTAATGTACTTGCATGTTAACAACGATTGATGTAGATCAGGTCCTTAATTCTCTTGGATAGAAATGTGTTTTTCTAAAGCTGTGTCTTACCTTTGGGAACGTCTGAAATGCCCATCTCTCTCGGACTTCTGCTGACCGGCTCTGCGTTACCGGGAAGCTCTTTTTCCCGGCTCAAGATACGTTCCCGTGTCTGCACCACGAGCGTCAGAAGAAACGGGCAACGGGGGCCATCTGGTGGCGTCCACTCAACCAGTAGTAAACTCCGCCTTGCACAACCTGCTCGCCCTAAATGCCGATAAATGAGCCTGTTATTTCTCCTACATTTCCAGGAAACCATGAAAACATAGAAATAATGCTGCGTACCCCCAGCACGGGATCTTTGATTACTGGTCGTGGTTTAATACCAGCAAAGCTTGTGCTTGTTCGAAGTTTCAGCAGCCTGTGTTGTGTGGGGTTTCCCCAGGTCATCTCTACCCTGTGACAAACCAAAGTCAGAACTACTTCTGCCCTTCAGTTCATTCAAAGTCAGGTATGAGTCTAACCCCTGGGCTTTTATTTGTATTTTAAAACTCAGTAGAGGCAACAAACCTGAAGGCAGTAGGACATTTGGATTTGCCGTGATGAGTTTCTTTGGTACCTTGATGCAGTTTGCTTCTGATCTGAGACTGATGATACTTTCAGAAGAAAACAAGTTTTCAGGATAATAAGGGAGATGTTCCGAACTTGTTTCCTACCAGCATACATTTCCTTGAGCTGTAGTGAGAACAGCAAACAGTTAGTGCCAAATTTAACAAACCTGCAGTTCACTGAAACTCTTTCATGTGCAGCTTGCCATGAACAAAACAAGGAATGTAGCCTGGGTGACTCCTCCCCTGGTGTTTGGTTATAGCCTCAAGGAATATATTTTGGTTATACATGCAGTCTGAGGCCTCATTTCAAGTAGGCCAATGGATTTAGGTCACAGATATGTTATGGATGACACCCCTGGGCTTTCTATCCTCGCTGTGGGATTTGGTTTTGGAAACGCTTGTGCTGAAGTGTTGTTCAGGCTCTTTTGAGCTTGTTTCCCAGCTGTGGTGCAGATTGTGGAGATGACCTGCGAGGGGTTCACGGGTTCATTTGGTTTTGAAAAAGTAGGCTTAGAAGTTAGTGGACATACAGTAGAGACAGAGGCCTTCCTGGCTCTTTGTCTTTTTATTGTTTTTGTTGTACACACAAGGAAGGACCCTAGCTTTGTAGCCATTTCTCCTCTCCCTTCTTCCTCTATTTATTACTCTGTTTAACGATGGCTCCTCAATTAGTGTACCAGACTCCTCTGTGAGCAGAGTTCATCGTGATCAATTGTCATCAAGGCCAGCGTTTGGTACATCCAATCAATGATGTTCTATATAATGGCAGTGGTATGGACCGATTTCTAATTTTACAGTATGTTGAGCCCTGTTGAACTCTTTTAATATGATAATTGCTTTACTAATCAGTAGTCATGATTTGTGTGCAACAGCAGATTATTGACATCAGTTGATATCCCTTGGTATTTCTATTAGACTCTACGAAAGATGCATGTGGTGAAAGGTGATTAATATCTAAACTGTGGATATTAACTAGAGTAATTCTGGGGAAAATACTATATTCTTGCATATCAAACTTTTAAGAAGTAGGTTATTAAATAATTTGGAAAGGTTTATTTCTTCTTTTTATAAGGGATAGTTATTAATAAGTACTTTTAAGTTTATACAGACAGCTGTTAAACAGCCTATTTTATAACTATGTGATAAGCACTCATTAGTTCATATGTTCAAACCTGTGTTTATTAATTATATAATAGGGTTTTTTTTTAAAAATTGCTCATCATATATGGCTATGAGCAGTCTACTCATCTAATTTATAACTTCAGATAAGATCTAAGTATGTACACACATGCAATAAAATGATCTATGTTATACTTCAAATAACCACTCAATCTTGCATTTTATTAATGTAATTTTCTAAAATACACTTACAAGGTATTATAAGGAGGGATATCTATATAAAAATTACATTTCAGTTAGAAAACTGAGGCTGATTTCTATCCAGATGTTGTCTTAAACATTTGTGTTTGTAAGTTATTCTTTGCATGTTGCACCCTCCCCCTTTGCATTGTATGTGTGACACGGGGATCTGGTATGTGCATCGAGCACATGCATTACACTGTGTGGCAGAACCAGGAGGTGGCACCCCACTGCCATGAGGACTAGAACCTCACTAATGCTCTTTTAGGAAGTGTAGGCTTTAATATCACTTAAGGAAAAAAAAAAAAAGAGATGCAAAGGTAAGTTAATTTACCGGCCATCAGCATATTTTGTCCTTCCTTAAAATCCTGGCATGAATGGAAAAGAACAGGTTCTTTTTAAGTGGTAATTCTGTTACACTGGAAGATTCAGTCATTAAAGAGATCATGAAGTTCTGGAATAATACATATATATGTTTTTTCCTTCACTTTTCATCTCTCCAAATGCAGTAGAAAGCCAGGCTGCCAGGCCTCAGGTCATGGTGGACGGCAAAAGGGGGTGCCATCCTTGTGTTGATGCCACAGATTCCAACACATCTGCCAGGTTGTTTGTACCATTTTTGCTCTGAAGATGGTGTCTGCATCTCCTCCTGTGCTTGACCCACAGAACCACTCATATACTCACAAAGCTCCTTCCATGTAAATGCTAGGGTGAAGGTTTCTTCGTCTTTTGGTCAGATGCTGTTAAGGTCACAAAGGGAAGAGCGTTGCTGAATTCTGATGCTCCTCTCTCACTGCAGAACCAAGCTTTAAGTGTACACTTACATATTTTGCTGTATAAAGGCCAGCATCTTTAGCAGCTTGCAAGAACAAGCTCTGAGATGTCCCACTGAAAAATGTGCAAGCGTAGAGCTTGCTAGAAAGGTCTCATGGTCCTGATTCCAAGACTAACAAGGAATCTCAGCTGTTATGCTCCAAGTGATAAAATCTTGCTGTAGATGGGAGGCCAAATGACCACAAAACCTGTGCTTAGGGCCTCCAAATGAAAAGTACTGGGTGCTGCACTGGGATTTATTCATGTGACCATTGCATTAGTGAAGATCTCTCTTTTCTCTCTTACTCCCCAGCATTAAAGACTCAGTTTCTCACTGAGTCATCTCACCATAGGCACACCTGAGATGCTCAAGGTTGTGTGGAACATGCATGCAGTTCCTATGGCCTGCAGTTGCCTCCAGCACAGTGTGTTTCCTATTAGCTGGTCTAGCTAGGATCCCTTCCATTTTGTCATATTTTCCCATTCATCATAAGGAGTAAGTAAACTCAGGGCTTTTAACAGTGTTTGAATTGTAGCTGGATTGCTGAACTCCTAGAAACCTAAATTTCTAAATTATGGAAATTAGGTTGTTCGAGGTGGGGGCATGCCTGTGTGCTGTGTTCAAGCCTTCATTACTGCTGGAGACAACACACAAGGCTGCAGCTCTGTCAATACACAGTGCTGGGCTTATAGGGTGCATAGAAGCCAAACTACTTGTATTTATTTTCAGTGTAATAAGAACTGGAGGTCCATGACAGCAGATGGTAAAATTCCACTTAGGTTCCTGGATACAAAGTGAAGCTGAAAACATCTGACTCCTTGTATAAAAGGTATCAATTTTTAGAGTGAGTTATAGCAAATACAGTGGTAGAGAAAAAGCATAACCTGCTTGCAGCCAGAAGACAGACAAGAGAGTAAAGAATTCCCCTGAGTGGCTTGCTGGCTACCTGCCATTCCTCAACAGCAGAAGATAAAAGGGAGTACCAGGATAACTACTATGACCCTATTTATTTCCAATACAATACAGATATTTACATGAGACGAAACCATTTGATATTCTGGAGCTGCCCGGCTCCTGTGACAGGAGACAAATGAAATGCTACTTTTTATTAGATCTGACCCAACAGAAGCCAATAACATGCAATAGCTTAGCAAAGACAGAGTCAGACTGCCACGTGAGGTCCCAGCTTTCTTCCCAAGTTGGTTTAACAAGGCCTCCCCCTTCCTGGAAAACCAAGCTTTCAGCCATGCTTCATGCCACCAAAATTTGGTATGTGCTGATAATTAAGTGGGATAAAATAAGTATAGCCATAGGAACAAAAAAATAAACCATTTACAGAAGCAATGGGGGAAAACTGATGAGAATTTTACAGATGCTTTTCTCTGTCTGTGATTCAATCCAACCCCCATTAAAGTCATGCATTACATCTACATCACAAAACCATGTATATTTAGGCAATAAATGTATTTTTGCTACAGACATAAAAATATATTATTGCCAGTGTTAATAGAACAAAAATTGAGAATGTTGGTTACTTCTCACAAAGTTAAAAAAAAAAACCAAAACCTTTTGTATCCATTTGGAATACCTGGTTTAGACAAACATGAAGCATATAACTTCAACCAAAGCTTTTTTGGTATGCACTGTTCTTTGTGAAATAAATTGAAAAATAAGGATATATGAAATTTTTTTCTTCCAAGTGTATAGACTCCAATGTACTCTCATGGGATGTTTCCTTCTCACCATTTGCACTTTTTAGTGGAAAATACTCTACAGCAAGCATGACTAAATGTAGCCTTTGTACACAAAATAGGCCTTGAAAAAATGAAAGCATGGAAAATTGTTAAAACTAGCACTTTTTCCATGTCTTTAATGGAACCATGCCATGTTACCCATGCTGAAAGTGTGGTCTCAGCGCTTGAAGAAAAAAGTCCTCCTCTTTTAAGAAAACAGGCTTACTGGTAAAAGTGAGGTAGAGAAATTGTATGTCCTCACAGGTTACAGAGCAAACAAATAAAATGTAATGATGTCATTAATTTGAAACTAATTTATCAGTAGATGGGTGATCAGTGGTTTATAACAGCTATATGTTTAGAAGGCAAAGGGCCTTTGGCAAAGAGAGCAAGCTGCTTGTTTTTTTTAAATAAGTCAACAGTTTTTGCCGTTAACAGTCAGCTATTCTGGGATGGGAGTGCAAGATCTGTGCAAAGGCTGAACTTCAGCACAGTCACGATAGGACTTTGCCAGCAGCTCTGTCACCAGGAGGCTGTCAGGTGAGGTGGCACATTTCCTCCCTGCTGTCCCAGGCAGAGAAGGTGGTTTTTCAAGCAACTCAATAACAGAAGTGATTATTTTTTTTCCAATGTAATATTAATGGCTTTGTGAATTATTCATGCAAGCATGGAGGGGAAACCTGGATGCAATAAAGAGTTTCTATTTATGTGTGAGTCTTGCATCTGTCCTGGTTCTGTTCAGCTTACACAGGATGGCTGCCTCCCATCAGAAGATGTTTTCACCAGTTTTTTTTCCCCCTAGTGTGTAGTGACTACAAGGATCGAACCAGCTGCCTTCCCCCTGCTCTGAAAACACAAATGTTGGTAGAGACTGCTCCCTTCCTACTATTTGTTTATGGAGCCTGAGGACAGTGCCAGTAGGTCCAATAGCTGGGCTATTGCAGAAAAAAAAGCAATAATAAGCCCTTAATTCCATGCAATGAATATTACAAGTAGAGATCTCCAGAATCTTCTTTTTGTTGCTTCAGGTACACTGATGGATTTCAGCCCTCTGAGACTCAGGAATTTGCCACACGCCATCAAATTTGAGATAGGCTGTGCCATTTTACTAAAGCAGAGGTTAACAAGCACATGGACTAAGTCAAACAAATTATTTTCAATTTTCAAGGTTTGTTTTCTCAACAAACACACAAGGCAACACTTTGCCTTGCACGGGATTATCTGTATTATAATTCTTGCTTCAGATGGCAATTTTAGATGTTGCTATCTAAATGAAGATATTGAAATGTAATGGAGACGTAAATCTGTATGACATATTACTGTGAACGCTGTCCTGTTTTCCTCAGGATCTAGACAGCATCCACTGTTGCTACTTGGGCTATATCTGTCCTTTGAATGGAGACTTTTGCTCCTTAAGGCCAGATAAAAACAAATCAACCAAGCCTTTGGCCTCTGCCATTTGCACTCCAGATGAAAATTCATGAGCAAGTACTAAAAGACCTGTATCACATTCTGCTGTTGCTGTGCAACAGACACAATACAAATTTAAAATAAGCTACCCACTGGTGTCTGCGTTATGAATATCACCCAGACTGGAAACTAATGTTCTTCTGAATTGTTTCTGTTCCAGGCTTTGGGCACTTAATAATTGACTCAGATCTACACACCCCTGTAATATTTGAAAACCACTTGTAGTGCAGGTCTTTGGAGCAGGGACTCTTTCTGTGTGTATGGCACAGGCAGGTTACTGCCTTCAGTCCTAACTGGGCCTTTTGGGCGTGATCATAACTAAACACCTACAAAAATGAAGACATTGAAGTTGTGTTTGGCAATGTCAGATCTAGCTGGACAATTGTTTCTGTGCTTGTAGTCCCTAGAGGCTTCATCAGGGATCATCCTGTCTCTGCCTTAGTGAAATTATCTAACCAGATGAGGCAAAGAGTAGGAGAGGCAAGACACTGAGAGCAGAGAAGACTTGCCCAAAATGATGTAGTGCCAGAGCCAAAAAGAGGAGCCAGAATGCAACATTCTTGTCCACATGACTCTCCTGGAAATAGTTCTTTAGGCTGTGGACTCTAATTCAGGTTTTTTTCTTGGATACTAAGCACTTGGCTCTTAGATAGATTTCTGATCTCTTGAATATGGAGAGGGAAATAAAACATCCCATTTCTTTGAAACACTTACGAAAGATGCACACAGAAAGGTTGGATGACTTTTTCTTGGAGGAGGATGTTGTTCCCTTTCCCCGGGATGCTTTGTCAAGGCTTCCATCCCTCTTCAGCCTCTTTCTGCTAACAACGCTTTTTTGGAATATATTGTGTAATTGCAAGTGCTATAGGACTTCTGTGCCTAGCCACTTCCCACAAAGTTCCATTTCTCATGGCCTAATGCCTGGTGGGGTACCCTGGGGGCTGGAGTGAACCCCCCTTCCTAGCCCAAGGCACGAGACAGCCCAGACGGACCGTGTGTGCCGCAGGCTGAAGCGCAGACCTTGTCCCTTTCACCTTCTTTAGCTGTCCTTATTCACTATTCACAGATCTAGAGGCTCTCCCTAATTTTCCTCTTCTCTTCCACTTCCCCGGCTGCTCTTTTCGGCTTCTCCCTGCGGCTTCCCTGCCCGTGCTCCTGCCACGCAGCCCTCAGCGTGCCCGGGCAGCACCGATCCGTTGGAGCCGTTTTTCCCACACCAGGAGTCTCCAGCGCGGCCGTGCCCCGTTTTCAGCTGCTCTCCGCCCCGTCAGCACCCTCTCCCGAGGCACATCCCCCCTGCTCCCAACACCTCCGGCGCGCAGCACCCGCTGCCGCCCCTCACGACAAGTCACCCGGCGCGGGAGGGTGAGACCACCCCCCGCCCCGAGGCTCCGCCGTCCCTGCTGCCCGCTGGGGCGGTGCCGCGGCCCCGGCGGGCGGAGCGGGGCGGGCCGGGGGCGGGCCAGGGGCGGCCGCGGGGCTTTAGGGCCGGCGGGAGGCGGTGCCCCGTCTCCGCGGTGGTGCCGGCGGGAGGCGGCGTCGTCGTGCGCGGCTGCCCGGCCATGGAGGACGTGTGGGTGGCGGTGGCGGCGCGGGTGGGCGCCGTGTGGCTGGCGCTGGTGCTCGGGCTCATCGTGCTGCCCTCGGCGCTGGGCGTCTCGCTGGGCATCTCCGAGGCCTACATGTGGGTGCTGGTGAAGACGCTGGAGGTAGGCGGGGGGGGGGGCGGGCGGCTCCGGGCGGGTGTCCCCGGTGGGGTGTCCCCCTCGGGGGCTGGGCCTCGCTCCCCTTCCCGGCGCCGGTTTTATCCCCCGTGCCCCGGCGGGGCCGGCGGGGTGGGCTGGCCGGGCAAGGCTCCCTCCGGCCGCGGGGCGCGGGCTGGTGTGCGGGTCCCCGGCAGCGCTGCGGGGCTGGGGAGCCCCGGGGTGCGTCTGTGCCTTCGCCTCGGCTGTAGAGGAGAGGGGCTGGGCCGCCTCCTGCCTGGCATCACCCGTGCCCGTTTACGGTTTTACACGTAAAGCCCTTGGGCAAAACTCGAAATCTTTATTGATTTATTTGGTGGCTGCGGAGGCTCTGGCGTGTGCTCCTTGAACCCGCGAGAGGAGAGCGAAATAAAACCTTGTTACCTAAGGCTGTACCATGGCCTGGGCGCGGCTGTCACTGCTCGGGGACAGCTGTTCCCCCACCTGAGACAAATGATGCCGGGTCACGCTCTGGGACGGGTGTAAATGTCTGGCAGCACGCCCGGTGCCTGCGACGGCGGGTGCCAGGAGTGCTGATGCTCACAGATGCGGACTCCCGTCCAAGCTGAGCATATCCAGCCCCTCAGTTGCCATCTTTCCCTGAATTCTCTAGGGTAGCCAGCTTCTCGCTTTCTGCATGGGGCATATTTAGTATGTGTGTGAAAGTGCTTGCTCTGAAGCTCTTGGTGGTGGGGAGGAACAGTGTTTTAAAATTGCTGGCGAAAATGATCAGATTTAAATCTTTATGATGCTTTTCCCAAGGAGGAGGGGCACCCAAACCAACGAAGGGGGAAAAGTGAAATGAATCACAGCATAGTCAGTGCTGTGTATACATCAGTATGTGACCGTGAAAAGTAGGGTTTGTATCATCTTTGAAGTTTTCAGATGAACTTTCATGTACTTTAGTGCATTCAAGTTCCTTGGTGCTTAGCTAAAAAAAAACAACCCGCACTTATTTAAATAGTATCTTTTAAATGCCTCAAGTGAAAATGTTTTAAGGCTTTTGGGTGAGAATGAATCTACTCCAAATACTATCTGGGGCTTTGAATGGTAGGATGATAACTGTTAAGGGCAGAAGATGCAGTTGTTACTGGAAAAAAGTTTTTGGATAGCAGAAGGTGAGGGGGTGAAGGTCACACTTGCCTGAGGGAGCAATCCAGATGTCCTAGTGAGATAGTATTATTTGGATGACTTGCCTTCACCTGTGATTAACCACAATGTGCATTCTTTCTTCTTAGATCACTAATCATTATTTTTTAGTGTCATCAAATGTTGTGACAAGGGGTGACTCAAAATGTTTTGGACAGAAGTACGGAGAAGTATCTGACAACATGGGCAAAATTATGAAGTATCTGACAGCATGTCGACAGTGGTTAATTGCAAGAGCCTAAGGGAGGAAATAATGACTTATCTTGAGAGTTGCCATTACTTTTGTGTAAAATACTTTTAGGAATTACATACCAGTCAGTATATTAAAAATTATATTAATATGAATTTATATTGAACATAAATATTACATAAAATACTATATCTATAAAAGAAAAGCCAGTGAAAAACTGTGAAGTGTTCTGAGAAGAAGAGTCAGCTAAGGTGAACTTCCTGCAGGAGAGTGAAGAAACTCAATCCACCTAGGTAGTCCATTTACCTCTATTTGACCTTGCTTTGCCTGTGAATTCTTTGTACTCAGAATACCTGCATGGAGAGAATCTCTGAAAGGAAGTGGTTTGTTGTGAATGACTCCTGTTCCTTGGCTCACAGGTCTGCCTTGGTTAGAAGCCTGACAGAGACAAGCTGATTGTCTGCCAGCCATTCCAAGCAGCACCTGCAAGAGCACCTGACAAGATACGTGTTGTTGCCCCTGACTTTTCCCTGCCAAAATCATGTTAAGGGTGGAAAGTGCTAAATACACAGCTGCTACCTGGGAGTCTGAAACTGCCTGGGGTTTTGAATCAAGTGTACAGGTTTTCTTCTGAGAGGAGTTTCCTGGCTATGTGGAGTCAGAGGATGCTGCAGTCTCTGATAGGCTGAGGCCTTTTTCACAACAATGGTTAACATAATAGCTGCCTTAAGCTTCCTCTTCAGCTTCCAGCCCTGGATCTCCCAGGCAGTCTCCCTTGTCTCTTTGCCAGGAGGAGGATGGGCCCTTGGGTCTGCAGAGTGTTCAGTCGGGATGATGAGATGATGATGCTGCTGCCACCTTTGTTGTCTCTTTGATGGGCTGGATCACAGGAACTGCAGAAAGTGGTGGCTGTTTGTGCATCCCAGCTGAATACCAAGTTGCTCTTTGGTTTTGCCTGCTTATATCCCACATGTTGGCATGTGGGAGGACACACGTTGGCATGTAGCAGGCACAGTGGGAGGACAGTGACTGTGGTTTGTTTCCTCCATGGCATCTGTTGTCAGGTAAAAAAAACGTGCTTTTTTAAAGCTAATCTGCTGTGAGGGTCCAAGTCTGTCCATAGTCCAGAGACTAAACAGATGGTAAATCTACAGTTGACTGTGGTGCATGTGCTGGTCCACTGTCATGTCAGATGAAATGGCATATGAGTCTGGTGTTCTTCAGTTGTTATGCAGGCTGTGGTAAGGAGCAAGTTGAGGTTAGCAGAACACTTGTGCTTGGATTTTTTCCTGCCAACAAGAAAAGAAATCTGTTTCTGCTTGTTTCAGGAGGGCAGAAGCCTGTTCCCAGTGCTGTAAGCATGGTCCAGGAAAAGGGATGGGAAAGCTCCTTTTAGGAACAAAGTGTTTTTGTACTTTGACCATCTGACATTTCTGACAAGGGACATCAGTTGGTACACAATAGCTTTTTCTCCATACTGAGCTGCCTCAGCAAGACGCATGCTTCTAAGCAGAATGCAGTATGTACAGATGAGGATGTGCTTCTGTTGGCTTGCATTTGACCCCTAAGTACTGCACCAGGGATTACCAGCTTTGTATGGAGAATATAAGTAGATTTTTTTCCTATGTGATAAGGGGAAAAAGAGTAGAAAATTGTGACCAGTTGTGCTAATACCAGAGGAATGAAGTACAGCAGGCAGACCACTTGCTATTAGAAAGCCTGCATTCCCCCAATCACATGGGTATTCCTTAAAGTACATTAACTTGCTTCTGAATTGCCTTACCAAACTCAGCAGACTTCTAGGAAACTGCTCATTTCTGCCTGTGGCTTCCTTTTCAGTGTTAATAGAAGCATGGTTTTAAAAAGCATCTCCAGCAGCTGTTCACCCCTACGAGGAGCTAGTCTAGGCTAGTCACCTGCTGTGCCGATGCTTGTGAAATCACTTGCTGCAGAAATCTTTCCTACTGCTAGAACACTGGGGACTGCCTCTTGCAATCATCACAGCATGCTGCATTTCTCCCTGTTCAGTTTTCAACATCATCAGAAAGCGTCCATTTTTAAACTTAGCGCATCTTCACCTCTCTGTCTCATTTTTCCTCTGTCTCAATCTGTTGCCTCTTTTATGAGCTCTAATATGGTTGGGGCTGGTGAAGCCTTTCAGAGAGTCAGTTGTCTTTCCTTAAGGCCCATAGAGCAGCCATTGCCACAGAGCAATCTGTTTCTCTATTTTCATCAGTTTGTAGAAGATCTGGAGGACTTGTTTAGACCGTGTGTCCATATATTTGGCAGTAGCAATGAGCCCCCTGCCCCCCAGTAATGATCTTTGCTTGACAGACTGCAGTTCAATTTGTTAAAACTAATTCCAGTACTTTGGTGTTTTTTCATTCTGCTGTTTTGTTTGTTTCTTTGTGGGGCTTTTTTGGTGTGTGTGCCTAGCTACCTAACACAGTAGGGTTGCTGTCAGCAACACTTTGTACAAATTGTTCTGCTTGATCTATCTAGTGGGAATATGTTTCTTGTCTTTTTTAAAGACAAGAAACGTGGTGCATGATACTTGTGAAATATTAAGAAACAAGAAGGCCTGAGGGAAGTGAAATTATTGGGTCACATTTGTGTCAGGAAACAAACAACCTGGCTATTAACTAACATCAGATTATTGTCTATTTTTGGACTAATGGTTTGTTGCTGACTGCAAGCCCTTTGAAGGCACTGCCCTGCTCCCCAGTCTCTTGAGGCTCCTTGTGGGGCTTGCAGTTAACAGAGAGAGCACTTCTTGTGTGGTTGGCTTTGCCTTCTGTAATGCACAACAGATGCTTGCAGTCATAGGTGTTTTCCACGTCCTGTAACTGATCCATCGAGGTTTAATAGCGGCCCCTTTTAACAGAAGCAATTTCTGATAACTTATTATGCTGCCCTGCAGGGAATGTGCTTTTGCTGGACAAGAATGTAACTTTACTTGGTACGTAGGAGGTTTAAGCCCAAGTTACTTGTGTTACAGGTGACCTTGGCAATATGAATGGACCTAAACTTGAGAAAAATATACCTGTGGGGGGAAAAAAGGACTTTTCAGTGCCTGTGGTCAAACTAGAGATCGTGACTGTGCAGGGTAGGTGGGATGGACTGTAATGTATGTCCAGGCTGCAGCTTCTTAGGTTAGACATTTGGAAGAAGCTCTTTACAGAGTGAGTGATTGGGCTTTGGAATGGGCTGCCCAGGAACATGGTGGAGTCACTGGCCCTGGGGGTATTGAAGAAGAGACTGAATGTGGCACTTAATAGACAAGGTGGTGTTAGGTCAGAGGTGATCTCAGAGGTCTTTTCCAACCTAGTTGATTCTGTGATTCTTCCCATAAGTCACTGTCAGGGTTGCATATGGTGCTGGGTGTAAGGGTGGGGAAGGGAAAAGGAGAAGATGTAAGCTAATAAATAGATGAATCATTGTGGGTTTTGACTGTTTCTTCTGTAACTCACTGGCCTCTGAAGCAAGCTTTGCTGACTAATGTCATTGCACGGTGTCAGTGAAGGCCTCTGTCTCTGTAATTGCTATCCTTCAAGGACTGCTGGGCAGAGGAGAATCTGAGGGTTCTGAAGTGAGAGAGTGGCTCTGAAAGCTGCCAGCTCAGATGGTAATGAGGAGCATGTCTTGGAGACATGCCTGATGTGAATGACGCATCCTTGTTTACAGAGCTTGGAACTGGCTTTTGGAATAGTATTTTAGCAAATTTGCTGCAGAATCATGAAGTGAATTCCTGGCCCGTATTAACCTAGACCCCAGTCCTTTGAAGGCCTTTCTGTATGTTTACCACAGATTTAAAAATCAAGGCTCCTTGCACATAAGTTTGGCAGAGCTGGGGGTTATCCTCTGCTGTGGTTGCATCACTAATTAATGCAGCATCTTCCAGGTCAACAACACTGATCTGAAACTGCTCTCAATTTCACAGCATGTGAACATTGGGATTCCTGATACTGTTGGTAAGCAAATGCTGTTAAAAAAATAACAACAACTGTATTCAAAGCTTGCCTTAAAGTAAGAGTTTGTGAAGCTGGCATAAAAGAAGCTACTTGGCATTTTTGTTGCTGATGCCCTTAGTGTTTTTCTGTAAAGCTGGACTCCTGGTCTTTGGATACCTGTCTACCATGAAGTACCTGCTATACAGGTCATTGTGCAGAACAATTTGGAAAGGTCCTTGGGGGGGACAGATGTCCATCAGGATGAGAAGATTCATGGGAGATCAAGAGGACCTTTTGCCCTCACTCGGAATTGATTGCTCCTCTTGATGGTGCTGGTGCCCTTTCCTCACACAAAACAACCCAGTAATTGGCATGCAGATTTTGCTGTGTTAAACAAGGCAGCATTGTGTGGGAGGTGCTATGAAACCTTTCTGTTGTTATTGAGGTTTGGAGAGACTCCAAGGAGTAGTACCCACCTGAACTAGCATATAAATTTTTGGCTCTTATCTGGCAGTGCCTTTAAACAGAAGAACACCAGTAGTCTAACTTCACATGACTACAGATTTCAGTCATCCCTCTTCTTCTGAATAATGGTCAAACTTTGCTATTAAGCCAGAGATGATGTAAAGGTGGTAAATGAGGTGAAAGGCTAAGCTCCATCTGTTAGGGAAACAGGGGAAATCTCTGAAGTGTTCCTAGTAACTTGACTTTTGATCCTAGCAAAATATCTCTAGATGTGCTTTCATGAAACAGTATGTCAAGCTTGTCTTTGAAGGTAGTTGTCTATTTGGCAACTGTCTTATCTGGAGTTAGGAAGGGTTTTTCACATCTCCTGTAAATGCTGTGTGATTTTTGGTTCTGAAGTCTGACTGTATCTTTCTCTAAGTACTGCATAAGTCCTGTATGTGTGGCAATTGCTCAGTGATGTATATGTTAAATTGATTTTGTTATTGTTGGTTCTTTTTTTTAAGGTGTTGATAAATTAAAGGCCTTTCCTAGGAGGATGAGGAGGGAGGCCTTTTTAGGGAAAAGTTGGTGTTTTCCTTGCCTAGTGAAGTGTGATATCTTCAGATTCTGCCTTGTGTGATTAGAACATCCAAACTACTTTGTTGTGAGCAGTTGGAATACTAAAATTTCAAAATCAGACTTGTGGTGATGTTTGTAGTTATGTGATCATGCTGCTTTCTAACTACAGTTGTAGCTTTGTGGGCAGCCCCAGCTGCAAAACTGTTTTTAATCTACTCAGGAGCCTGGTGTTTTATACTCATTCCAAAAAGCATCTTCAAGAATCCCTACTAAAAACTTAGGTCTGCACCAAGTATTTGAAACTACCTGCTCAGCGCCAGCTCACAAGCTGGGAGAAGCCACCTAGATTTGTGTCAATATTACTGATAGATCCAGAAGACCTGCCAGTCTGCTTTTTGCTCATTTCCTGAGTGGAATGGAGGCTATGGCTTGTAATTGTTTCACGCTTTTTGATCTCTAATACACAAACACAGTATTTTCCCCTCTGTAGGATGGATCAGCTCACATGGTGATCACTCTTTGTAGCATAAAGTTGTCCTCTAGCATAGGAACCAGCTGAAACAGCGATGGATGGTACATATCCCTAGTTTGCAGGAAGGAAGGGAAATTACTCACACTGCTGCATGTGGTGTCTCTTTTGTTTTTCAACCTGGATATAAACAAGCTTTTCACTTGATCAAAGTTCAGATTTTGGCTTTGATGATAGTGCCGTTATTTCAGGTGCCTGAGAATAAGTGGAAGAATTAGACGGTAAGTTAAAGTTAAGTAAAAATGTCTTGCTGCTTGGTTGCTGGAACATGAATATTTTCTAGAAATATGATGGATTGAGGGAAGAAGAAAGCTGACAGAGAGGACTTAAAGCTTGTTTGCTGTAGCATCTGGTAGATGTGGATCCTTGAATGCCCAAAGGCTCCTGGCAAAGAGGGGGAGTTGGTCTCATCCTTGCATGTTTTATTAAGTGTACTTAAATCACGTGGGAGACCTGGCAGGGAACATAAAACTGCCTCAGCTATTGACTAGTGGAGCACAAGTCAGCTGTTCCCTGGAACGCTCTGCTCAACCTTTGTACAAGATGCCACGCTGGTGTCAAGCCTGGGGCAGTGCTCCCAACTCCTGGGAAAACATGGGTAGAGGGCAAAGGGAGCTATCTGCTCTAGTCTCTCTCTGCCACTGTTCCCTCCTTCCCCCCACCAGAGTGGGCTGCTGTACCTTTCTGGAGGTAGATGAACCTGTGGAGATAAGACTTAGGAAGAAGGAATGTACTTTTCTCAGTAGGGTTGATAAACATATATGTGCAGTAGAAACAGACTTGAGTTACATGACCCTGCAGTTTCTGTCTGCTTTGGGAAGAGTCCGCTGCCTCCTTTGCATAGCAGAATGACAAAGGATACTGCAGTACAGTAGGATGTTACAAGCTTTTGAGCATTACAAAAGTGTGTCTCAATAACCTGTGTCCTTTTTGACAGTGTCTAGCATGAACCCATAACTGCAGGGTTTCTGTAGCAAAAGCTTTGTGGGGAGACTGTTGCATGCTCTTTCTAAACACCAAGCAGAAAATGTTCTTCCAGGTTTTGATTACCCCTTTGAGTGAATTTGAAAGATGAAAAAATATTTTTTCTGCTAGTGTGTTTGGCTGAGACCATTAGCCAAGTATGCTCTTTCTCTTCTATGTGATAAGTGATTTACCTGTTTGTGGAGATTTTAATTCATTGAATTCAGTGGTTCAAACTTGGTCAGAGAATGACTGTGTGTGCTGGTCTTCCTGTACCCCCAAACCTATTTCATAGAAGAAATGTATAAATGACAGTATTGTGAATAGTTTCTTCACTGAACAGTATTTTAATTTGGTATCTCCCAGAACTTTTATGGCCATAACACTACTGAGGATATTGTGTAGCCAGAAAGTACTGAGTTCCTGGAAGAGCTATTGCCTTAGGAGCAGCAGAACTGAAAAAAACAAATTACTATATTGGTTGGGTAGGTTGTGATTCAGCAAGACTTGATACATGAAGCAGTACAGGCTTGTACTGGGAAGCTGTGTGGTGGAGATAATGCCATGAGTCAGGATGCTGACCTTCCAAAAGGGAACTGCATCTCCAAATGCCCCACGGCTTGGTTAGAGCGGAGAGGTGGAAAATGCGTGGTTTATCTTTGGTCTGGGTCCTTCCTGTGCAGACCAGTGAGCATCATCGGTATGCTGTTAAAAAAGTATGCTGCTTAAGTTGTTAAGGTTTGAACAGGTAATACCCTGATCTTCTCCTATGAGCTCATTTCTCCCAGATCCCCTGTCTGTCTTGAATATGCCTATTATATTCCTAGAAATAGTATGAAGTCCTGTGGAGGAGGAATTAATGTGTATAGTGGGGAGCCACAGAGTCAGCCCTTATTGGCTGAGCTTTCCATCCCTTAGCAAAGCTGCCATGTAGGGAAAGGAAGGATCCAGCCAAGAAGGGCTACTCTGACGTCACAGGCTTTGGGGTGGAAAAGGGGGTGTAATTGTTAACTCAGTAAAAATGAAGCTGAGATAGCAGGGTGTAATAAAAGCACTCTATGGAACTGAGTCAGATGAAGGTCAAGAAAGTCTTTTGCCCTGAGAACAGGTTAAACTGGCTCCAGCCTCACCGGGACTGGAAATGAGAGGAAATCTTCTAATTCTGATGTGGTTCTGCCAGGGGGTTTTGCAGGAAGCAGGGCAACTGGGAATCTTTGACACTCATTGGAGAGCAGAGCTTACTTTATCACCTATTGCAATCTCATTCTCTCAGCCCAGCACTGGAAAAGAGCAGGTTAATCCCAGTGAGGTGGCAGCCCCTCCCAGGGGCAGGAGAAGGGGCTCTCTGCAGCTGTATGAATAGAGCTGGGGATTTGGCCTGTTCCTCTGCTGCTCAGAGCTCTAAAATGAGAACTGAGAGAGTTGGGGCTGTTCAGCCTGGAGAACAGGTGGCTCTGGGGAGACCTTATGGCATCTTCCAGTGTGTAAAGGGGGCTTACAAGAAGATTGGAGAGGAACTTTCCACATGGGCACGCAGTGATAGAACAAGGGGGGATGACCTTAAGCTGAAAGAGGGTATGTTTAGATTAGTTATGAGGAAGAAAATCTTTACTGTGAGGGTAGTGAGGCCATGGCACAGGTTACCCAGAAAAGTTGTGGATGCCCAGTCCCTGGAGGTGTTCAAGGCCAGGCTGGATGGGGCTCTGAGCAACCTAGTCTAGTGGAAGGTGTCCCTGCCCATGGCAGTGGACTTTGAATTAGATGAAGATCCTTTCCAAACCAAACCACTATGGTTCTTTGAAAATGCCAAGAAATGAGCTGTTGCAGAGTCAAGTGGAATTTTTGGTTAGTTCAGCTTGGAAAAATCTTGGGTGCAGTCCTTTTTTGTACTGAGACTGCATTTAAATGAAGCTTCCTGTGACTGCAAATGCTGTCTTGGTTTTTAGTGGAATTAGCTGTGTGCGGGCCTTAGTTTGACTTAACCCAGTTAGGACTTTCTTTTGCTTCAGTATGGTGAAACTACTCTGGCTGAGTTGTGATGTGTCTGTCAGCTCTGTGAACATTCTGTGCTGTATGCTCAAGGGGTGTTGTCTAGCTCAACTCCTGGAGCTTCCCATGCAGCCTGGATTTGCTGGCTGGTGTGCAAGTAGCAAGGCTGACAGAGGCCTTTCAGGCTCTTGGTGGCTGTGTCTGAACTGGAACTAAAGCTCTGAGGTGGCTCTCTGAAGACTGACAAGTACAATTGGGAAGTACTGACTAGCAAAGAGTGTGTGTGGGAGGGTTGGTTCTGGTGTTTTTTGTTTGTTTGCTTTTTTATTTCTTTGTTTGTTTCTTCATAGAAACTGTGTATGGGTTTGGGTTTGTGAACACATCTGAGGAAGATGGGTGATGATGACCTGATGTAGATATTCTTTGAAAATCACAGCCTGTCTTTGATTAACTGTTGCTTTTTTTTTTTTAGGTGACTTTTCTTCCTTGAGTGAATACAGCATTTGTGAAATTAATGTTTTCTTTCTGTTTGACAGTGGGCCACTATACGGATAGAAAAAGGTGCCAAAAAGCCACAGCCACAGATGCCAAAGACTCCTACTGCTAATGGTGAGAGCCTGGGGTAAAGTCAAATTGATAAGACTGATGTTCTAAAATCAGAGTAGAGTCCTTTGCAAATGAATTAGTTAGATGTGTGCATGAGAGAACTGGAAAAGAGATGGGGTGGGTACATGCTGACTGTTGTGGTTTCACCCCAGCCAGCCTCCAAGCCCAAAGCAGCCTCTCGCTCACTCCCCCTCCAGTGGGACTGGGGAGAGAACCAGAAGGGTAAGAGGTAGAGCACTTGTGGGTTGAGATAAAGGCAGTTTAATAGGGAAAGCAAAAGCTCCACATACAAGCAAAGCAAAACAAAGAATTAATTCGCTGTTTCCCACAGGCAGGCAGGTGTTCAGATACTTCCAGGAGAGAAGGGCCCTATGGCGCTTAACAGGTACTTGGGAAGACAAACGCCATCACTGCAAATGTCCCTTCTTTCCTCTTTTTTCCTTCCACTTTATATACTGAGCATGATGCCATATGGTATGGAATATCCTTTTGATCAGTTGGGGTCACCTGTCCCAGCTTTGTCTCTTCCCAACCTTCCGTGCACCTCCAACATCTTCAGCAGTGTAACAGTACGAAAAGCAAAGGCCTTGGCTCTGTGTAAGCCCTGCTCAGCAATAACAAAAACATCTCTGTATTATCATCACTGTGTTCAGCACAAATCCAAAATGCAGCCCCGTACCAGCCACCATGAAGAAAATTAACTCTACCCCAGCTAAAACCAGCACTCTGATACATCTAATTGTTTTACAGTGCTGCTGTTCCTGCAGGATGAAATGCTTTTTTTACCGGCTTGTACTGAATGGTTGACAAACAGGGGATGAGGAAATGAAGTGTATGAAATAACATCGTTTAACAAAACAAAGTAAAGCGTAAGATGGAGACCATCCTCAAACTTGATGGAAGTTTTCAATTTTAAATATAAGGTTGATTTTTATCTTGAAATCTCTTTAAGTCACTTTCTGCAGGGTTGCTGGCCAGCTATCTCAGTCCTAACAGCATCAGAGTACACTGAAAATATTCTCTGAGGAGATCTGGATGTTTATTGGACAGTACTTTTCTTTTCCCAGCTCAGTGCTTTCCTGTTGTAGGGCTGCCAGATTCAAGTGTGTGGTGTTATACTCATTCCCCTTTTTCAGTCTGCTTCTATTGGGCTTTTGCCCCCTGGAGTTTATATCAGTGTTTGTCAGACTTCTTACACTCCTTGTCTGTAGAAAGACAGCTGAAAAATTGCTTCATAATTCTTCCTTTAGCCTAATTTTGAAATTGTTTTTTTTACTATGTCTTAACCCATAGTCTCTGAGTTGTAGTAGGTCAGTTGGTAGGCTGTAGTAGGTCAGAGTTGGCTGTAAGACTTTGGAGCTGTGAGAGCAGTCTGAGTTTGCCTAGGAAACAGAAGGCTCAAAAGGCATTGTAGTCTGCAGTTGGTTTCCTCCTGGTTCCTGAATGCCTCAGTATTGCTAATCATTTGCTTGGTTTTGACAGCCTTTGGCAGCGTTTTCTATGTACTCCCTCATTAGGCAGCACAGCTGGAAACAGGCCCAGCTTGCCAGTTAGTAGACGAGTCAGTTGTTACCTGATTCTAGGAATTAGCTCATGCAAACACGAGGCAGTAATGGGGACTGAATTGCTGAACTGGTTGTGTGTGTTTCATCTGCAGAGGAGTATCTTTATCAATACTGTAAACACTGGTATCTTACGATCTGCAGGCCAGGCATGAAACAGGCTTCTATGGTAGGAGATGCAAGTGTCAGCACCTGTAAAAATAAACTGGAGATACTGCCCAGCAGCTCTTAAAACAGCTTAAAACTTGTCTTATTTAATTACTGACTTTAAAGTGGCTGAGAAAAAGTACATCCTGTATCATTCACCAGTGTCCTGACAGTTGTGGGGTATTTCTGAGGGATGGCAGGGGAAGGCAAGGTCCTTCCAAATAATGTCAGTGCCCTGTTATGTGCTTCACAGGCTGTCAATGATGCAGCAAGATACCTGTTTTCTTCTTGTAAGGCTGATAGTGCCCCATCATGCCATGGGTCAGTGAAAGGGCAAGAGATCTGGCTGTGCTGCTTTAGCTGTGCAGTAGGAGATTTTGTCTTCCTAGACATCTGGTCATTCTCACATGTAATTATTTCTTCTCTAGAAAAGAAAAGGGAGAGGTCCCAGTTAGTAGATATATCAATGAGCTATCTTTCCAAAAAACTCCAAATAGCTGGTTGTCTTGTGCATGACTGAGGGGTGTATAGTGTTAATATGTGCCGTGGTTCAGACTAAATTGAGTGTACTCCACTGCCTGGAGCAGCATCATTGATAGTAAAAATGGTCTGAGATAATTCATACAGATGATTGCATGGGGGCTGTGTTCAGGTGGTCTTATGTATGGGGATACACAATTGCAGTGGTGGCCTGAAGCACCACTTTTTAATGTCCTTTTTATATCTGAAATAAAAGATTAAAACCTTTCCCCACTGTAGATGGCTCTTTCTGCAGGAAGCTAGTCTTAACTGTTACTTATTGAGAAGGTGTGGGAAACAGGGGAGATATGAAGCCTGCTGTGCCAAGCTGTGCTCTGTGTATTGCTCTTGGGAGTATTTCAAGTGTAGGAATAACTGACTTGTAATTAGGAGACTGGATTCCTGTATGTGGATGAAAGTGCTGGAGGGTCAGGGCAAGTGTAGGTCTATGCATTATATAAGTTGGCATCCCCTGAAGTGACAAAACATGAGCAGGCAGAGAGGCCCAATTGCATTACACAATACTTACTAAGGGAGGAGAAATTCCTGCTGATAATGTGTTACAGAGTAGTTGATAAAACAGGGTAAAGGTAAATGTTTGTGTGTACACATGTGCATGTTAAGTCATGAAAGGGAGTGTGTATCACCTTTTCCATCTTTCCTGACCATCCAGTCATCACTAAGAGTTGGGTCAGGATAGGAGGGAGCATTGCAGATGCATTTGCCAAGGGCAAGTTTTCCTGTTTGCAGGCAGAGCAAAAATGGTCTTCCCAAACACCTTAAAATTGTGTCTGTGAATAAAAAAAAAAGACAAAAAGATGAGTGAGCACAACTGAGGAGACACCACCTTCCTCTGCAGTACCAAACCCAGTGTATTTCACATCTCTTGGCAGAAATGACAGCCACTGCCCCTGCACTGGTGCTGTGATAAGGAATAGTCCAGGGAGAAATGTAGTTGCTTTAGGCAGTTACCTGGTGCTGTCACCTAGGGTGCCTCTGTGTTAGAGGGCAGCATATTTGTGCTGGAGCCAATGGTAGCTCTTGGCTGAGCAGGTAGCTGGAGGCTTGATGTCTGTCTCATTGCAGCTGAATAACCAGCTCTCAGCTCTGTGTGGGTGTTGGCTGTGTTGTCTTCAAGCTGGTGGGTTTAAAAAAGACAAAAATGCTATTAAGTCAGTTTTGAAAATTACATCCAATAAAAGAAAAGTTTAAGCATGTTAGTTAGTAGCATCTACTCACTATGTAGTATATACTTACTGTGTAAGTAGACAGTGTCAAATTTGAGCCTGGTATAATCAGGTGACCTAGAGTATGTGAGCTTGAAGGCTTGGGGCTTGTGCAGCAACGCTGAGTAAATCTGCTGCTATGGCTTTTTGTTTGGTTGAGAGTGATGTTGGCTGTTCTCCTGCATAGTGCTGTCTTTGGCAAACTCAACTCTGCCCATGGCCAAGGATTAAAGGCCATTAAATGTTCCTTCTGATTACAAGACAGCTAAGTACATGACCAGAGCAGCATGTGTTACCATTCTGTTCATAATACCTTTGTGTGCTGCTGAGATCCTGGCTTGGAGTAGCTTGTCCCAGGGCTGGTCCATGGGGGCATCATGTGACAAGGACAGTGCAGGCTGATGAGGCAAGACAGTACAGCCGTGCTCTTTCAACTTGCCAGCAGATAACCTTGAACCCTGGGCTGGTTTCAGCCAAGAAGTTGTAGCTGGGTGAGCCAGATGCTTAACAGGTGCTGAACCAGAGTCTGGATAAGGAGGAAGTGTTCCTAGTTCTGGCATCTGGAGAGAAGAGTGATACTTGTGTGATGGGTGCTGGAGAGTTCCCCTGGTTTCTTGCCTACGACCTGTCTCCAGCAGTGTGGAGCAGACAGGTTGGACTGATATGCCTACAGTCCTGGATGTTTCAAAGTTTAGAGGTTTAAGGGACTGACTGTGAGAAAAATTGAACCACAAACTAGAGCTCTGATTTGGGTTTAAAATACAACACAAGTGTAGTTTATTCTGGTGAATGTTTGATGTGATGCATGCTTGTATAATTTAGATCCTGAAGGGCATGTGATGTGCCATTTTGGTGTGCCATATTAATGATTTATATTTGTAGGCTTGTGATAGGATGATGCGGTGAGGTGGTGTGATGGAATTGGAAGACATGGCTGCCAGGTTCAAAGCTGAAGGTGTTAATAGGTTTTGTTTCAGTGTGACATCTCTTAGATGATGTTCTTTAGCATTGTCCTCAGTAATTAGTGGGCCTTGCATCTTGGAGCTTCCTGTGTTATCCCCTATGAATGCTACAGTGCAATACGAAGATTTTCCATATCACTTGTCATTTAAATGTTGTGTGTGATTTCACAGCAAATATATGTTCAGAGTTTTTCTGCTGGCAAGACTTCATTGGGATGCAGATTTCCTACAAAAAACACTTTATACAATGTGGAAAGTTCTTAGTAGCTCGAAGAAGTTGGTGCTACGTCCCTTCCCTTTTTTATCTTGACACGGAAGCACAAGGATTATGCAATTTGTCAGAGGATGTCTGACAGAGTGGCAACCTGAACTTGGACCTCTGTAATCCAAGTTGAGTGTCTCAGGGGATGGTTGTTCTGGTGAACTGTTACTCTAAATTTCTTCAGTCATCAGTTTCTGGAGCCAGACTTGCTTACCAGAAAGCAGTTACTTGATCTTTTTATTTAGCTTACACAATTTGTCCTTGCCTTTAAAAGCTCTAGTGAGAAATTGGAGGTTATCAGACCATAAGTATAAAAAGTGAAAAGAGGGGAGGAGAAGAGGGAATACTTCCTATTGCTACTGCAGTTCTGAACTGTCCAGGTTTCTCGTCTTTTGCCGGGCATTACGTGGTCAGAGTTCAACTGAAACACAACTGAAGTAAATTATAGTAAGGCACCTCTAGGCATGACTTTGTTTGATGTGTTTCTTTGTTTGATTTTTAACTAAATTAAAAAAATTGTGGGGTTACTTACAGGAAAGACTTGTGCTGTGAAGGGAGGAAGGTGCATTTGGTTCAAAGCTGGTCCATGCACAGTGTTGTGGTCTGGGGCTTTGACAAGTAACAGCAGAACACATTTCAGCTGAATGTGACTGAGGGACACCACAATATAAGATGGGCTTAGGGAACAGGAAAGCCTCCATTGAGAAGAATAAATGCCTACAAATATACAGAGCACAGAAGGGAATGTAAAGGACAAGGTCTCACCTGGTTTCATCTGAAAGCATAAAATGGTCTTGGATAAAGTTGCAGAGTTGAGAGCATGTTAGATGGTGGGAAAGGGTTAGTCTTCTTGCTTCATGTTCAGTAGGCAACAGAATTTGATGTATTTTCTGCTCAAGGAGTAGATGTGAGGAAGGGGAACTGGAACTGGCCTACTGAAGAGTATGCTGTGTTCAACTACCCAGCTGATCTTGCTGTCATAGGAGGGGCTCTGAAAGTCAGTTTATCTCCTTGGGTAATGCAGAGTGACAAGTGATTTGGAGAATGACTGTTAATTCACAGAATTATTTCCTCATGTGGTTACCATTTCCTTCCCAAGGTATCATTGAAAGAGATGAAACGTCTATGGAGGAAGAAATTGCACATATGGATGAATTGAATTTCGAATTCTCTGACGTTTTCTACTTCTGCAGAAAAGGGTTTGGGGCTATTGTGGATGATGCAGTCACCCAGAGGTTTTCCTCAGAAGAGCTGCTCTCTTGGAATCTCCTGACGAGGACTAATGTCAACTTCCATTACATCAGCCTGAGGCTGACTATTGTGTGGGTCATTGGGGTTGTAGTGCGGTACTGCTTCCTGCTGCCCCTACGGTAAGCTCGTGGGTGCTGATGGATTTTGGCAGCCTGGGAATGCATAAATTTGTGTTTTCTTGGTAAATGTCGTCTCAGCTTCTTTTAGTCTAAAGGCAGCATTGGCAGATACAGAAGATTAACCTGCTTAAGGACTCCTTTTAATGGTTAAGTCACCATTCAGATTACTTTTATCTTGCCATTCACTGTGGAGAGTAGATTAGGGCTAAGTGATCATCTTTCCCATGAATTCTTCCCCACAGTCATGTGTATTGGCAGTATAAGTGTAAGGTGGGTGAGCTGTAAAGCTCCCTTACACTGTATCTGAATCTGCTGCCTTTGCTAGACCATGATTTTGAGCAACAGGTCAGGGGATTGCTGAGTTAGTGAACTGTAGAAGTCGGGTATCTGAGGAATAATTGAATTTCTGCAATCCCTTTCTATTTTGTAGCGAGAAAGTGTTGTTACAATGAATAAAATACTTATTTTTATTTAATGTCTGTGTTGTGTGTAGCATTACCCTTGCTGCCATTGGGATTTCGTCAATGATTGTGGGAACAACATTGGTAGGCCAGCTGCCAAACAGCAGGTAGGTACTGCGTGTAAAGGATGAACTTGCCAAGTTTCATCAGTGCAAACAGCTGAAGATGGGGAGCAGACAGATTTTACAAACAGACTACTGATAGTCCACTTGAACCACAAATTTGTGACCTTGCTTTTAGTGGCATTTTGATTTTTGGGCTGAGGTTGCCAGGCTTGGCACTGAGATATCTAAAGGGCTCCTCACGCTCTCAGGAGAGACTCAAAGGGAGTGTTGTAGCGGAGGTAATGGTGTTGGGATGAAAAACATCCAGTAAGGAGATTACAGCCTTGCCTAGATAAGTGACACCAAGAGTATGACATATCTTGGCTGAACTGCAATAGCAAGTGAGTGGTAGAACTGGGAATATCCCTCTGTGCTCCAGAACGCCAAGAAAATTTCAGTCCTGAGTTGTGTTGAGTAGGCTGGAGAATATTGTATGTGTGTCTAGCTGCTTTCCAGGATGCTCCAAATATCTGTGATTTCTTTCAGTGTGAAAAACTACCTGAGTGAATTGGTCCACCTCACGTGCTCCCGCATCCTCGTCAGAGCTCTGTCTGGTACCATCCATTATCATAACAAGTGAGTGACAATAGCAAAAGTGTGTGTATACTTCTGTGTGTGTGAGCATCCCATTTGAAACGGGGGCTGCTCTTTTTTTACCTGCAAGTTAATGTCACACTAGATGCTGAGTCACCTGGCAGCTTTATGGAACTGTTGTGTGTGTAATGTGATGCTTAGTGCACTAGTAGTCTAACCAAAAAATATGTACTTGCAGGGAAAACAGACCTAAGAAAGGAGGAATTTGTGTTGCCAACCACACATCACCGATAGATGCAATCATTCTGACAAATGATGGATGCTATGCAATGGTATGAGCAGATCCATTATGACCACAGCAGAGGGAGAGGAGGGACCATGAGAGGGAAAGATTGTGGGGGATTGGTTGTGGACTTCAGTATTAAACTTTCATGGTTTAGAGATATCTACTTGAGCACTAGTGTTGAAGTTGGTCTACAATTTACATGCTGGTGAAGTTGTCCTGGCAGTGTCAGTGCTAAGGTCTTCATCTGGTGAACTACTTGGGATGCACTTCCCTGTGTGCACCTAGCTCCTCTCAAGTGAATGCAGTGTAACAGTTTTGTGGTTGCTGCTTGATCCTGGTTTGCAGTCTCCAGTGCATTTGGTTTTTTTTTTTTTAAGAGGGATGGAGAAGAGGAGGTTCTGCTTTTCAAGTGTCTTAGATGCTGATGTGCCTTGCTGGGCTTGCAGGTTGGCCAGGTTCATGGTGGGCTGATGGGAGTCATCCAGCGAGCCACGGTCAAGGCCTGTCCTCACGTCTGGTTTGAACGCTCCGAGATCAAGGATCGCCATCTAGTGACGAAAAGGTGAGGCGTGGAATGGTGTGTCTGCTACCTCCCTGTGCCCGACTCCCTGGAGAGTCACTGGACAATCAAAGACCCAGACGAGGGGTTTTTGGAGTGAGTTCCAGGGGTGGTATGCAGGAAACTGGATCACTCAGAATGACCTGAATAAGCTTGTTTGTGTGGGCTTTGGTGCAGTAGACTGGTCAAAATGTCAGGTGTCAAGGTCACCAACGAAGGCTTGAAAAGTTTGTACAGGGTAACATGGATGAGCCCAAAAGTTCTGGTAAGGTCTGAATAGTGGACTATCACAAAACATCTCAGTTGGGTAGCCATCAGCATAATAACTAATGTCTGGTGAATTCAGATATACATTTTAAAAGGATGGGAAGCTATTTAAATTTTGATATTTTCTGTTGAAGAGAAATACTGATCATAAAACGGGCTTTCTGTGATACAAACTCTCAATTTCATTTGAAATTGTGAGCCACTGGAAATACCAAGCTTCACTTGTTTGGGTGGGGGCAGAATGTGTCTAGTTATAAGAATGAGCTGCTTACAAAAAGTGGTTTTCTGCAGAATGTCACCAAAGGCATACCTGTGGACACAGTAGTACAGGGATAGAAATTCTTCCTAATTTTTAAAGAACTTTTAGGTTAATTTTGGCAGGTTAACTTCTTTGCCACCTCTTATTTACCTCTGCACAGCAGGACAGCTTTGCCAAGTTATCCAAGTGTTATTCAAATAGTGTGAGCTGTAGGCATTTAGGAATCCACTTTTTATGAAATCTGCTGTTAAGTAAGCAGAACCTGGATGGACCACTGCACAATTTTTTGTTTTTTCTTATGTGGGTAATTTCTTGAAGGTTGAGTTGATCAGAGTTAGTTGGACTGACTTAATGGCATACATTTGTTGGCTTTCCTGACAGTCATTAATAAAATAATATAGAGGAAGGAAAACAGGATGTTGCCTCAGTGTAATGCACCACGGGCCTAAGGGGTGGCTTGCACAAAGCTTCAGTGTTCTTATAAACAGAAAAGCAAGTACAAATTAGTGTCTAGTAAAAGCCTTTGCTTTCAAACAAATACATAATATGTAAAGATATTTTTAATGCACCTGCCTGGGGAGAGAAGACTGGAAAGGAACTGTCTTTTAAGCTTTCCTTCTGCTTTTACAGACTCAGGGAACATGTGGCAGATAAAAGCAAGCTTCCAATTTTAATTTTTCCAGAAGGTAAGAAGCTGAACTGCTTATCTCCATTCAGAGTAGATGTCATCCCTGTTCTCTTTCCATGGCTTCTGCTGCTCAGTTGTATCTTCACCCTTACCATAAACTTGGTTAAGGCATTCCTATTTTTCATCATTCATATGGAGACAACAACTTGGAGACAACACAATACTGTCTCTGGCTGTTGGTTCTCCTGGCAGAAGCTCTAGGCAGAAGAATGGGAAGATTGTTTATTTTGCCCTGTGAATATCAGTTCACTGTCCTATAGATTTAAATTCAGCATTTTGTCTCACATGCATTTGGGCTTTATTCAGGGAGTCAGTCACAAGACAAAGGATAAAAGTAAGGAGGGGAGGGATGCTTAAGTTATACTCCCTGAGCAGCAAATGCAGACCTTTATGGGCAGGACCTGTATGTTGATACAGTGTTGCTACTGAAATGTGGTAGGCTGTATGGAACAATGACTTTATCTTCTGGACAGGCACCTGCATAAACAATACATCTGTGATGATGTTCAAGAAGGGGAGCTTTGAAATAGGAGGGACGATCTATCCTGTTGCAATCAAAGTAAGTGGAAAAAACTGGCTGCTGAATTTCAGAGTTTGAGAGGTCTGTTTTTGTCTGGGTGGCAGAAAGCTGTCTCAGTACAGCTGCTGTTGAAGGCACAGTAGCTCTGGCAATTGGCTGTGTGCTGTGGATAACTCCTGGAGTAAAAGTGGCTAAAATGAAAGTGAAGTCCCTTGGCCTATGGAACCTGGCTGGTAGTCCCTGATGGGATCAGCTTCTTCCTCCAGAAAGCTGAAAGGAAGGGAGATCCAGCTAGTCCCTCCCGGTGCTGAAGGGAAGAGAAGCATGCTGCTCACAGCAGACTTAACTGTTTTGGCTGTTCAGGCAAATGAGTGACGTCTGCTGCTGGTTCTGTCATGTAATCACAGATCCAGGAGGCTGTGATGGACTGTGGGGAAGGGGTTTTATGATTTGTTTTTTGTGATCCTTTGCAGTATGATCCTCAGTTTGGAGATGCATTCTGGAACAGCAGCAAATACAACATCGTGAGCTACTTGCTGCGAATAATGACAAGCTGGGCCATTGTTTGCAACGTGTGGTACTTGCCACCAATGGTTAGAGAGGTAATCTAACATCTGGCTGACTAATTGCTATTTAAGAACTTGACTGTGTCTGCAAAGGCCTTTTTACTCTTTTTCCCCAAAACCTCTACCTACCCCATGCCCCCATATCAGAGTTTTGTATTGGATTTTTGTCAGTGTTGACTGATGCATGACTGGACTTAGTTTTTCCTGTTGCAGCTTGGTACCATCACAATAGTGTCAGTATTGCATCCTGCTGGAGCAAAATTTTCTCCTAGTTTCAACACTTTAGGGGAAAAATGAATTAAATTATTACCACAAGGGGACATCAGATCGTGATGTTGGCATGATAAGGGACAAATCATTTGGCAGTGAGCTAATTTGATGAGGCAGCAGATAAAAATGTTATTAAATCCTGTTTCAATTCACTTCTCTCTGCTTTGATTATGTTGAATTTATGACCCTTGAAGGAGGATGAAGATGCTGTTCACTTTGCCAACAGAGTGAGGTCAGCCATTGCTCGCCAAGGAGGACTGACTGAACTTCCCTGGTGAGTAATGCCATCCTTGTTAGACTTCATGGACTTTCTGTTAGTTTGATTGAGAGGTGCCTCCTCCCTTAGCTTTGTGACAGATAGCATTCGACATCACTTTATTACACTCTGGAGAAAGCAAAGGAGTAAATCCACGTGCACATATGTGAAAGTAAAAATAAAGATGCACAAAGTTTTTGGAGTGTGTAACATGGAATGATTTTCACCTGAAGGCTTGATGCTTTTGAAGCAGCCCATTCACAGTTATTCCTCATGTTGAGACTTCTGCTGTGATTAAGCAGCAGAAGTGAAGTTAGTTGTCAAGCCTAAACAAAAAATGGGGCTTGAGGCTTTCTGCTCTGACTTTCTCATGTCCTACTTCAGTAAGTGGCAGTACAATGCCTACATTTCCTATAAAACAAACTTGAGAGCAAGATTTTGATGAAAAGAGTGGGCAAATAGATTCAACTGTGAGGCCCAGCTGGCCCTCTGAATGAGGTAAGGCAAGAGACAACTATGGTGTTGCACAAGATTGACTTCCCCTACAGGCTAGGGAAGCAGCATCCCTGATTGCCAAAGATTTCTATTGTAGGTACAGCCTGTTACCAACATGAGTAGGCTGCTTTAGTGAGCTAGACTCAAAATTTGGACTTCATACAAATTGTGGCTTAAGGTAAAGGTTTTAATAAACATGCTTAAACTTGGATGTTATAGTTTTAAAGAAAATCCTTTAATAATAGTACTTGAAATTTAGACTCTACAGTTAATGTAATGCGTAGTTTGATAACAATAGTCATAACAGTCCAGATGAGTTACTTTTCCCTCTTGCTCTATTTCAGGGATGGAGGTCTGAAACGAGCGAAAGTCAAAGATACTTTCAGAGAAGAACAGCAGAAAAACTACAGCAGGATGCTAGTGAGAAATGGATCCATAGGAAGCCTGTCTGCAGGAACAGAGTCAGACTGAATGGTGGTTCTTGAAAGTTAACTTTGCACAACCAGCCTTAGCAGGAGTAATGTTTTTTAATTTAAAAAAAAAAGGACAAAAAATAGAGCAAGACAACAATAAAACCCTTCATGACGTGTATGCATATTCTCTGTATGGCTGGTGCAGAGCCTGCCAAGGATAGTGCCTCTGTATTCCTCCTTATTCACTCTTCTCACTCTCCTACCCCTCCCCATCTTTATGTGATGATGCACTGCAGCTCCTGGTATTCCTGAGTTGAATGCCAGCAGAGTTAAGAGACACAAGGAAAATAGCACCCCAGTTTTTCTGAGTTTGTAAGGATGAAGGGAAATACACTGAACAGATGCTGTCAGGAAAACTGGTTGTGAAGATACCTCTTGCTTATGGTACACTGAAGGTTTAAACATAACAAAATGTTGTCTTTTTTTTTTCCCCCGTGGCTCACTGAGTTTTTGTTGTAGGTTTTTTAAATAACATGTTTTAGGATATTGTCAGAACTGTAAGATTCACTCTTGGGTTAGCTTGCACCTGGATGTGCAAGGAGGGAATGGAAGCAAGGGCTGCAGAGACCCTAAAGGATGGGAAAGGAGCTGCCCTGCCAAAAGCACAGTTCATGGCCCATGAGGAATTTGGTGGCCTTACAACGTGGTATCATCTTTACTGAGAACTGCTACTTGAGGGAAGATAAGGGGCAAGTCCTCAATCTCCCTGCCCACTGCTGTTGTTGAAATTGCTTTCTTGAGCTCTGAAACTGTAAAGGTAAGAGACAGGAAACAGCTGGATAATGAATTTTTATGAAGTGGATTTTCAGGAGTACCCTTCTGCAAAAATTGCTGCTGGTGGCTTAAAGTTCTCAAGAGAACCACTCCAAAAACACATTTGGTGTTTTCTGGGCTAGCAATAGCTACCACAACTATAAACATAGACTCCATAAGTCACCTATGATACAAGATGTGGCATGTCCAAATATGCAACATATTGCTGTCTGAATGTAATGAAAAATAAATTCTATATTTCTAATGGGTCTGTGTGGAATTTATACTGTTCTCTAAGTGTATGTAATTAAAACAGTTATACTTCCTGAGAACTTAACATTAGAGTCATGGAAACTTCAGTCACTGACATAAAGGACCAGTTGTAGTTGATCTCTACCTGATTTCTAACCTGACTTTTTTTTTCCTATTTTCCCTCTCCTTGGACTCTATGGCTTGGTGTTTATCCTTTCTTTTCGAAGCAGGAGTGACTCCTCACACAGACTGAACTTGAAATTACAACATGAAGCCCTAACAGGGAGACTCAGTTAATGAATATATAATTAACTGGAAAACTATTAGCTTCTAAATTTAAGAGTTCATTTTTAAGTGACTTTTTCCTGTGGCAAAGAGAATTTAAATGTAATGCTGGAAAAATATGTTGCTGTTCTACAAATCAGAATTTAAAAATGTTAGAACGTAGTTTCCAAAAAAAGGGTTTCCTGATCTGCTTTTCATTATCTCTCAGTTCATGCACTTGCACAAGGACAAATATATTTATTCATTGAATATTATATGGACACGCAGCATATCTGTGTCTTGGAAATCTGCTTGTGAAGCCTGTTTGTGACCTTGGGAGAAAACCCTGGGGAAGGGGTTTTCAGAGAAGTGTTTTCAGATGTAGCATGGCAGGCCTTTAAGAAGGAAGTTTGTTTGTATTAAAAGGGTTGGAGTGGTAAGACAAGTGAGACCCAGCAAAAGTCTTTTGCTTGATGTGAACCTAGCTCAACTGTGAACTGAGTTGTGTTATTACTGTTAAGATGAACTGGTCCTGCAAGCTTTGGGCTAATGAATGTGTTTGTCATAATTTATGGATATAGCTGTGAGCTTGAGCTTTTCTGGATTGCACTCAAAATAGGAAGCTTTGTAAGGACAACTTACCTTCTTAAAAACATGCCTGCATGTGCACCTGTGCATACACATGTAAAATGCAGTTTAGGTGACACATTTAAAAATCTATTATGTATAAATATTGATGTGTGTATATATTTTAAATATTTCTTTTAAGGTATAGATTGTGATATATTTCTCTGTAGGTGGAACAAGAACTGTTTTGATGAAGGTTTAAATGTGTGATTCCTAAGAGAACCTTCACGGTCAGTTTTATGGGCCCTCTGCTCTATTCCTGCTTTTGGAGTTGATCATCAGTAACTGAACTGCAGTGGTTTTAGGAAATCTTGACTGTGCTCACTGGGGTGCTCTGTTAGGTGCACATGTTTACAGCAACAGGATTGTGAGCTTTGGGAAAAGTGCCGAAGACTGCAGTTTGCTTCTCACTTAGGGCAAAACTGAATTTTAAGGCAAAAAGTCCAGCTAAGTGGAAGGATGATAAGGTAGTACAGTGTCACTGTAATGAAATGTTGTCTGACAAGCCAAATGGAGTTCTGTGATTAATTACAAATAGCCTCCACTGAACTAATTTTTAACAAAGTCTGACTTATTTTTTAGAGAATTTGTCAAGGAAATGTGTAGATGAGCTGTATGAGTGGCACTGGCCATGGGGAAAGGCATCATGCAGTCAGTTCTTAATTGCTAAATGAGTGGAGAAGATGGAGGTGAATGAATAAGCTGAGCAGGTTTCTTGAACCTTTACATCTTTACTAAGCAAGACCTTTTGTGTGTTCTTTGACTCTTGATAGGTGTTTGGTGTTGTATCCCTAGACTTCTCATGTAGCTCTGAAAAAGTGTTCAGGGAGGCTGTGTAGGCAGTGGCGACTACTAATAGATGATTCTGGACCATATCCCAGATTTGTTACAGACATGAGATCCACATTCCTTGGGTGGTTTTATTAACTTTGGAGAAGTATTTTTATAGGGCAGTGATGTATACCACAATGACTAATAGGAGGCCAGTGCATAGAAGTTGTGACTTGACTCAGTGCCAGCTAGGCCGCTCTCTGCTGCCTTTGGAAAGCTTTTTGTACGTGTTTTTCCTTTTCCCCTTGACAGATCTGGGAAATGTTGCAGCTGTTTTGAGTGGGATCAGTAAAGACAGCTCAAGAAATCCAGTCGTTGAACTTGAAGTCTTAGTTTCTAGTGCTGGGCACATAGAGCATTGATTCTTATTCTAGGACCTAGTACATATTTTTGTTTAGATTTAGAGAAAGAGTTTAGAGAAGGGTTGGCCTCTTTCCAGCTTGAAAAGAACCTCACTGGCCTTGGGGGGAAAAAAACCAACCAACCAAAAAAAACCCCAAACAGCTAGTTGGTTTTAAAGGTGGTGATGGAATCCAATTCAAATATTATTTTCCTGTTGCTGAAATCTGTGTGTTATTTCCTTGAGCACAGTGGGTATAGCTAAAGATTCTGTTTGTATCCTGGTAAGTTGCTCTGTCTCTAATACATGAAATGTATGCAGGCTGTTATTATAGACAGCTCATAGTTGACATGAAGGAAGCCAGTGAAAAAAAACTCAAGTTGAGGATCCTTGGAAACTTGTTATGAGAACCTCAGTGTTGACTCTGGAAGCTCCTGGGCCAAACCTAAATTAGGTTTTACCCTGGGATTTAAGGTACTTAAAAATGTCCTTGTCATCTCCATTACAGAACAGACAGATAAAAGGTTTCTAGTTAAGATTTAGGTCTTCCCTCACTTTCCCCAGTATTTGTCTGGTATAACTTGTAGAGGACTTCAAATATCAGACTTGGCAAATGTGATATATTCTTGCTGATATATTCTTGCTCTTCCTTGTTTTAACTAGTACTTCTGAAGAATTGGTCAATCCTGATATTATTCAATATGCAAGTTCTTGCTTGAGGAATTGAAAGGATTTTAAACAGTACTGAGATATTTAAGGAAAGGAGAAAAGAAAACCCTAAAGAGACACAACTAAGATCAAAGCAGACCTTGGCTGTTGAAGCCTTCTCTAAGGTATTAGTACTAATGCTCTTGAAGGAGGTTCCTAGGTCCCTAGTTCTGGTTTTTTTCTTTGGTGTGGATGTTGGATATTATATAGCTGTTGGATAAAGGAATCTGTCACTACAAGCACTAATGAAGACTGATTTTATATGCAATTGTACCTCAACTTAGACTGCAAGCTCTGATTGTTGTGGTATAATGTGCTGTTACTATAGGATGGGTTGGGTTGCGAGGGACCTTTAGAGGTTATCTAGTCCAACCCCACTGCAATGAGCAGAGAATGATCTTCAAATAGATCAGGTTGTTCAGAGCCCTGTCCAGCCTGACTTCAAATGTTTCCAGGGATTGGGCACCTACCACCTGTCAGAGCAACCTGTTTCAGTGTTTCACTACCCTCACTGTAAAAAAATGCATCCTTACATCCAATCTGACTTTACCTTTTACTTTAAAACCATTACTCCTCATCCTATCACTGAGCACTCTACTAAAAACTCTGTCCCCATCTTTCTTGTAAGCCCACTATAAATACTGAAAGGCCACAACAAAATCTCCCTGGGCCCACTTCTTGAGCTTGTCCGGGTCCCTCTGGATGACATCCCTGCCCTTCAGGTGTGCCAGCTGCACTGCTCAGCTTGGTGTCATCTGCAAATTTGCTGAGGGTGCACTTGCTCCCTCTGTCATTGAAGTGGAACAGTACTGGTCCCAGTACAGCCCTCTGAGGGGCCAGTGTGTGCTGCAAAACACAGATCTTGACTCAGCCATGTGAGAGTATGTGCAGTTGGACTAGAAAGCTGCTAAAAAGTCTTGGGGATTTTTAATATTTATTTGTGTGACAAACTGGCTGCTCAAGCTTAACAGTGAGGGTGAATTCTTTGATTTTGTCACAGATGTGGTTTTGGGCACTGCTGCTCATGAAGAATCTAGCAGTGCCATTAGCAGCTCTGATTTGTTCCCATCCAGGAGTTTTTTGTTTCCCTGAAATGCTTTTTGTTTCCCTGAAATGAACATAATAAAAGAAGCAGAAATATGACCTCAAGTCAAGATACAGACTCCAATGATTGTTCACTGTCTCCATCTTTTTATTAAATTTTTCTGAGGCTGCTGTCTTTTCCACCGGTTCACTGGATAAAATCCATACAAATGAAATACAAGCACAGTCAGTAAATAATAATGAAAAGGTAAATTCCTTTTACTGAGAAGCCAGTGCATGTAAGACATCATCTGAAATGGCGATTTTTTTTTTTTAATTTTTTTTTTTTTTTTTTTTTTTGGCAGAGCACAAAGCTGTTACAGTCTTTTAAAATTAATATCTGGCTTTTAGGCTCTATAATGGTTTGTGTGACCTCTTCTTACCCTTGGGCTAATAAGAAAAGTGATATTGTTTTTAAATACAAGACAGACATGATAATGCCATGGATAAGGCTGATACTTCTGTTAAATAGCATGGGATGGGAAAGTGTGTGGCTTGGTTTTCCGTCTTGTGGACTGGTGCTGCTGTCCACCTTTGGGGCAGGAACGTATGGATTTGTCCATATCTGAGCTTCAGCAGAGCTGCCCTGCAGCTTGGTGAGGAGGCACAGAAAAATCCCTGCCAGCTTCCTACCTCTTTTCTGTGGACCAGGCATAGCACAGGAGTAGAAAGTCAGCTAGAGGTGGCCAGATTGCAGTTTGTGCATCTCTGTGGCGGGAAGGACCGCCTAGCCTAGACCTGGCCTCACTGAATTCCAGGACATTTCCAGTGCTTCCATCAGTGGCAGTGACTATGTTGTGACCTTATGCTATGGTAGTGTACAATTCGCAGGCTGGAATGTACCCAGTTTTTTCTCACACACCAGATAATGTTCTGTGCACACAGTGTGTCTTAGAGACCTAATTTGTAGGGATTTTAATTTCAGAGAGAGCATGAGAGATTAATAACCCTTAACTTCTGTAAATTGCTCTGTCATGTGATGGCTTGACACTATTCCACCAGTGTAACTTGGTTCATTTTACTGCAGTCAAGTCAGTTGTTAAAGAATCATAGAATGGTTTGAGTTGGAAAACACCTTAAAGATCATCTATTTCCAACCCCCCTGCCATATGCAGGGACACCTTCCTCTAGGCTGTGTTCCTCAGAGCTTGATCTAGTCTGACCTTGAACACTTCCAGGAATGGGGCATCCATACAGAATGAGGAGTGGATCTCAGAAGTGAGGTTTTTAGCTGTACCTGGAATACACATCCTGTCTCAGTGCTTAAGCCAGCCCTGTCTATCAGCTGATGACTGCATGAAGATTTATTGGGTTTTGTGGCTTGTTTTTTTTCCCCCAAGTTACATCCTTGTGCAATGAATTGGCTGGGGTATAACTTGCAACCTTATCTTTCCACAAAATAGTGGAAATGTTCCTGCTTTGGATAGTGAAGAGGACTTTTGGAATGAATTGGCACTGAGCTAGGATGTGAGCGGGGGACTCATACCTTTTACAACTAAGTCTTCCTTGAAGTTTTCAAGTAAAGGGCACTGTCAGCAGAGCACTGCCACCTCAGTTTGGGGCCCTGTGTCAGGCTAGGCATGCCCAAACTTTCTGCTTCTGAAGTGACTTGACATGAGTCAGAGCTTTTCTGGACAGCAGCATGTTTTTGTGCATGCTTTGCTCATCAGGACTTTCCACCTTTCTATATTTTTTGCCACATGTTTGTTGTAACCTAGTTTTTATTTATTTATTTTTTTAATGTTCTCTGGCTGTGCGATTCCATACCTGATGTTTAAGAAGGGCACAAGTTTTGTCGCTGAAGAATGATGTCTGTGTGTACTTCCAGCTTTCATTTCTCTCACATTTCTTGCCTGTGGGCTCTGTCTTTCTACCTCCATTCCGATACAGTAGCAAGTCACTGTCTCTTGCAATTAGTTACATAGAAGAACAATGAGATTGGCCCTGTGTTCTTCTCACTTCATCCTGGGATAATGGATTAGTCCAGATGCTTGACAGCATTGCATAAAGTGAGCGTGATGGACTGTAAACGCATGTGGGGACAGCTCTAGCACAAAACAACCCTCGCATGGCATACTCTGATTTTCTTCCTCATGCTTCATCTTGTGCAACCGTTCCACTTAATTATTGCGCTGTGGAAGTCAGCAGCCTGGGCAGGGATTAATCCTTTCCAACAATTGCAATCAAACCTCTACTCATGCACTCGACTCCTAATGCTTGGTTCGTGCTTAGGGAAAGGGATGGGAATTCAGAAGCATGATTGCTTGTCAGCAGCAGAAATTTCTTCCTTGTTCTGTTCAGTTAATGACACCACCTGTTGAGGAGGGAGAGGAATAATGATGTTTAGGAGGTAGTCACTCCCCAAGCTAGCCATATAAACCAGTGACCAACTGAAAGTTCCAAACCCACCTGTTTATTTAGCTGACCTGGCTTAGAGTAAAAACTAAACATGTCTGAGGTTTTGGGGAAGAATTGGGTGGTGAGGGAGGGTATTTAGGCTTTTAGGGTTGTTAAGTGCCTGGTGGGTATTAATTAGATGCTGTTCGGGATGCTTAAAAAAACTTCTATCTTAATCTTCAGGTGCCAAAAGATCTTTGGAAATTGTCCCAAATGTAAGTCTTCAATCTTATGAAGTTCAGAAGTAGCACAGGCTCAAACTAGCTCTGTGAAACTACAGGTAACACATGAATTAAAAAGAAAAAATGACTAGGAAGGGAGTGCAGTTATGATTTTTGAAATAACTGGCTGCTTGGAAAATGTAGTCCTTGAGCCAAACTGCATCCTTAGTTTGTACTGATCTCAGTGTCTGTTGGAGCTGTGGAGGGCAGTCTTATGACCACATCTTCGTGCACCAAAGGTGCAAAATCTTTGCTTGTGTTTGAGCTTGATATGCTGTCCTCAATATTCTGAATGTGTTCTGGTCAGGATTCACCCGTGTTCCCATTTCCACCAGTATTTTATTGAAACAGGATTTACTAGGTTTCAAAGGAGCTCAAAATAAACCTTGAGGATGGCAGGAGTGTTTGTCTCTTCTTCCCTTGGAATCACATGAACTCATTTAGCTCTTCAAGAGAAGTCACAGGGAGTTGATCATCAGTGCTATCTCCGGACTAGGACTTATATTTTCTGTAGACATGTTGATTTCTGGTTCTTAACTTATTTGAACAGGGTGCTTACTGCTGCATTCGCAGAGGTTTCCAAAGCACACTGAGAGGGCTGCTGTGGTTTGGCAAAAGGGCTAAGGTTTGTTCTAGGGGCTAAGTCTGAGAGTTAACTTTTACCCAGAGTGGCATCACTGTCATGTTACTATGTAGTGCAGAGAAAAGATTAAGGTGAGATGCATGTCTGTGCTCACTTGCCAGTACTAACCAGCCTGTCTTAGTTAATCACTGCTATAGGTGCCATCTCCAATTGCCAAAATTGAGGCATGCTGTTACTTTCTTTAAATCACTGTTATCATTCAGACTTTGCTTCTCTAACAGGCTCCCCATGAGGTGCAGGTTTTACGGTCCTTGCTGATGGCAGCACCAGGAGCTGGTAAGTGTGCTGCTTTAGGGATACCACTACTCTCCTTTACTGGCTTTTCTTTAGGAGCAAATAAGACTATTTAGCTCCTCCTGGTGGAAATGCACACCAGCTTCTCTCACAGAGAAGCTAAGTCATAGTAAACTTGTGTTGTAGAAATCCAGCTTAGGAAACAAGCCAAGTCCAGGCTTGTTTTAAAAAAAGATAAAAATTACTTACTTAAACCAGTACTGTCCAGCTTTGCAAAGCTGAAGTGGCTTAACAATTTGGGACCTTCAACTGGATTAAGCTTTGCTTGAGATAGCTTTATTTGCCTTGCCACATAACCAACTGAAATTAAATTGGGCAGGGATGGAATCTGTGTAAGTGAGCCCACTGTTGAGCCTTGTGCGGTATTGCATTTTAGTCCCCTCTACATGGGGTTTCCTTCCTCACAGCAAGGTATGTTGCTTCTGCCAATTTTTCAGGCTTGTTGCTGTCTTTGGGATTTTCCATCGTTAAGGCAGACTTCCTCTTCTTGTCTGCTGCTGTGTTCCAGCTGTTTATGGGCCATCTTTTCTTGTAGGCTTAAAAAGAAAGGGATAGATCAGTAACAAATAAAGAGTAAGGTTGCTTGTATATGTCACTGTGGTCTTTTAAGAAAATGGACGCTGTAGGGAGTAAAACTCTCAGCTATTAAGAAAATTGCTATTTGAATTGGTTGTGACCCAGAGAGAAACAGAAGAAATACATGCCAGGATGAGACAGGAGAAGTGCTGTCAAGAGAATGCCCTTGATAGCCCTGAAATTTCTTTCATGGGTATGTGATGACAATTCCAGTGAACCTTGCTACAGCTTACAAAATTCCCTTACTGCAATGTCGTGAACAGCCTTCTAGTTGTGTGCATTTATGTGTGCATCCTGAAATAAAGTGGATATTTCATGCTATTCTCTTAGCAGAAAGGTAAAATAAACTTTTAAAGATACTGTTGCAGGGAGGCTATTATGCTATTGAGTATCATGTTACTTTTGCACAAGGGTTTGCTCACTGTTTTCAAAACTGTCTGAAGAGGGTGCTTTTCATAGTATATAGCTGCTTATGAAGTAAGGAACAATTTTTTTCCTCACTTTTTTTACTTTAAAAGTTTCAATTCTAATGTTTTCAGTTCCTGAAGTTAGAGATATACAATATTTAAATAGGAAGATTTTATTTTTAATGTAAAAAATACCAGTGTTAGGATTTAGCTTAGAATTCAGTGTTAACAGCAAATGTGGAAGGAGAGTGAGGGTGAGCAGTGTTTGGAGCAGTTGAACTCCCATATTTGGCTTCTCACATCTCCTAGGTATGTGTGTCAAGAATTAAAAACAGAAATGGTTTGTCTTCCATGCATCAAGTACAACAAAATTATCTTCCTTTTCAAGGTGCTTCAGAAAACCCCTGAGCTATAATGAGTAACGTAAAAATAACAATAAGGAAAAAAAAACAAACCCAAAGCTAAAGACTCAAAACAAACACAGCCCAAAAGCCTGGGCTGTGCTGTGACATCAAGGTTTCAACACCCAAAACAAAATTAGAGGCATCCCAATCTTGAAAAAGTTGAGCATTCAATTTTAAATGCTGTTATGTTGTTTACCCCAAGTCCTGGCAGCACTGGCACGTGGCAGGAAAGTAAGTGTTACATCATAATTTTTCGGTAACCAATAGGAAGATGAATCTGTCAAAGTTGGCTCTAGAGCCAGGGGTAGAGTACCGCTATATGGGTAGAAAGCCACTGTGCAGGAGGCTTTTGGCCAAAAATGTCTTTGATCTGTAGCCAGAAAACTGGGAAAGTCAGTCCCTGCAGGCAGCTCCTTGAAAGGAATAATCCTGTCTGTTCTGGGCAAACGATGGGAAAATTGGTCAGGATGAACAGGACTCAGGAAGGCCAGATTTTTGTGGGTGTATGAAATTGGATCTCATGGCCTGGTGGTCTCGTGGTCTGCAAGAATGTGCATGCAGTTGTTATCCACTGTGTCAGTACTCCCATGTGGCTGGGTTAGCACTGATAGGAAAAAAAAGGTTAAACTCAAACTAGTTCATAGAACAGTAGCCTTGTGTCTCCAGACAGCTACGGAGCATTCATAGCATGTGTGAAAATTTTGGTGAACTTTTCCTTCACTTCTTGAATTTTCACAGGGAAGGGGATAAAGCTTCCTGAAATGCTACAATTTTGGGTTTGGTTTGGTGGGGGGAAAAAGCAAGCTCAGATTAGAGTGGTGGCAGGGTGATGTATACTACTGCCTTAAGTCGGTAGCCAGAGTTGTGTTCTAGAGACTCAGAGCTCTCAGTTGTCATTTGAGAGAGCAAGATGTTTAATTGATATAGATGGCACTTGGATGAAATCCTTTCCTTGCAATATAATTATGTGCTTCCTAAAGTGCCTTTTCTTCTCAGTGTGAGATGATGAAAGGACGTCGGGCTTGCTCAGTTTTCTGCTGCTTTGCATGCATCATTTTTCATAAATAAGGCTGAATCTGCCTTCTGAGACAGGCTGGTGGGCTTTCTGCACCTGAAATTGCAGGGCAGGAGGCTAATGAAGAACTGCTATTCGGCACAGTTGGTCTCTGCTGCTTTTACATCCCCTTCTGGAAGCAGCTGGTGTATCACAGCACACGCAGCTAGGTGCCAGCACCAGCTCACGTTTGTGTTTGCCTGACGCGTCTTACCCAGCAGTGCCCAAAGCAGCAGCAGCTCAGCTATACGGTGCACTATTTGCATACTCTAACGAGATGGGCTATAATTGGCCTTCATTGATTTTGTTTTCATTGAGCTAAAATAGAGTCAGAGCTTCTTAGGCAAGAAGAGCTGATTGATTTGTGGTAGGATTCAGGACTATTCAGTTGGAGGAATAATTAATTATGTTCTTATTTAGTAATTGTCAGGGTCTAAGTTTACTCTTACCTTTCAAGTAGACACTGCTAAATTTGCTCTCTAGACTGTGTCTTTCCTTTTAAAATCTGGGATAAGGTGCAAACATCCAGAAGGCAGTTCACAGGAACTCTATTCCTTCATTACTATTTCTTTTTCTCCCTGCACTTCCTCCCTACTGATCCATATGCATGACATCCTTCTTTCCAGGTATTAATTGATCAGCTCCATTATCTGGCAATTTTCCTTTAAGCAATTCCAAGAAAACACCTTTTCAAACAAAAGTTGGAAAACAAAAGAAAAAAAATTGCTTGCTTAAGAAAATTTGAATGGTAACCTACTATTAAGATTTTTATGATTTTTTGTTCTAATTCAAGCTCTTGCCCAAAAGAAGTGTTTTCTTATGCTGAGTGTGGATGTTGAACAAATACACCTGTGTAGCTCAGGAGCTAGGATGTGTTGATTATGTGCTGTTATACACTCATAAACTTGAAACAGCAGATATTTTTGTGTGTGAGCTATGGTCTTGCTGAAACTGGAAGGGTACTTGTCTTTCCTTGTGCTTTTCTTATGAAGTATCCATTTAATTAAACATTAGCCCTGTGTGAGCAGACAGTACTGTACAGCAGAGGCAGATTTTATGAGCTGTTTCTGTAGAGTTGAAAGCAAGGTTATAATGGCCACACACAGCAAGGTTAGCACTGGCACATATGTAACAAAGATGATGTTCAGTATATTTTCTCCTCTTCTTATCTTGTGCTTGCAGCATAACATGGTGGCAACGTTTGCTAGTGCTTTTTAAGTAGTGGATCTTACTATGAATATAAGGTTAAACGCTAATGAATTGAGTCCAAGCGGTTTCTGTGCTGCTGCCAGGAATGCAGTGTTCGGTAAATACCTTGCACCAAGCAAGCAAATGACAAAGGAACTCCCTGGACAAACAACAACCGAATGTAAGAGATCATTCTTTGTAACAAATTAGTTCTTAAATAGAAGGGTCTTCCACCAGCTTCACCGGATGAAACCTCCTGACTCAATGAGTGCACTGAAGTGGACACAATTGCCAATAATAAGTAGGACACAACCCCTGAGTGGCCTCAAGTCCTTTGCAGGGGTGGGAAAACTAGAAGAGAAAATTACTGAAAAAGTATTGGGGTGCGAGGTTGTCTTGGCCACTGGCTCTGAATAAAGGGACAAGTCCAGCAGCTCCAGCCTTCACTGGGCAGGTGAAGCCAAAGTGTGCAGGATGACTCCTGCACACTCACTGCCTGATGTGCTGGAATAGAAGCAGCAGCATTGTAACTGTTGTGTCTCAAGCAGACATGGGCAGCACTGCTGTTCAGATGGAAAAGATGCTTCTAGACCCTTAGTTTGGACATGTTCAGAGGGATGCAGTCTGCTCTGGGGGTGCTGCCTCTTTGCATGTGAGTTGGGGGAAATACTATGGGAACTACCATGGAAAACCTCTAAATTTCCTTTTCTAGTGTGCTTTGCAGGAAAGAATTGAATTTGGAAGGAACTTAGCAGAAAGGCAATGTTAGAATGTAGCTGTGTTAAGATTTCTCCTTTCTTTCCCTTTAATTTCCAAGGAAAAGCAGGAGAAACACTTTGATACACAGAACAATCTTCCCACTCATCAGTTTCCTACAAAAAATAAAAAAATAAAAATAAAAAAAAGAAAGAAGACAGAAAGAAAGCAGATTTTGAGGTTTGAGGTTTTGTTGTATTTATTTTTCCACTTTGGATGAAAGGTGGTTGTTGGGGTTTTTTGCATGGGAGATCTCTGTTTAGAAAAGCTGGAGCAAATTTCTTTGAGAAATATCATTCCTACTCATTTACATTTCCCAGATGTGAGCAAACTTCTTTAGTCCTACTATATGGAAGGAGAGAGAACTAGAGGCAAGGTTCTTTAAACTGATGTCTGAGTGGACTTTGAATGCCATTCTACATCTGAAAAGTTTCCCAAACTGTGGCAAACTCACAGCTGGGTAATAGCTGCATAGGCTCCAGGGCACTTAGTAGCTGTATAAGCTCTCCTGGATACTACTGGCGTGAACAGCCATATCTGGATAGCATGTAAACCCCTTCTCCAAGCCCTGCTGCCCTTGCAGATCTGTGAGCTGAAGACCTCTTATTTCCTTGCTTGCTGTCCTACTTTTTGGCTAAATCATTTTTTGCTGCAGGTGGTGGTTATGGACTATACATGCACACACCCCACCACTCACCCAGCCCCAGTGCCTGCCTTGCCTTGGCATGAAGGGTCCCAGAACCTCCTTCTGTTTCATGGTCTGTGCAGCACCTTCCATGTCAGGAACGGAGATTTGACAGGGAAACGAGGTTATGTGGGAGGCCTTGGAGGTTGGAGGCCAAAAGAAAGGAGGTTTAGGAGACAAAATGAAGTAGGAGAAACAGCTGTGTGATCTTAGGGTGGTAAATCAAAGTCTGTGCTGACCAGCATGTTCCTTTAAATTGGACACTCCCATTACATCATCTCAGTTATTCTCTTCTTGGCACTCACTTTTCTCTAAATAATGCTTTATGTTACTCTGGATGGTCCTGTTTTGAGAGCTTAAGGTCACAGGCTTCAGCATATTCTTAGAGTTGTTTTTTCTCTTCCCTTTGTTACTGACCTGTTTTAAGGAGCAGAGATGCATTGCATTACCCTTTTTTTTCCCCCTGTATAATCTTGCTCTGTAAAGTTGAGGTAGTTCATTGTAAAATACCTTTGTGTTAGAAAAGTAAGTGAGTGCACCATAGCACAAGACAATTAGCATCACTTTGTGTCCGAATATTTTCTAGTAAGGGATTAACTTACACATGTGCCTCCTGGGACTTGTGTGATTTGTGCTGCCATCTTGCTATTTGTTCTGTGTCAGAGTTCACCCATCATTTCAGACGGAGGAAGGCAGGAGCTGGGCTATTTTGCACATGCACTTTCTAGCTTTCATATACCAGAAGCCTGAAGGCTCCTGCCTCATTCAGTTTACCAAAGGCAGCTTTCTTCACTGCATATGATCCCTTGGATTGGATTCTTGTATATTTCTGCCTTGGGACAGAGGTAATACTTAAGGCAGAACAGTGCATTTGTAAAGATTACCATTTTTAAAGGTTACCTGATTTTGTTACTGTTGTGAAATGAACCTGAATTCCAAGTGCTCAGTATGAATTTTTCTTTTGCTTGCACTGAAAGCACTGATTGAACATGTGTTTACAGGCCTTTTGAACTTCATGTATTTAAGGTGGACCAGAGCTTTAAAGACTTGTCACTTCTACTAGACTGATTGCCTTGGAAAATGAAGAATTTTCTATGCTGATATGCTCTGAGTAATGAATGATCAGCTTAGAAGAAGATGAGTACCTTGGGGGTTGTAAGGATTATTGGACTGCCTACCCTGGAGCTTCAGCTATTGAATTGTAAAGATAATGAATGATTAATTGATCTCATACTTTGTACTTAACTTAATTGGTATCAGTGCTTTGGCTGCGCTGGCTGCTCTAGCAACTTAGAAGATACACTCATTCTGAGTCAAAAATTAAAAAAAAAAAAGTGAAGGGGCAGAGCAAAAGGAAGAAGAAAGTGCCTCTGGCAAGTGCCACTGGCCCACATAAATGTTGTGGGCAAAATAGGAATAAGGGGAAGAGCTGGCAAAGGGGATTACAGCAGGAATCCTCCTAGCTGGGAAGATGTGGAAACTCCTCTGTCCTGAGAGAAGAGCTTCTCCCTTACTAGCTAAGACCTCATTTTTTTCCTCTGTTTTCAGAAAAATGAAGAACTAATGTTAAATATCTGAAATTTCCCTCTCACATAATATTGCTGCACCAACCTCTGTCCAGAAAGAGGCTGACCCAGGTGTCTCTCCTGGCTATCTGCTCCTTTACAAATGAATCTATTGCAGTGAGCTGCAGCTGCAAGGGCTTGTTACCGCTGTTGTGTTATTTCCTCTTCCTGGCATCGCTGCTCAGGTGTTCTGTGTCCTTGGTGGATTATTAAGCCCTGTACTCCTGTGTTTCAAGGGGTGAGGTACAGAAATAAGTGGCTATTAAAAGAGGCAATTGGCTACAGCAAGTCCATGTTAGAAACAAAGTTAGTTCCTGTTAGTGTTGCCTTTGTATTTGTAACCGGTAAATCCCTATTTTCTGCCACTGTTTGTGTGGTGTGTAAAATAACTTGCCAGGTCTAAAGGGAGCACTGGCAGCTGTGCAGCTCTAATCTTGTGTGCAACAAGGGAGAGTCGCAATCACATTTTGTGTAACAGTCTGCCAGAAACCATCACACATTCATTTCACAAAGTGGAAGGAAAAAGCTCTGCAACTCCTTACATAAACCAGGGAACAAGCTGTAGAGCTACATTGTCTTCCTTCCTTCCTGATGAAAGGAGAAAGTGTCCAATAATGACTTGCATCAGAATAAGATGCTGAAATAGATGCTTTCTGGGTTGTTCACCCATCATCTTGCCAAGTGAGACTTCGTTTTGATGGAGATGATAGTAGTAATGGTTCCTCTTGTGGAGATTTCTCACTAGTTTGGAAAAAGGCTGAAGTAAAGCTAGTAAAATTGCACTTGAAAATGGTTGGATGGATGGAGTACAAACTTCCCAATACTGTGGGACAGGGTACTGACTTGGGCAAAAATCCCCGGAGCAAAGAAGTAAAGCTTTCAACCAGTGTTTGAAAAGGACAAACATCTGTCATTAGTGACCCAGAGATGTGAAATGCTGCAAATGGGAAAATAAGTCAGTTTTCTAATGTCCTGTGTCTGCTATTGCAACTTAGAAATAATTGCCAATATAAGAGTGGAAACAGATACAAATGAGTATGTTATGGTGTGAACAAATGGAGGTTATGTTAATCCTGGTATGAAGAGTCCATGTATGTTAATAATGATCAAATTAAATTGCTCATTAACAGTCATTGTAAGTAATATTGATCTCTACAGCACTTTCCACCCAGATGCTCCAAAATGTTTTATGGATCTTTGAAAATCATGGCAAGACAAGGTAGGAAATTTTGTGTAGCATAGGCAGTGGGGATGGGGGGGTGCGTGAAGGAATTCTGGGATCATAATGACTCAGAAAATTTCAGTGACCAAAGCCAAGTTGTCCTGAGAGGAACTAAGATTTCTGGACTTTGATTTATGAAGATACATGTTCACTGACATTGCTATAAAGTGGCTCTGTCCTGGGTTATCTGCAGTTGGAGAACTGCAGCAAAACTTAGTAGCCCTGTACAGTGCTTCTGCTGCTGAGGAGAAACTTCCTCTTTGTACTGACTTTGGCATGTGAGATGCATTCAGAAGATAGCAAGTATTGTGTATTTCATAGCAATAACGTGTGAAAAATCTTTTAGGTTGGTTGTCTAATTTGTTTCTACTTCAATTAACTTTTTTAACTGCATGTCTTGTCTCATAAAATGATGAACGCTTTCCAATTTATTGAAACAGTGGTTCTATAAAAGAACAATACGCTTGAGCAACTCTTTGTACTGATACATCATCATCAACCTTAGTAATGAGTGGGAGAGAGATAGGGCTGGTTTTGGTTCCATTGAAAACATTTGTAGATTTTATCTGGAACAGATTTTATTAAAATTGCAACAAACTTTATAGAGCCCAATATACGCTTCATTAAGGGAACATTACCTTACAATTATGATTAATTAGATTAAACTTATGAAAGTGTGTTATTTGTTCAAATCAAAAGGGTGGCAGGGAAGAATGATGGATGATGAAAGAGTGTGATAAATGAAGAAAGCAGCTGAACTAAATTGAATGTGTATTCATCCGTTTTCACTTCATAACTAATGATAAATTGAGCATGTCACATTTAACAATACATGTCTGAGCTTAAGCACAGTCCCAGCTCCTGTAGTTTAATGTCTTTTGTCAGGTAGCTGCATTCAGGGGATGTGATATTTTGTTTGGAGAAACATATGCAGTTCATTATCTATCTGTCCGTGCAGCTAAAATCACAAATGAAAGCTCTTGCTCTCTCTTGAAATGAAATCACGGAAGTCTCAATTAGGATGGAGTTGTCTAGGAAGCAGGATCTGACTGTGAAGTGTTAATTTGACTCGAAAAGCAAGTGATGTATTGAAAATTGTGTGTTGTTGACAAGAATACATTTTGGGATAATTGCGAACTTGAACAAGCCCGTGAGGTCAGAGTCTAACGCACGGGCTCACAGTCACTTGTTGTGCAGCCACATGAGAAAGATGCCGTTCAGCACCAGCTGAAACGTCTGAATTTGGCCTGAAAGACGCAGGCACTGTAGGCATTGCCTAGAGTGGTTTTGCAGGCTTCTCAAACTTGTACCACATTTCCTGGTGGTCAGCCTAGAAAGCAATCTTCCTGATGGTAATGAGGAGTTCTGCTTGTATTCTTGATTCTAACAGATGTGAAGCAGGATAATAGTAACAGGTGTGTACTGAGGAGAGGATCTTAATTTTGTTATCATCAAAACCAAAAAGGAAAACATTTTGTTCTCGGATCACTAAAATATTTGGTCAATATTTCATACCAAAAAATGTTGTTTTAGCTGACTTCATTGTTCCGTTTCTGGTCCAAAACTATTCATACATGTTAGGCCTAACTGAGTGATGATGGATTGAGCTGCTGAACTACACCACGGATGAATTTTGGGCATGAGATGTTTAGCATTTCCAGGAATAGTTCAGCTGTGGTCCCGTACATCCTTGTGTGCTGCAGACCAAAGAGTGAGAAAAGGTTGTTGTATGGTTTTAAGGAGTAACAGGAAGCAACTGTAGGAGAGCTGAATGCATGAAATAATAGCTATAGTCCTCCAAAACTGCAATGGAAGAAAGTCCTGCATCTCTTATGAGCACTGGGCATAAAGAGATGTCCTGTAAACAGATAACAAATAAAACTGGGGAGTTATGCATGGGCATAAATGTCACATACAGGGGTAGCTGAAGAGTGTAGCAAAAAGACAGTCTCTTGCATTTCTCGGGGGATTAAAAAAGGATTGCTTTAGTTACTTTAATTTGCTATAGTTGCTTTAGAGCAGGATCAGAGACCCATCTTGATGTTCCTCAAATGTTCCCCGACCCCTTTTTGCAATCAAGTCTCTTGACGTGCCAACTGCATTCCTTGTCCCTTGCTAGGAGCACCCTGTGGAGTTTCAGTGACAGTTACACATTTGAGCTTTCAAGTCAGGAGTGGACCAAACTTTGTTCCTGTACAGTGCTGCCTGTAAGACTGGATATTAAACAGATTCTGGACAATTAAAGGAATTTAAGAAAGTTAGTGATATTTAACTTCGCTAACCTCTCTAAGTTTAATGACAGGAAGGAAGGAGTTAGTGTGTGTAGAAATTAAGAAAAAAATAAAGACTGTGAAATAAAGGGAAGAAAACTCTAATTTTTAACTTTTCAAACGGTTTGAGTAACAACATCATTCCTCCCTAGACTGATGCCAGTTTTTTAAGTGGCTGTAGTATTGTTAAGCCCTGGCCTTGTGTGGCTGAATGCTTTGTGCTTATGTGCCAGTCATCACACCTGGATGGGACGGATGTGAGGAAAGTTCTGTGAAGTTACCTCTGCTTTTCCTTTACCTGTTCCCAGGGAATGCTGTAAAATGTTTTAGTCTGACTGAGGAGTGCAATAGAGAATTTCTTTGTGTGTAAGTAAGTAATTTATTTACATCTGTAACCATCATCCATAAAACCAGAACCTGATTCATCAAACTACTGAAGTCTTATCCAATGGGAAGGCTGTGACAACAAATGGCATAGAATTGTCTCTAGCACTGAGGTTATTAGGAGTAGAATTCTGTTTGAATCATAGAATTTGTAGTGAAATTAATTCTGCAGTTGTCTTGTGTAGTTAACCGCAAGAAAACCTTAAGGAATGTAATGGGTTTCCTGTGAAAATTAGCAGTTTTATTTATCTCTCGTTCCATTAATATGGTTTGGTGGGGGGGTTTGGGTGGTTTTTATTTTTTCTTTGGTTTTTAATGTAGCAGACACGCAAAGAGCTAAATTTGTAAATTTGTGCTTATCCCTGGCTGTTATTAACAATGCTTCTCCAACATTAGGTTATAGTTGCCACAGAGATATTCCTGATTCTGACCTGATTGATTGAGGTGGATTTTTTTTTTTGAGAAATTTTCTATGCTGTGAAGATATTTAAGGCCTTAGGAACTGGAGGTGAGTGGACTACGTGGACTGATTTAGCAATCTAAAGCTTCAGTATCTCAGTACCTTTTCTGATTTTTATGGTGAGGCTAGATTTGAGTGAGAAAGGAGTGTGTGAGGTGCTGGATTTCTCTGTGGAATATTCCCACAGACTCTTTGGGAAGAGTGCAATGTACTGAGTGCATCTCTGCGTTGCCATCAATGCAAGCCCCTTCCCTGTGAGCATTGCTCTGCTTAAGCTGCTGCATTCTTTTTCAGAAAATAGTGAGTTAGCTGAGTAAGGACTCTTCTGGAGGAAATGCTGCAGATGGTTCAGCTCCCTTGAGGAGATCATTCCTTTGTTGTGCCACTATTTTGGGTAGCCCAGTTGGAGACTTCTTGAAAGGACTTGGCTCCGAGTGCTTTCTGGACTTCAAATTTCTGCACAGCTTTGCAGTGTGAGGTACTGCAAAATAAAACAGAGGTACTGGAAGTGACTCCCTTCTTAAAAGGTATCCCTTTACCTTTAAAAAGGCATGTAGGCCACCATTCCCCCATGACTGGGTAGAAGGAGAAGGCGCAGAGGAGTCACGGGTGTAGAAATCATTAAAGTGAAATGTGAGTCATGTTCATTAAAGGCAAGCTAGCAGAATGTCTTATATTAGTGGCTGCGTAATGATTAGAGCTTCCTGTAATAATGATGATGGCGATTCTACTATATGAATTGAACATTCATTCTAAGTTAATTCACATCCTTTTAACTAATAAGTTATTTAAGGGGGAAAAAAAAAAAAGCCCTTTTTAGCTCATAATTTGAATAGACTGATCAGAAGAATGCTGAAATAGCAACCCTCCCTCTATGCTGGGGAGATTGAAACACCAATCTGTATCTCGGTTATATTTATTTATTCATAATTCATTGCATCTCTGCTAAATACTTGAACACCCTCCCACTGGAGATTATCTATGTCTTCACTAGCAATGCGTTCCTAGTCAAAACGGTGATAAAGAACTTTGTTTTGGTGTGAAATTATTTGAAGAGAACTTCACTTTGATTTTTGTTATTCAGACATGGCAGGGAAATGAATGATTTACTGTTTGCCTTAAAAACTTCTCAATTTTTGAGCAAGAAATCATGGTCTACAAATACTTTTCACCAGAAAAAAAACTTAAAAGGTGGCAGAATTATTTATTGTGTATAGGACATAAAAAATGAAAACAGCAAGATGAAAAGGAGGGCAAAAGGTTTAGTTTAAATATTGAAGGAAAGATTTGGTGGTGACAGCCATGGGTTTGCAGTAGTCTCTTGACAGGGAGGGAAACGTGATTAAAGCTGTTTAAAGATGGTCTGGGGGATAAAAAAAGCATATAAAGCCCCAGCAGAATGGAAGACGGATACAAGAAACTAATCTGTCTTTTCCACTTGCAGCTTTGGTCATTCTGAGAATCTGGATCCATTAGCAAGTTGAGGACTTGAGAAGTTGATGTCAACTTCTGCATGCCTACAAATTCACCTGAACAATCTGATGTATTTGAATTAATAAGGTGGGCTTTCTCATTGTTTTATTCAATACTTTTGCCTTAAAGTCAGGATAGGTATGTCAAAGACAAGTTCTGACATAATTAGGTATAAAGACTGTACAAAATGCCTCAGTGTTTTAGTCGTGGTCCTGCTTAGAAGTAACAACTGAATTCTTACTATGATTTCCCTGTCAATCAAAGGATTATATTTATTAAAGTATTTCTTGTGTTACCATATATTTGAAGATTTAACAAGTGAAAATGTCAGGTTTGAACACCATAAAAGCTTGAAGTAATTCCACATTATATGAACCAAGAGGTTCGAAGTGAAATTCAGATTAGTACAATTTGGATGAGCCTTGGAAGGTACACTCTGATGCCTTTGTACATTCAAGTTTGTTCAGCTGAGTTCTAGCATATAATGGCCTTTACAGCTTAGCTTGTGCAGAACTGCACAAACATGTACATTTGGAACAACTTTTCATAATTTACTCTTTAGGTTGTGCAGTTGTTTCTGACACACAGTCTAACCTGCAAAGCCCTTAGATTTACACTCTATTTGAATGACTACAGGTATCTGCTTCCTTGTAAATTATTCACTATGAGCATTTGGTTATTTGAGATGTAACTCAAATTAGTTTGAGAATGTTTCCTTTCAGCTGCTGTAACAAATTCTGGAGAACAGCTGTGACAGGAAGACCGGCTGCTGACGGGGTCTGCCTTGGAGAGCCCGGCGGCGGAGGGAGCTGTCCAGCCTTGTTTTCTATATGAACCTTGCAGAGGGGAATCTTAATGTTTCTTTAGCCGTTCTTCAGAGGAGGGCTTTACTGTTTTCTACTCCAGAACTGCAAGAAAATACTGCTCTCAACAAGGCTCTGGAATAGCAGTACTGGAATCCAATTCAGATTAGGCTGAGGTAATCTTTTAATAAAATAGCAAGTACTAACTACCTTAGTTAAAATAGGCTGCAATACTAGCACCTTATATCTGATGCTGCAGATGACATTCTCACTTCAGGGTATAACTAACTTGAAACAGTTTCTAAAACATGGCCTTCTCCTCATCCATATCCCCGAGAAAAAAGTCACTTGCAATTTCTCATAGGTATCACACAATCATTTAGGTTGGAAAAGACTTCTGAGATCATAGAGTCCAACCTCTGAGTGATCACCACCTTGTCAACCAGACCATGACATCCAGCCATTTCTTGAACACCTCCAGGGATGGTGACTCCACTACCTCCCTGGGCAGTCCATTCCAATGTTTAACATCTCTTTCAATGAAGAAATTCCTCCTGATGTTCAACCTGAACTCCCCTGGCACAGTTCGAGGCTATGTCCTCTTGTCCTGTCACTTGTTGCCTGGGAGAAGAAGCCAACCCCCACCTGGCTACAACCTCCTTTCAGGTAGTTGTAGAGAGTGATAAAGTCTTCCCTGAGCCTCCTCTTCTCCAGACTGAACACCACCAGCTCCCTCAGCTGCTCCTCATAGGACTTTCTCTCTAGACCCTTCACCAAAGGTAGTAAGCAAAAAAATGTTGTTTTCTTTAGGGTTTGAAAATAGACTACTAATCTCTGGTGGGTAATCTGGAGACAGAGGCCTTTGAAAGAGAAATATTTTTTTCCATCTTAAAATAGCTTTTGTTTAGTTGCTTCTCAAAACAGAGTTGTTATCAGACTGCTTTTTAATTTAGTTCTTCCTGCATAGCATCTAAAGTAGGGAACTATTTCTGGTAAGGTACTAACTTAAGTAGTTTCTGAATGTCTCTGATAATCTTAGTGGTTTGTATATTCTTGGGCATAGGTCTGTAAGACATGATATATTGCACCAAAGGTTGGGCATAGTAAATAATCTTGACCTGAAATCTGTCAGACTTTCATGAATCAGTGAATGGTGATGTCTAAATTCTGCTAAGTGAAATACAGAGGTCTGGCAACATGCTATGCAGTTTTATACCTCTTGGTAGGCATGATAGCCTGTTCTGATTTTAAGCCATATTGCCTCCCTCAGAAGAGTTTGTGTGCTTTCATTGTCTTCACCAATGACACTTTCCAAACAGAGTTGTTATGTACTGTGACATAAATATTAAAGGATACTGGCTGTTCTAACCCAAAACATACATGAAGTAGAACATGTGACTATACTCTATCTAGTGCTTGCATGTTGCCGTGGAAGACAGCTGGATCTTAGGAAGTGAATCAATAGTCAGGATGATAATGGTCAAAAAGAATGTTCGCAGTCCATAATTGCTGATCTTTTGGCTTTATTTTTTTGCCAGTGAATATAATGTTCTGATGAAGTTATAGTTTAATTAACCTCATCTTAACAGTATCCAAAAAGCCTATGCTTTGCAGGAATCAGTCATGCCCTGTCATCTGTCTACGGTGATGTTACCATGGGTCTTGTTTGCTGTAATCTTCCTGGGCTGACTATGAAAATTGCATCTAGCTTTAATATGAAATTCATGAAGATCTCTGCTTCTTATCCTTCAGCCTGAGCATTCATGTATCCACATTTTGCTTTGTGGGGAACCAGTTGGAAGAAAAGGGATTTTCTCCTCCCTCTCTTCTTACTTTCCTCCTTCGACTGCCTTTCCCAATGTTCTCCTTTACTTTCTCCTCCCTTTCATAACCTCATCTAGACACCTATTAGCTCTCTTTCAAAAACACTGCTCTGGCTTCCACGAAAGTGCTTTTTAATGTAGGAGATGTACTTCAGCCATAACACCAGGGTCACTTTCTGAGTAACATTTTATGGGATTGATTAAACTTTAACACCATAACTGTTGACTTTATAGGCCAAGAAAGAGACACTGAGTGCTAAGCTCCGGATAATTTGTGCTTCACAATTTTTTAAAATCAGATAGAGATGGAGTTTAATGTGTTTGATAAAGCAACCCTTTATTTTTTCCCCAGTGTGTCCTATTTTAAAAGACCCACAACATTTAACATAAAATAATGTCTTTAAGACTAATGAAGTAAAGTTATAGTAAATAATCATATATATCTAAAGAAAGGTGTTTAGGTCCATGGGAATAATACAAGAAGAGATTTAATTTACTCTTCCCTTGGCTCCAAATGTGAGCACCTCATGTTTTTTTTTACTGCTAGAAAGTGAATGAATAGTTGCTTTTGGCTGAGAGTTGATGTTGCAGAAATGTGTTGTTCCTTCTCACTGCAGATTCTCTCCTTGTAGTGACTTTGGTAGGACAGAAAAAATGGTGGTTTGCTAAATTAACAGAAGACTCTCAGCTCTCCTTAAATTGTGCACGGTTGTTGCTGCTGAGAAACTGCCAGACATGTACCCAGAAGTAAGATGAGTATGAAGGAGTGCTTGATGAATGAATGTGACTGCAGACACAGTTCCCAGGTTGGTTGCAGTCCCACAGGACTTTAAGCAGGCCATCTGTAATCTCCTCATCACCTCACCTGTGAAGTGGATAACAGAGTACTTATCTACCAGGTTTCCCTATTCTTTTCTGCCTATGGGTAACTCCTCTGGCTGGAGCTGACACACTGTTCCTAATTAATGTTCATAATTAATGGTATGTTTGCCCAGCAAAAGGGAAGCACAGTTGTACTTTCTTGTGGAGCCTGATGACTTAAATCTAGTGCATGATTGACCTCGGATGGGAGGACACAGAGGTTCAGTTTTGTCCTCACAACTCAGATACAGATTCCCTGGAGGCCCTCGGGACATACCCAGGCTGCCGAGATATGCTGCAACTTATGGGACTGGTGCTTCCCTGAACATTTTTACTGTGTTAGAGAAAGCTAGTGCAGGGACGTTGAAAAATGCTCTGCAATTCTGTATTATAAGCATGAGCTTCCATTGTGGTTTCTGGACCCCAGATAATAAATGATAGTTAAGAGCTCATCATGAATCCCTAAAAGTATTCAACCTGTGTTATGGTGAGACCCAGCCGTTTTCAAGGTGAGAGAGACCTTCCCAGTTGGAAAAGATGACTTGGTGGGGCCAGTGAGTGCAGTTATGGCCCGACATCAGCAGATTTCCTGATGAAGTCACAGTAAGATTGCTATTTTAGAAAATCAATAACATGGTTAATTGTCTTGTCCTAACATTTCTTGGGAAGGGTAATTGTACAGTTTAAAAAAGAGCCAAAATCTAAAAGCCTTGTGGCTTACCATTTCAGTAGAAACATTGAAAGCCAAATCATGCTTGTATTGCTAACTTCCAGAACAGGGTTCATCTACTTGGACACCTCTTGAGACTCAAAGGAGTCACGTGGAGTTCTGTCTCTCCTCTGAATGCAGAAGAGACTTGGCCTCCTAGGAAGGCAAATACCCTGAGAGCTGCTGGGAAAAGCTCGAGAGCTCAAGATGGGTTATTGCCAAGGAAGGCCAAACTCTCCATGAGCCCTTCACAGGATGCTCTCCTGCTTGGGCTATTGCCAGTAGCACTGAACGACATCTGTCTTAATGACCTTCCTCGAAGATGGGTAGTATTTGGAAGGGGTAGGGATAGCACTGAGTTAAAAGCAGCTCTCGAGCTGCTTGAAAATGCTAGTTGATCAAAAGCACAGTTACACTGTAGAGGAGGATTGGATATTATAAGTGATGTGTAGGAGGAAGAAGCAACTTCTGGTTCAGGAGATTCCTGAAACATTAATTGCTGGAACCCGGGAATAATACCCAGGAAAAGAAATACTTTGTCTTGTTCTTATGCAGTCTCCTGTTCAGAGATGGGTCCAGTACTGAATGGTCCTTGAGTCCATTCTTAGTACTCATAAAACCCAATTCTTACTCTATAACTTAAATAGTTTGGTATAAGCCTTCAGGCATCTCCATATCACACAAAATGAAGGTTGTTTTATTTTCATTCGCAGAGTTAAGCATATGAAATTTAGCAGACTTTTTTGTTTCTTCAAGTTTTTGGATTGTTTTATCCTGATCTTTCTGACTGAAAAAAAAATGAAAAGGGGAAGAATCTGCTTTTTTTTTTTTTTCACCCTTTCTGTTCATGTTTTGTTTTAAAGCTAGTCATCCACAGTCTGTGGACTTTTTCTGTCCCTAGTGAGCTGCATATCGATAAGTCAAACCCCCTTTTTTTTTTTAAGATTCAGAAATGCAGTCCAAAATCAGACAAAAGTAAAACCTCACAAAAAACCAAGTATGTACGTCTACCAGATTACTTGCTTTCTTAGGTGCAGCAGAACACAAAGGTTACTTTTTTCCTGTGAATAGGCTGAATCCAGGAAAGTTCAGATAGCTGGTGGAAACTGAGAGGGCTCTTGGTCAGATGTCTTTTCCTTTCCACACTGAGACAACCTGTGTTTTTTTTCTTAAGTCAAATGTATTTCTCATTTGATTTCTCACTAGCTGTTCTCTTCTCTCTCTGAATCCATACAGGATTTGTTACTTGCAATTCCCCTTCAGTATTTTCTTTGCTCTTGAGTCTCATGTCCTTCAGCATGCCACTTTAGCTGAACGCTGAAGTCTCAAGAGGGCCTGGCAGGCACTGTTGCTGTTTTCCGATCTTGCCAACAGTAATATTTCTTCCAGGCAAGGTCCCTCATAATTCAAGTGAGGTCAGTCAGGACCCAGGAGCTGAACCTATCCTTTCCAATGAATCAGCAGTGGGATTGAAAGAATCTATGCAAACCATCAAAATTATTTTGTTGGTTCCTGTGCTGGTGATAGGTCTCATAGCATTGTGAGGTTTTTTGTGTTCTGCAGCAAACAGTAAATTGTAGGATCCATTAGAGATCAGTTCAAGCCTCCTTCATCCTAGATGTGGGCCTTGAGTAAGTCCCCCTACTGCAAAGGAAACAGAAGAATGGAACTAAAACCAAGCATCTTATGTAACAATTTATCACAAACCTGTTTGTTCTTCATTGGAGCTGCTCACCACCACTAAGCTCCTGAGAGCCCTGACTCTCACTTAAGGGAATTTAGTTTTCCCTTTTGACCATAATTAATTACATTCTCAGATAAAAGCACTAGACTGGGAATTTGTCTCTTACTGTGTGTTTGGCATTTTCTAGAGACTCTCAGAAAAGAGAAGGAGGTATTTTTCTTAGAGCAAGCTGTACTTTCAGAATTAGATAGTATAATAAAAGTCCATGGTGTTTTATTGACATTTGAACTGTTCTGGACTCAGCAGCATATATTTTGGTGTCACTTAAATTTTTGAAGGATTTGAGATCTGACTCATGGTGCAAGCCTGAGTTTTTGCTTTGGGCACTCATGTCGTAATGAGGTGGATCATAAGAGAGAGAAACACAAAACACTGAGGATTTGAATCCCCAGAGAAAGCTTGTCTCCACAGAAATGCTATGGAAAAACCCCAGCAACTGAATGGATAAAGGTACAACTCTAAAACTGATCAGTAAAATCAGTCTGTGGACACCCTCAGGTAAGATAAAACTTGCTCTGTGAGTGCTCCATACTGCCTGGAACCAAGTCTGCTCTAGTGGGGAATATCTTCCTTCAGTGCAGTGTTTCACCAAGTATTTTATGTCTATATGCCTTTGTAAATAATCTATCCTTAAAGGTTAAGATATCTTCTAATTGTCATTCCAAAAGACTTTTCATGTGCAGATTGCTATCCCTGTTAAATTAATATGATTTAGAAATTAAATCAGCACAATTTTGCTGAAAACTTGAATGCAAGACATATTTAGATTTAGCTCTTGGAGATTTTAAGTCTTTTCTGTACATAATATCCTACTCTAAACACAGGTTTTTTTCACCCTAGAATAAATCATTGCATTGGTAGCAGCTCAGAAATGTGAATTGGACCCACTGCAGCTCTCCACTGCCTTTGGGCTGTCGAGTCTGTACAGTCCAGGTCCAGTTCCAAAAGGTGCAGGTGTAGCTAGTTCTTTGTTTCAGTCACTTCTTTACCAAGGAAAAATGTCTTTTATCCATGTAAGTATCCAAATAGTCTTAAATCTGGGATGTGTTATCTTTGCTCATGTGAATGGCACCTCAGTTCCTAAACAGACCTTGACTTGTCAGTGCTTGCTCTGGGCAAGGTGCTACCTGAACACTCCAGTGGTGTCAATGATACATGAGCAACACAGAGTGAAGCGTTAAACTCGCACAGTAAGTTTTTGCACACTTCTCTCCCTCCAGAATGCTGCCAAAGCAGACATTAATCAGCTTTACTCTACGAGTTAGAATAGAAACTCGCTTGTAAATTACGACCATTACATTTCCGGCTTAAATTTCCCTACTCCTTTAAGCTAATGTTTTAAAAGACTAACCCTACCACTCTGGCAAGTGCCACATCTTGCCTTTATATCCATTTGGCACTCTCTCTATCTCTTTTTTTTTTTTTTTTTTTAAGTTGAAGAATTGCATTATCTCTGTGAAATAACTTTCCTTCTTTAGTTGTTCAATTTGATTCAAGGATTTTTGATTAAGCGTTCAGGGGTTATGAATAAATAAGAACCAGCAGCCCAGTAATTGGTATATCATTACTCCCTAGTAGCACATTTAATCCTCAGCTTCGCTGCACCACATAACCTTTTCCTTCAGTCCTCCTCCTCCTCAATATTGCTTACAAAAAAAAAGAGGGGGAAAAAAAAAGCCATGTCACTGCAAGCTTCGCAAGTTACCATTAAAATGAATACTTTTTAATTTCTCTGGATGAGATGGAGCCCTGTGCTCTGGGACAATGCTGATGGATGACATTTTAATGCAGCTGAAATGTTATTTTTACTGAACCAGGGAAAACTATAAATTTTGCTTCATTGCCACTGATGGCTCTATGCATAAAACTATGGTGGCGCCCATTGCCCATGAATAATCACCTCGGCATGGCAGATGTTACTTCGCAGGGAAAGCAATTCTTATGCCGAAGAATTGTGGAAAGATTAATTGTCTACAGCTGTTTCATGGCCCACAGCAATCTTGATACATTTATGATAAGTTTAAGAGCTCACTAGAGGCAGCTCCTATTCCCTGTTGTGAGAGAGGGAGGAGGGGGAGCTGAATGGCTTTATTTTGACACCTGGATTCATAGAATCTGTCAGCTCCATTACAGCCTTCATAGAAAGCCGGCTGTTGGCAGGTTTGGGATGCTTGCGAGTGGGCTAAGATGCAGGAATTATCTAGACATAGATAAAGAAAAGGAGACTGAGAAGAATTATTCAAATTTGTGCAAATGAATTGCTTCCATTTTTCCTCCCTCTGCCAAGTGGAAATTGAACGTAACCCGCTCTGACCTTTCTCTATTAAGTGCTGCAAATTGCAGTAAATGCATAGTTCTGAGTGCCCTAATGAGACAAAGCTCTAGCAATGCCTCATTAATAAGGAAAGTTTGACCTTGCTGGTCAGCCCTTCATTCGATATTGAAAAGAAATAGGAAAAAAGAAGAGATGACCTGCTGTAAATTTTGAACAATACCTTTGATTTAGTTTGTATATACTCCCAAGCAGGCACTTCCCAACCTTTTTTTTCTTCCATTTTTACTATACAAGTCAAGAAGAGGTATTTACTTACTAGATTCCTCTGTAAATTCATGAGGACAGTGGTGATTTGTGACAGGAATGCACATAGGTGATCTGATGAAGCTTTTTAAAATGTGGTTTTAGTGTCCTTGTATTGATGAAAGAATATCGATACCCTCCATTCTATACAGGTTTGTTTTCCTTTTTCCCTCAGCCCACATCCATTATCACTGTATCTGAGTGCCAGCATGTGTTCATCCGCTACTTGAAAAGACTGTGGCAAGGAAATCATGTTCTGTCCTTAAATACACAGTTGTTGGAGCAGGGACTGCCTCTGAGAACGTGATGGGAAATGTCTGCTCCCCACTCAGACAGAGCAGCTCTCTGATTCTGGTCACTGTACTGTCCCAGCTGAGATATAATTTAAAGAGCACAATACTTTATTCACTTATGCCAATAAGCTATTCTAAGGAGATTTATTAGAAAATCCCAAACCTGCGAATGCATGCATATTCAGGAGAAAAAATATTGAACAAGGTTAAAAATTCAGAGAAATATGAAAGCCTATAAATAGATTTATATAAGTGGAATGATTATAATCCGTGATGTTCTGTGGTCAGTTTGATTCTTAGAAATCATAGTGAGTCAAATATTGCAGATGTAGAAAACATATATTTACCTTTTCAATGACTTTTTCATGATACAACTCTTTTTTTGGTACTTATAGTGTCTAGCTTGATTTGTGGTATTTTCTTTTTTATGTTCTTTGTATTTGTATATACTTGTGTTGTTATATATTGACAGTGGTTAGATAAACATTATTTTATTTATTATTAGTTATAATAATTATATTATTAGTAGTAGTTATTTAAACAACATTTTATATAATAATATATTTATCCATATTTGTTTTGTACTTGTTTCTTATGTTTTTTATTTGTGAATGCCATACATTCAAGAAATTTAAATAAGCAGTGAGGTTTAGATGATATTTTCTCTGCTTGCTAAAACTTGTTTCTGTTAAATGGATACAAACAGTAAATGACTAGGTAAAAAATTGAAGCCTCCTCAGAAATGGTTAATGAATCAAAATAGTGTCACTCAGTTTTCTGGAAAACTTATGAAGAATAAGTTGACCATCTCTGTTAGACATTTATAGTTCCTCCTGAAATTGCATCCCCTGGGATTTGTGGGTGGCAGGGAATATGCAGGATCATGTCTTTAGGGGTACTGTAACAAAAGAGAGGTGGGTCCTGCCATGGCATCCTTAGATCAGCTTTTGGAAATTTAGCAAAGCACTGAAAAATGTAATCAATTTTGTCAGTGGAGCAGTGACCTTCTTGGGGTGAAACACACTGTGAAACAGAAAGGAGTGAGCGCACCTTTTGCAAGATCAAAACATCAAATATTGAAATGTTGACCAAGGAATCCAGTTCCGTCCACCCAGTTTTGAAATGCCAACTTTAGGGGTTTGAGGGATGTCAGGTCTTTTTTATAGGGTACTGTTCTCTAAAGAAGAGCAACAACTACTCCTGCCATATCCCTGTTTGTGACATGCTGCTGACATACAGGTGGCTCACAAGGCAATGTTCATCTTGCAGTGGGCAATGGATACTGGGGTATGCTTTCCAGCTTGATAGGATAATTGTTACTCTTGGCCACAAACAGACATTTTTCAGTTTCACATTGCAGTGCAGTATGGCTGTAGTGGATGCTAATGTTAGAGTTCCAAATCAGAAACAGCGTTCAGAAGAGTTTTGAAAATTTTGGGACTTCAAGGGGAAGGATTGGATTACCCCAGAGTGGCAGCATTGCAAAATGGCAGCCAGAAACACTGTAATCAAGTCTGATGGGATAAAAACAGTCTGAAGTTTCACTTTGCTTAAAAATCTGCGAATGACCAAAAAAAAAGTAACCCTTGAAATATTTCAGGAAATGAAATAGATGTGTTATTGTGGGTTTATATATCCAATGCTGTAATCAAGAGCAGACTTGTGCCTCTTAATATGGGTGTCCTCGAATGCTTTGCAGAAATAACATTTATTCCACAGCTGTTTCTCACAAACAGTTGTTGGACCCGATGCAAACATGCACAGCTGGAAGCTGAGTCTCAAAACCCTGGGTCCCAAATGGCAGTCTGTGGTCTGTGGGGTCACGATAAGCAGTCTGTGACAGGTCTACAGACCTGTAACCTGGAATAACACTTATATAACCACAGATTTCTAAGCAGAAGTGCCAGAGGTGGAAAAAATTTGGGGGGTGACAGCAATCATTAGTGTAAAATGTCTGGGAATCTTTGTAGTGAAGGGACATCAGCTGTCTGATGAAGTCCTGTAAAGGGATTTCTTTAAAGGATCTAAATGGGTGCTGTAAACAGTAAGATTGTGTGCAATGGAAGGTATGAGAATATGGAATAAGGGCATTTTTAATGGATGGAATAGTTTTAGGTCACTTTTTGACATGATTTATATTTCTAACTTTGCCATCACTCTCAGATTTTACTATTAGAGCTAGACTAAACGCTCACTATCAAAACACAGATCTCTGAGAAAAGAATCCTAAACAACAAGCATTAAAAACATCAGCTTGACAGTTTCCCTGCATCAGCATATATAATATAAAGAGTGAAAGTGCTGTGTACATAGCAGCACTCAGCTATACCTGGGAACAGATAGGGTTTTCTCAATATATTCATAATTCAAAATAATTCACTAAAAATCTGCAAATGTCTTAAAATCAATATTTTTTTGGAAGTGGTCTCTGACAGATACACCTTAAATATACCTAAGTCAAGACAAGCAGGACAGCTTTCTTTGGATATGTGAATCTCACACCTCTGATTGGATGACTGTAAAGCTTTGAATTGAATTCCCACAGTGAATATTTATAGTTAAGACTTAAAATGTTCATTTTACATCAATATTTTCCAACATGAACTTAAAATGTACTGTTTCTACAAACATTCCTCCAGAAGGAGTCATTTGTTTGAACATAGTGAAAGCATCTCAAAGAAGGTTGCCCACACAGCTGGAATAATTTTGAATAAAGATTCTGATGTATTTACCTATAGGTTGTATAGTACTCACTTTCCCCTCATAAAAGGTGCTATTTGAGCCTAATGAATAAGATTAATAATCTGTTGCCAAATTCTCTATTCTTCAGGATCAGGTTTTTTGGCACAGCTCAAATATTGCAAATACTTAGTAAAACATTAATTATCTAAGAAAACTTTCTGTGGTCTAAAGTGCCTAGTAAATAATAGAGACAAGTCTTTTTTCTCACTTGGGTGGGAAAACAAGATAGTATTTATTCAGAGAAGCAGCAAAAATATGGAAGCAGCTAAAATAGTCTTTTGTGGGAGCTGTCACTAAACTAAAATATGACATGATTTCAACTAGATTTTTTTTTCTGCTATAATTAACTTTGTCTTTTGACAACTCCTTCTGAGGCATATATTAATTAAATATGGGATAATGAATAGAGACAACTAGATCACCAGGGTATAAATCAATTGAGGGGTTCTGATGATACCATAAACCACAAGAATGGAGTATGTGCAGTTAATAATAACATCAAAAGACTGTGATTGATTTGAAACTTAGCGATCCTTCCACATTCATTATTATTTTATATAAAGCATAAAAACGAGTGGTGTTCTATGCAAAGACAAGATGATTTTTCTCCCCCAGGTTCTTTGACAATGGAGAAATTGTCATTGTTCACAGATAAAGAAAAAGGCCGTGCTTATTATGTGGAGAGGGACGGCAGAAGATCCTTGTGTGGTCACAGAGAAACCTTGGGACTAAGAATAGTTTTACTGTAATTATTTTTATATCTTCAATGGATAATTTGGGGCCAGGTTTTCTGTCTGGTGGTTTAAAATATTGTTACTACTTGCAATCCGCTGAATTTTTACTAATTGATAATTTTTTGTAAGGTGAGTTTTGTTTTTTTGTTGTTGGTTTTTTTTTTTTCCCTCACGTTATGCTCATTTGCCAGATTCTGTTCCATGGAGCCTAAGACCTTTGCCCTTTAAGTGACCTGAGATTTTTATTTTTTACAGAAAAATAAAACCATATACTTAAATATGCTTAAAGTATATAAATGCTAATAACCTTTATTTATTGTCGGTAACATTGAGGGCAAAGAACTGGATTTTCCCTGCAGTTTTGTGCCTCTTGCACAGTAAATCTGGACCAAAGTGTGGTCTAGATGGTAAGACAACGGTTGCTTCAGAAAACTGCATGGTAAGAAATCTGCGTGTGTCTATACAAACACACACATGCATGTATATGTAGAAATTAATTTTTGTAAAATAGTATTTGATGAGCACAGAGTGCCTCTGGGTTATGCCACACAAAATTCTTACATATTCAGTGGTTTTTTCCATTTTAAATTTACTGGGTGTGGGAACATGAGGTGAGGGAACATGGGATGTTTTTGTTCCTAATTCTGAATGTTGAGTGAGAGAAGTCTTCTGGCAGAAAGATGGGCTCATGCTCCTTTTAGTTATGCTATGATGCCATCAGAAGTGCATCTGGGAAGGGTTTTAGCAGATAAATAGAGCGTTAGTTGAAGTCTTGTTACTATCTCTTAATAAACCTTTCAGATGTGGTCAGGTATCTTTGGACTTGTGAGACACTTAATGAAAAAAAAAGAACTAGAAGATGGCTCTGTAATTGCGTATCAGGTGCAGTGGTGGAATGTGATTTTGGCTATTTAATGAGGTATAGCATTTAAGAATCAAGAGTCAGGTTTGAATTTGGCACTTAACCCAGTTATCTTTGCTAACTACAAATAAATGCATTAACTTAGTCTCTGTCTCCTACTGCCCAGCTGCTTTCCACAGCCTTGTCTGCAGAGCTTTCTGACAGCTGCAGCTTTCGTTCTTTACTGGTAACTTTTGATGTTGAAAAGACAGACCCTATAATACTGGAGGAGAGGTGAGCCCAGAAAATTGTTGGCTTTGCAGTTTAGTGCTTACTGCTCCTCTAAACATTGCTCATTTTGACACCGATACTGGCACTTGAGGGTCTGCCCTGCTTTCTGTGCGTGAGGTTAGAGCCAGGGGGTTGAGGTGAGGCTTTGGACACTGGAAGGAGACCTGGCGTGGTGAAGGTATGAGACAGCATACCTGCTCCACTCTGTTATGGAAAGCCAGGCTGGGCTCAGAGGCAAGGAGACAGACACTGCATTCTCCATCACCACCTCATCTGCACAGGCTGCTTGAGGAGGTAAATCCCAACACATGTGATAAGGTCTGAGAAAGGTGTTTCCAAAGCTGGAAATGCCCAGCAAAGAAGGGAGTGTCAAACATGCAGCACTACTTATCCAGCAATATGAAAGGAGGATCAAAGAAACCAGAGACATTTTCGTTTATCTTAGCTACCTTACACTAGCTACATTTTAAAAACAAGTTCATTTATATTTACCTTGCAGTTATAATTGTGTGCACACATGAACCAATACGATTTGTTGCTTCAGGACCTTCTCTTTCCATGTAATTTGCTCTGAGTCCTAAAAGGAACCTGCAGATAGCTTGGGCTCAGAATCTTTTTATATCAGCTTAAGCTGGTCTCCAAACACTTGGGCAATGATAACCGTGCATGATTTTTGGAAATCTCTATCTGTCCATCTAAAATGTAAATTTGCTGCTAAGGGCACTGTGCATAAGTAAATCACATTTTAAATGCCAAATCCATTTTATTTGCTGAGGCTTTGGGCACATTTTAATACTGCAATGCTAGCATTTTAAGTGTATTTTTGTGAGGCCTCTAGAGCGTTGTCATGGATAGGCACCATATAAATAACATTTATTGTTATTATCATTGTATGTCGTATTCACTCTGTTTTGCTACCATTAATAAACCATTCAGGCAATGTTGTTGTAATGTATAATATTAGCAGCAGCCTCCTTTGGGAGACATATAACTGGGTACTTAATATTCTAGCTGTTTCCTGGGCCATCTCTCCACAGGCACAGACGCTACAGTGTGTTCAAAGTTCAATATAAAAAAATGGGCTGGCTGTGCAAAGATCACAGCATCTTACAACACACCTCGCAGTAACTCACACCGTGGCCATTGCTGTCAAAATTCTGCAACACTAGATAATAGTAAATTAATGAAATTGCCTGTAATTTTGGGAATGCTGTTTTGCTCCTTCTAAATTTATCACTGCTCAAAAAAAAAAAAAAAGCATTCGCTAGATTCATCTCCCTCCTCCTCAGCCTTGCAGATAAGGCTGTTGCCCTGCAGCCCTCTTGTGGGGCTGCCTAGATTACAGAAAACACTGTTGCTGAGGAAAAGCGAACTGTGAAGCCCAGGGTTGTTTCAGGGCCGTATTAATTTGCACTGAGGACTGGAGCCTGATGAATATCCTCCTTAATGGCTTGCAAAGCAAAATCGCTGTGACCTTTTCTCTTAATAAAAAACAGCAAAAATCAGCCATGCTTAAAATTGCATTCTTAAAAAAAAACAAACAAACAAACAACACAAAAACAAACAATGCTTTTGGATAATGATGATGATGCAAATATGGAACAGAAAAAGTATGTAGGTGTGAAAGCACTGGTGGATTAGGGGGTGACTTTGCCAGCCAGAGAGGAAAGATGGGGAAAACATCCCCACTGCAAGGCCTCCACACCACATAGCCACCCAAATGCTTTGTTGGCTCACAAGGCAAAAGACACCAGCTGGCAGATGCCCCTGAAGGGCACTGCTGGCCAGCTGGGACTTGGGCTGGCAAGGTAGGCTGCTCTCAGTGCTTGGCCCTGTTCTGGCTGCACCCAACAGACTGCCTCCATGGGCTTTGTTCCTCTAATGCTGCATATCTTTTTTTGTGTTTCTGTTTTTCCTATTGGATCCTGTCTCTTTTAAGAGTCTTGTCTCTGTTGGTAATGTATTCACCTTTCTTATCTCTCTGTGGATTTTCTCACAGCTTTTCCTGGGCACCCCAAGTCCATGATGATGTGGCTGGGACATATCAGCTCTGACCTATTGGTCTGCGGCACATCGGCAGCTAACCTCTGGAGGGAGCTCACTCTAGGCAGCCTCAGCACCAACAGGCATCCAGGTCAGAACACAAGCCTGTGGCTCCATCACTTTTTTTAGCTCTAGACACACTTTTCTTTCCTTGTTGCCTGTCCTGCTAGTACATTTTTCCCTTATGGGAAATAAAGCCTTTCTGGCATCAGCCACCAATAATATACAAAAATCTAGGAAGAAATGTGGGTTTGGAGGGTCCCTGTGCTGCATATCCTCTGCCTGCCAGCCTGTGGAAGTCTTGCAGGGGTTCTGCTGCCCACGTACCTGGCTCACAGGATGTAGCTCACATTCTGCAACTGAAACGTCTTTTTGAAGGTAAAAGTGCACTGCCACCTCCTTTCCAATGCCATCAGCAGAGTCCTGAGGTCTTTCCAGCAACTGCTGCCTTTTCTCCGTCTTTCCTTCTTGCTCATTCCACACAAAGCTTTAGATGTAATTTGCACACTCATGCATTATGTGTTTAGTGGTCTCTCTGGGACTGATTGTTCCATCTCTTTGAAGATAAACTGTTAACTTCTCTGTCTAATGATGTGATCATTGTCTTAGTCTGTATTAGACCACGTAAAAGACCTTCCAGCCCTGCACAGCCCTGGAGAAATGCTGCCTTGTCTTTTATTAGTGGGAAACTGTATTTCAGGGCAGGCTGACTAGCAGATTTTCAATCTGCACACAGGGCTGGAGGGCAGCGGGGTAGGAAACATCCTCCTCAAGGGCTAGTCTAATGCCCTCTTTCTTACAAGGACAGTGTGGAGGAATCTGAGTAGTGAGCACATAGTAAAACAGCTATTGGAGACTGAACAGATTAAACATGGTGAAATGATGTAAATGTGCTTCATCATTTTCTTACATTAATTTCACTGCCTGATGGCTATTGGTAGGCACTTCCTTCTTGAAAACAGAATTACCTGGTGTGTTTCCTAGGTACTGAGCCATATTGTATCTCATGATGACATCAGACTTTTAAATAGTGTCCTGCTAAAGACTTGGTCCTGAGCAAGGCTGGAGGACTCATACTGGTGTCAATCACTGGACACAGCTTGTTGTTCTTCCTTGGTAGTATGGAGCTTTGCTGTGTGATCAGCTGATGGGAGTCTGAGGGTATTAAAGATGAACAGAATATAGCAAAGCTTTAGAAAAGGTCATGGGGCCTGTGCTGATCTGTTGCTTAGGTATTTCTGTATGCATATAATAAACATACTTCAGTATGCAGGTCAGATGGGCTGTGCATATCTGTTTTTTCACCATAGTTTCACCAGTTCGGTTATGTGTTTTATTGTGAGAACAACATCGTCCCCATTCATGATCCCCACCCAGACATGATGCAGAAAAGAAATACCTGGTTTTACCAGAGGTTTTCTGGTGTCAGATCTACCAGCATGGAGATGCTGCACTAGAGTCATGGATCAGGCATATGGTATTACCTTTATTCCAAAGAAAGGCAGGAAATCTTACAAAATTGAAATAAGACCCTTGGCTTAAGATGTTAAGGCTGCTGGAATATCACAAGCAGTCAGTGTGACACACTCTCCCACTGAACTAAATATGGAAAGAGAGATCACACATCTCTTTGGCATCTGTACACTGGCTGCAGTTTCCTTTCAGACCCTCGCTGACCTAGGCTGTCACTTGTAGAAATCCCAGGGTAGGGTGTAGGCCTCACATTGTTCTTTGTGCTTATTACTTTATTTCACCCCTTTCTTTTTCAATTTTGAGATTGACATGTGGCTCTGGTGGTGATGTGCCATGTCATAAATAGACACCCTGTGTGCAGACAGTTAGTAGCCTGGGAAATCAGGGAGTGAACTGTTGCCCTTCTGTTCCTCCCTGCTTTGCCCTAGACTGCAAAGCTCAGGAAAAATGCTGTGGGTCCTAGTAAGTATAATTACTTACATGTTTCAATGAATGTAATTATATCATATATATACTAGCTTACTTTGCCTTTAAAAATCTTTAAGAAGAGCATTTGAACTATAGTGCTTCAAGATTTGGTTTAGAGCTTTATGCAAAACGTTTGCAGGGTGAATTTGACTCTCAAGAAATACAGTGCTCTGGACTGTGATGGGCCCCTTGCTTAAAGCCCTTCAATGGACACTGTAGTTCTTCCCTGGCCTTTTTGGAAGCTGAGCTAGCTAATTAGCCATTTGGGCCTTCAAAGTAGCATTCTCCATGGTTATGCATTCTCCCAGGAGTGGGGAAGACTGTGATATAGGGCTGGTAGGGAGCAAGAGGAGGATAGAGGGTATGGAGAAAAGAGTAGTGAAAGCAGCTCATCAAAGTCCACTCTTGGCTGCTACCTGTTGATAGTGAAGAGAAGATGAATCACCAGCTTAGGTCTGTGACAGGTTTCCTGAGATGAGAAAAAAGGGGCCCAGTAAATGCATGCAGCCTTCTCCCATCATCCCTTTAATAACCTGTAATATTGCAGCAGGATATTTTTGTCACACCGAATCTGATTGATGGTCTTGGCTATAAGACATTACAAGTGTAGAGTAAATTGACCGAACACCTAAACATACAAATTATTAAAAGGAGGGGGGAGCAGGCTTGGGCCTCCTGGGGAAAGCAGGCAGGCTTTAGTTAAGATGATCCCATTTCCAGGTGCAATTTATAGTCTATTGACTTGCAGCAGTGTCTTTTCAGATGTGAGGAAATTGTCATACATTGCAAATGAGAAGCTGTTTTGACATCAGGATCGCAGAGAGTGCCAGGAAGAAATGATATCAATGCCTGGTCTGTTAAGGTTAGATGAAGTTGCATTGTTGCCAGCAGATAGGCATTCATTTCCTTTTCTTCCCTGCCTGTCCCTGTGTACAATTACTGTGATTAGGATGAGTAACAATGTGCTTCTGACACCCATTGTATTGACAGCTCGCCTAGTTTTTTCCACTCAAGTGGCACTAGTCATTACTTAAACACTTGGGTATTTTGACAGGGAAGATCCATGCCTGCCAGTCAAGTGTATCAACGACAAGGTGGCCTTAGCCCCTGGACACGTACTGCTGAATTAAAGCAGTCAAAACCATCACGGCTGGAATATGATGAACCTTTTTAGAAATGGGGCTCTGGCAAACCCATAGAGACACTGATGCACTTGGTGCACTGTTCCTGCCTTCTCCACGTATCACTGCTGTTGCTGTGCTGATTTTTCCCCCACGTACATTGTGATCTCTTGGAAGAAGAGGATGATTGCAAAGTAAATTATTACGGAGGAGAAAGGAGTCAGAATTGTTTTGGGCTTTTACATTTACATTGGGGGACAGTTTTAATTTGAACTATTCTGGAAAAGAGCATCAGTTAGCAGTGAATGGTCAGCCTGAGGGTTAAGTTGGCTAATTTAATGGGAAGATGCCAGGTACACCCCTATGGCAGTTAGTGGCTGTTGTTAACTTCCTGCTTGGACCTTCCTTCCTTGAGTGCTGAGGACTCCTGCCTTGTCCAGCGCTGCGTCTCTCTTCACTAGTAAGGGGGACTCTTGTGTATCTAGATACTGTCAAAGAAATCATAATGTGGGCCTGTGCGAGCACAGGGATGTGAGATATCCAGGAACATCAGTGTGAGACCAGAAAGCAGCCAGTCGGCTCTCGATGATGCTTTGTAAAGAAATTCCACAACTTGCAAGCTGATGTCACAGGTAGCACCTTTCCCTTGGTTTGGCAGTTCTCTCTGAATGCCTGGAGAAGGCAGCTGCCCTGGAAGGGCAGCAGGGTGAATATACATATCCATGCCTTGGGTGAAAGCACTCTTGAAACAATAAATTCTGTAGCCTGAATATGTCAAATAGAAGAAATAGATTTTTTTTTTTTGTCAGTGTGACCTAAGTTATGGTATATATTATATGGGAAACTTTACATATGGTAGATGATCTAATTACAAGTGGGTGATACGATGCATACCATATGTGGCATTTGTTATATACACTTTTTTGTAATACACTTGTTTTAATAAAAAAATGTACACACTAGCTTCCTCTACTGTGTGCCCTGAGATCTTTTTTCAAATTGCATCTTACATATGTGTCAAAAGCAAATATATATACCAAGGCTCCTTGATTTTTATTTTTGTTTTTTTCCTTACCCTTAGGAAGGATAAAGGGAAAAAAAATAGCTTTGCACAGAAGGGTTCTGAAAATTGAAAAAAAATGATTGTGCTTAAGGTTAGAGGATGAAGGGGGAAAACTAACATACACAGAACACACAAAAAAAGTATCAGCTCTGAGTTTTTACCAGGTCTCCTTCCAAGGTCTTTGAATACTTGAAAAAGTGGTGGGGGCACATCCAGTTGCCTTTAGGTCTTTGAAAATGTCCTTGTTTAAGTGAACATATGAGTGTGGGTATGTGCACACAAAGAATTCAACAGGTTATTCTCAGAGCTACTAAACTAGTGCTTTGTAATGCTGCTGGATTTTCACAATCCGCTCCCTCCTGCCTCACCCCACCCTGGTGCTTGATGATGGTAGTAAAGAAAATGGTTTGCAGATTTCTATTGGAATCAGAAAGGAGTCTAAGCTTTACTGGAAAATCAATTATGTACTAGGCAAAGTACCCCATAATGTTCAGCAAAAAAATATGCTAACATCCAGGTCAGTACATTGGAAAACACATTTATCATGATTTCCATGATAGCCTCAGCCTAGTGTGTCACAAGAGCAACCTTTGAACTTTCTTGAACCAAATAGTCAAATGGAAAACTCTGCCTACTTAGCATTTTAAAAATTTGCTTCTTTTCTGAGCCTTGAACTGGAAGCTTTATAAAATGAACGCTCCAATCTCCTCAAAGAGGTTTTAATAAACATTTCCTGCAGAGAAGATTTTTTTTGTTGCCTGACTTTTCTTAAACTCAGCTCTAAAAAAGGGCTTCATAGGGGTATAGGGATCCCCAAACTTCTTTTATCAGTGATTTGCCTCATGAAACATTGACTACTGAATGTAATTAAATGTACAAAGCATTAAATGTGTACAAAGCATTAAATGTATGTACTATCAAATTACCACTTCTGCCAATCAGTAGGTTTCCTTTAAACATTTGCTTCTTTGTTGTTTGGTATTTCACGTTTCTATTGCAGATTATCATGGAGAAGCTAATTATGATTTCAGCAGTATTGTGCTAGGTGCTGTACAAATGCAAGGCTAGAGATACTTAGAGACAGTCCTTTCACTGAGCTATTTACACCACAGAAAATATATGTGTACACCCAAGCAAGGGGTTGTGTGGTGGCTGTGTGCGAAAACAATAAATGGCTGCACATCACTCAAAACTGATCTTAACTTTCCATGAAGACGATGTGTCACAATGTGCAATATGGTGCATGGGACAGGTTAAATAGCCAAAGTTATTTCCTCTGGTGAAACAAACCTCTGCAGCCCTCTTCCTCAGAACATGGTCTACTGAAAAGAGACCTGGTGTTTCACCTAGCTGCCTGAGCCCGAGGGTATATCCAGTCATCCTGATGTGTATCCATTCCCCACTTGTCTTTTTCTGTGTAGGTTGTAAGCAGAAATTGTCTTTGTTAAGTAGTTACACAGCTTCCAATATTGAAATAAACTGGGGGGAGCATTTGGCATCCAATTTTGAATGGCTTGTTCTCTCAACGTTAAGATAAAGTGTTAATTTGTTAGGTCTTGCTAGACTTAATCTGTAGTGTCATTCCTCTACATAAAATTACTGGGACACACATGCATCTGCAGATTCCTTCACTAAAAAAGGCAGAGTTTCCCCCCCCTTCACTGCCATGATTTTTGCCCTAGCTACGTTCCTGAATTAACTTCAGAAACTATAGAAAAACAGGTCAGAAGGGACCATTGAAAGCAGTCTTGTGCAGTCCACTGCTCCAAGCAAGCCCAGCGATACTTCTGTTATTCCCAATGGATGTCAATTCAGTCAGAGTTTAAAGATGTCCCTTTCTGGAGGCTTCCATGCCTGTCCAGGTGATCAGTTGGAGGGCTTCATCATATTCCCATTTGAAAGGTTTTTCGTGTCTAATCTTCTTTTTCCTCTCGCCATGGCTTATGGACATTCTTTCTTGGCTTTTCCACTGTGAATAAGGAGGGAAAAAGTTCCTTTCCTTCTTGTAGCAGAATTTTAATGTATTTTATGACTGTTAGGTCCCACATCCAATTTAGCCTCCTCAGGCTGAACAATCCCAACTCTTTTACAGTTGATGGTTTTCTCTCTATCATCTCCCTATGTATCTTGTGAGGCTTATCGATTTATCCATGTGATATTCTTTTCTGCAATGCTAAACTTGGTTTGATAATATTTTTTTAATCCACTTTTAATCATGTTTAAGCATGCAGAGAATACAGTGTATCTCTTTCCACAGTCAGAAAACCCAGTATCACCAGCTTTGAATAAAGAACAGAGCTTACCACAGCCTCGTAAGTGCACTCATATTTTTGGCTAACGGAATCCTGTGACTTTGTTTTTGTTGATGGATGGAGGCAGAGTTTTCATGGATGAAAGGAAAATATCTCAGATACCATATTACTAATTGTGATCTTGAGAATATTCTGCAGTTGGTAGGGAAAATGCTTTGGTAGAAGTCTATACATTTTTGTTTTTTTCGTGACTTAGAATGAACTATTTCCTGACCTGTAAGTGAAAGGAAACAGCATCAATCCTAAAAAGATGATCTACTTAAAATCAATTTCGAATGAATTTCAGTGTATAGGGGCAATGTCATTAAAAGAGTGTTACTGCCAGTGTTTTTCTTGAACAGCTGAGGTGGTAAACACATTTTTCCAAAAGTGGGCCTAAGGCTTATCATGGTCAGGGGAAAATGGGAACAGAAAACTCCAGCTCTCACTGCTTTTTGCTTTTCAGTAAAAAGATGATCTCTGTTCAAAATTTATTTTAAGTGTTGGAAGAAACAACAGCATAGCACTGTGTATTGATGTGAGATGCTGGAAGGTGACACTCATAGGTGTAATGCACTTGCCTTAAAACAAGCTAATTGCTGGTGAGAGCAATCAGACTCATAAAATATGCCATATTTTCTTGATATGTAGTAAGAATGCATCTATAAGTGACAGCCTCAAGCTTACAGTCAAAGCTTATGTAAGGATATCCTCCATCAAACTTGTAGCTTGAAGCTGAGCAACAGGAATGGATAAGAAATCTGAGTGGTCTCTTTTTCATGGCAATGTTAAGTTCTGGGCAAGAACTGCAGAGATGTTGTCTTGCTGAAGTTAAGCTGTGGAGGTGATGCCACTAGGGCCTATTATTTAATTATTTTGTTTTAAGCTTGCAGCTTCTCATAGGGGGCTAATTTTTTATGTTATGTTGTAGTGCATTGCCCTTCAAATCTATCAGGTTTGGCATCCTTTGGCATCTTTTACTCTGAAATGTTATAATCCTCAAATTGATTTAGTTTCTGACATATTAAGCCTTGTCAGAAACTAGTAATGAGCTATGTTCATTGCTCTCTCTTATATGATTGTATAAAATGTGACTTTTTTTCAGCTCATATGTTAAGCTTAAATCCTTTCCTGCAGGTCTGAAAGGAGAACAAATAAATAATTTTTTTTATAGTCAAGTTAAATACCAGCCATGTCTTTAGATTCTGCAACCACCTCTGACTGATTATGTCCTGCACACACAGTAAACAAAGCAGCATGGCAACATCCAAGGGATGTGAGCACTTTTAAGCATTTTTTACATGTCTGTGAAGAAGCTTGACTGTAGCAGTCAACAGCCTTGGGGGAAATGCTAAGCATGGATATCTTCATTATTTTTCAATTAAGCTGATGGATTCAGGAACCCTTGAGAGAGAAGCTGAGTTCTGAATGTAGCTCTCAATGGATCCCAATGGGTAAATTTTTCCCTAGGACTGTGTATGTTTTGGGAAAGAATCCCGAAGATGTGGTTTATTCTCTGGAAGGCACAGGGTGGCAAAAAATGCCTCGAAAATTAGTTTTATCTGATGTTCTGCTGACTGATAGGAAGAGGAGGTGCAGAAAAAACAACCCTCAGAATCTCTGGTTGTTGTAATTTCTCATTTACCATGAAAAAGTCATTTTTGAGCTGAGCTTGTGGTCACATTAACTCCTGTTCTACTCCTATCTCCAGGTTTCTTAGAACCCAAACTTTCATGCGTTTTAGAAATCTCTCAGCTTCCCACCCTCCTTGAAAAGTGATCATTCAGAGAGGTGTGGCATTACAGTGGCAAGATTTCCAGAAACAAGACCAGATCCCCAAAGAATTGTAGGATGCCTCTCAATAAAGCTGGAAGTTGACAATACTCTGAGTTGGTTAAGGAGGATGATCTGGCAGATATTTACCATAATGTCATTGTGGAAGGAGAGTGGAAATAATGCCTGTGAACCTCAGCATGGCAAGGTATAGACAACAGAGATTTTTGGGAGGCCCATCCCTAATGATTGGCTTTTGAGAATATCCTCCAGGTATTGGTGCAACCACAGCAAGAATAAAGTGTCATCTCATAGAAAGCACAGAGAGGTATACATTCAGGCCATCTAACCACTACTAAGCTGTTGCCAAGACTTGATAGCCTCCTGGAAACCAATCTGACTCCTTTCCTGTAAGAGACTATTGCCACAATTTGGTAAAGAGGCACTTGGGTGATGCACTGGCGGCCTGTGCCTACCCAGCAAGACAGAGGGCATGCTGAATAGAATGGCACAGTTGTACAGTGGTTGAGGTGGGTTGTAGTGGCCACAGAGGCAAGATAACAGTGTCACTATCCTGTTTTGTTGTAGCATGATTCCTCTAGTTTGTAGGTATTATTGGAATATGGGTTTTTATCATCTCTGTCAGTTTGCAGTAGCCTATTTAGATAATGCTGTTGCATGTATTTGGAATGAGACCACTGCATCTTTTGGATCACAACAGACAGTTGTCCTGCAGCTTCTGTGAGAGGTTATTCTACATAAACTGAAAAAGGGCAAGGTGGAGTAAATGGAGACCATACTTGGTACATCTGCTGAGCATCAGAATGGGATGGACTACAACAAATGTATGTGTGGTATGGATGCATCACAGAAGGACAAATAGGGAGTAAGTAGACAAAACACTCTGTTCAGTTGCCTGATAAGTAATATCTCAGATAATGTCCTCTATGTAATTGAAAAAAGCTCACATTGTCTTCATTGACCACACAAAACTAAATGCCTTAAAGGTTAAGGAACAACTATTAAAAATGTGAGATATCTTCAATTTATATTTCAGATCTTTATAACCATTATAAAACTGAAGATATTTCATAATTATGCCAACAACAATTAATTAACTTAACATCAAGAACTCCAAAATGATTGAATTAACAGTAAAGGCTTCAGTTAATCTTAGAGTTTTAGCAAATAATTTATTATCCAGTAAATGCTTAGACTTAATAACATGTTTTAAGAGTCACTATTTTTCTGTGTTCTTTCACATGAGTTTCAGTCCCAGTCTTGATGTCCAATTGAACGGCCATCTGCTGTGCAGTGCTCTGCTGATTTCAGCGAAGCTTTGCTGGAGACTCAGAGTCAATTTTGACAGAGCTGGTCTCAAAACTGAGTCCGTGACTGCTGGGGAAAAAGAACATCCCATTTGTTTCTACATCACAACTTCACACAATGGAGTGCATACTTAAATGATCTTGTGCTAAACTGCTTGAATGAAAGCAGTTCTGCAGTGACCCTGATGAGCCTCTGCTTGCTACTGAGGTTGTTTGGCAAGTAATAGATCAAGTGACTGGGAGATGGCATAAATGTGATTGTGTAACTTCTGCTTGAATATAGACAGGAAAGTCAGAAAGCACGCGGTGAATTTTCCTGTTGGGCTATTCTGATCTTTATTTTTTCAGCTCCATGACATCAACAGCAGTGTAAAAGTACCTCATAATGAAAATAGGTTCACCACCAGTGCACCTCAGCATTGTATTACTTCCAAGGGAAAGCAGTTTGATCCCTTCATCTCCTCACTTGTTTTGTGTTACTACAGTTCTTTGGGTGTAGAGGTCATTTTGGGTTACTACTGTCAGAACAGCAGGGGTGGAACAAGCAGGTCCTTTAACAGGGAAGCTGATAAAGTCTGGCTCTGTGTGGGTCTGTCTTGCAAGACTGTGCTTCTGTGTGCAGTCTCTGAAAGCAGTCCAAGAGCATTTGTGTCCCTGATGGTGAGTTTATGTTGCAGCTTTGATCTCTACTGGGTCACTGACAGAGGCTTGATCTCTCTCTCTTCTCTCTGGCCACCCATTTTCCTAAGGCTGTGGGATTTCTGTATTGTGGAGAGCTCCATCTGCCATCAGAGTTGCTCAGAATGAGTTCTTGGTTTGAAAAGTCTTTGGGGAGGGACATGAAGACAGACAGCACGACTGCAAGTTTACTTCTTCAGGGAAAAAAGTTAATTAACAGTCTTAACCAAAAATAGTATTTTTACACACACACAAAAAAATCCTGTGTGTAGTTAAAGCTTTAATACAAGAAAGAACCAGGCCCAAGATTACTTGTGGGGTAGTCATATTTGAAAAAAAAATATTTTTTTAAAATATTACATATTTAAAATCTAAGTGTAGAACATAAAGCTACAATATCATCTTGGTGTCTCCTTTTTTGTTTTGGGGCTTGTGCACTAACCTCAGATATGATTTACATACCCATAAATAAGGGACAAGCTTTTCCTTTAACTCTACAAAAGATTTTGTGTCTCAAATCGTGCCATTCTCAGTCCCAGGAAAAGTTCTTCTCTAAATCAGATGTGCAGTTTAACTGACTTAGAGTAGGTAATGTAGAACTTTATACTGTTCAAACCAAGTGTATGCTGACTGGGTAGTCATTTCATACC